>NC_073421.1:487500-795000 GCF_028641065.1 Leucoraja erinaceus
GACTCAGGAACAGCTTCTCCCCCTCTGTTATCAGGCTTCTGAATAGCCCCTCCATAAGCTAGGGTGTTGTGTGAATCACCTCTACCCCATTGCGGACATTGGACTTTGTCTGTGGAACTGGTGCTCTACAAATGCTGAGAACTATCTCCTGCCCTCTGTATCCCAGTTGCCTGATAATATCTCATCACCAACTCGAGAGCAATCCTGACCTCCCATCTACCTCATTGGTGACCCTTATACCATCGTTAATCGGACTTTATCTTGCTCTAAACGTGATTCCCTTTATCCTGTACTTATACACTGTAGACGGATCGATTGTAATCATGTATAGTCTTTCTGCTGACTGGATAGCACGCAACAAAAAAAGCTTTTCAGTGCCCCTCTGTCCATATGTCAGAGGAGCAGGAGTAGGCCATTCGGCCCATTGAGTCTACGCCATTCAGTCATGGCTGATCTATCTTTCCAACTCAACCCCATACTCCTGCCTTCTACCCATAACACTTGAGTTTGATAAAAAAGCTTTTCACTGCTCCTCGCTACAGGTGACAATAACTAAACTAAATTTATGGTACAAAATGCTGGAGTAACTCAGCGGGACAGGCAGCATCTCTAGAGAGAAGGAATGGGTGACATTTTGGGTCGAGACCCTTCTTCAGATTTGTACCTGAGTTTGGCTTGATGTGTAGTATTGTCTGGAGAGAATGCTAAACAAAGCTGCTCACTGTGCCTTGGTATACGTGATAATAATGAAACTAAATCTAAAGATATATTGAACGAGTTTAGCAATTTAAAAAGATTTGGGTTGAGTATAGTTTCTCAATATCATTTATTTATATCTAAATTGCCATCTAAATACATTAGATTTTTAAACTCCAGAACGGAATACAATATTCTAAATGTGGTCTTACTAACATCTTATACAACTCCAATAACTCACTAGAGTGAATAACTGCCAATGTTCATCTATCTAGGAGTACAGGTGCAGGGTTCCTTGAAGGTCGAGTCGCAGGTAGATCAGGTGGTCAAAAAGGCTTTTGGCACGTTGGCCTTCATCAGTCAGTGTATTGAGAATAGAAGTTGGGAGGTCATGTTGCAGTTGGTGAGACCGCATTTAGAATATTGTGTTCAGTTCTGGGCACCGTTATAGGAAAGATATCGTCAAGCTCGAAGGGGTTCAGAGAAGATTTACGAGGATGTTGCCAGGACTAGAGGGTGTGAGCTATAGGGAGAGGTTGAGTAGGCTGGGTCTCTATTCCATGGAGCGCAGGAGGATGAGTGGTGATCTTACAGAGGTGTATAAAATCATGAGTGGAATAGATCGGTCGATGCACAGAGTCTTTTACCCAGAGTAGGGGAATTGAGGACCAGAGGACATAGGTTCAAGGTGAAGGGGAAAAGATTTTAAATGAATCCGGGGGGTTTCTTTTTCACACAGAGGGTGATGGGTGTATGGAACAAACTACCAGAGGAGGTAGTTGAGGCTGGGACTATCCCATCGTTTAAGAAACAGTTAGACAGGCACATGGATAGCTGGACGAAAGGCCTGTTTCCACACTGTATCACTCTATGACTTTGACTAGACTCTATATTATCAAAGCTTTGAAATATATTTTCAAATAAACCAATTAAAATTAGAACGGAATGAGCAACTTTCTATGATTAGGTTGATGTCTTACTTAATTGTTAACAAATAAATTAATTACATAATTTACATGATTAATTACTTAATAATATCAGCTGGTAAACCTATCGGCGCATAATCAATAAGTTTACAAAATTATGTCTTTATGTAATTAATCATTTGCCCGATTCATTATTTTTTTATCAGAATCTGTTCATTTTCAATTCATTTTATGTTAAATTATGCTGAAATTAAATGCGCAAATCTGACAACTTTTACGGACAGTAGTTCTCGATTTAAGCAATGGTTTAGTTTACTTTGGAGATACAGCGCAGAAACAGGCCCTTCGGCCCATTGAGTCCACACACTAACACTATCCTACACACATTAGGGACAACTTACACGTACACCAGCCAATTAACCTACAAACCTGTACGTCTTTGGAGTGTGGGAGGAAACTGAAGATCTCGGAGAAAAGCCACGCAGGTCACGGGGAGAACGTGCAAACTCCGTACAGACAGCACCCGTAGTTGGGATCGAACCCGGGTCTCTGGCGCTGTAAGCTCTGTGGGGCATGTCATGGTGTTCCAGGGAAGGATATTTTTCAGCTGAAAATAGTCTAGACTCTACTGCACCATTCAATCATGGCTAATCTATTTTTCTCTCTCAACCTCATTCTCTCTGCAATCTTTGACTCCCATCCCAATCAAAAACCTCTCAACCTATGCTTTAAAAATATCCAATGTCTTGGCCTCCACAGCCGTCTGTGGCAATGAATTCCACAGATTCAACACCCTCTGGCAAAAGAGATTCCTCCACATCTCCATTCTAAAGGTATGTCCTTTTACTCCGAGGCTGTGCCCTCTAGTCCTGGACTCTCCCACATTGAAATATCCCTTCCACTTCCACTCCATCCAGGCCTTTCATAGTTTGCGATAGTTGATGTCGTAGAAATATGCAGCAGGGAAACAGGCCCTTCAGCCCAACTGGCCCATGCTAACCAAGATGACCATCACACTTGTCCACCCATATATCTCTAAATCATTCCTATCCATATACCTGTCCAAATGTCTCTACTTGTTTTACTGTCGTTGTGCTGATGTGTTGGTTTAAATTTCCTAAGTTCTCTCAGTATGGAGAAGCTTCCAAAATATCAGAAACTTAAAAACATATTCACAAAAAGGAGGGAGACAGAGAGTGGAAAACTCCAGGCCAGTTAGTTAGTTAATGTTTAGGAGAGAACTGCAGATGCTGGGTTAAAGCAAAGATAGACAAGAGGTTGGAGTAACTCAGCGGGTCAGGCAGCACCTCTAAAGGAAAGGAATAGGTGAAGTTCATCTATCCTTATCCTCCAGAGATGCTGCCTGACCCGCTGTTCATAAGTTCATAAGTGATATGAGAAGAATTGGCTGATCTATCTCTCACTCCTAACCCCATTCTCCTGCCTTCTCCCCATAACCCCTGACACCCGTACTAATCTTGAATCTATCTATTTCTGCCTTAAAAGATCCACTGACATGGTCTCCACAGCCGTCTGTGAGGGACTGCAGGGGTTATTTGAAATTAGAGAAATCAATGTTCATACGCTGGTTTGTAAGCAGCCAGGCGAAATATGAGGTATCGTTCCTCCTTGTGGCTTCACTCTGACAGTGGTGGAAAGTTATGTGAGTTCTCTTGAGATGTTAAGTGTTGCGGATAAAGGGGAAATGATGGATGTTCCGTACTTAGATTTCCAGAGACATTGATAAGATGCCGTGTGAAAGGTTATAGTGGATAATAAAAGCTTATGGTAGAGGAGGTAAGATTGACTGGCTAACGGCGAATAGGCAGACAAAATGGGCAGCACGGTGGCGCAGCGGTAGAGCTGCTGTCTTACAGCGCCCGAGACTCGGGTTCCATCCTGACTACGGGTGCTGTCTATATGGCGTTTTTACCAACTCTCTGTGACGGAGTGGGTTTGCTCCGGTTTTCTCCCACACTCCAAAGATGTACAGCTTTGTAGGTTAATAGTCTTCTGTAAATGATCCCTGTGTGTGTAGGATAGTGTCAGTGTGCGGGGTGATCGCTGGCCGGCGCGGACCGTGTCGGCCAAAGCGCCGGTTTCCGCGCTATATCTCTAAAGTAACGTCCGAAAGTCACAAAGTGCTGTAAATAAATGGCCACAGTGCACAAAATAGGAAGATTGAAAAAAGGGTCGCGACCCAAACCTTCGCCTACCCACGTTCTCCACAGATGCTGCCTGACCCACTGATCCACCACTTCTTTCCTTGGTTTGTAAATCTGCATCTGCAGATGTTGCCAGGACTAGACGGTCTGAGCTAAAGGCACAGGTTGAGCAGGCTGGGTCTCTATTCCTTGGAGCGCAGGAGGATGAGGGGTGATCTTATAGAGGTGTACAAGATCATGAGAGAAAAAGATCGGGTAGAGTCTCTTGTCCAGAGTAGGTGAATCGAGGGCCAGAGGATATAGGTTTAAGGTGAAGGGGAAAAGATTTAATAGGAATCTGAGGGGTAACTTTTTCACACGAGGGGTGGTGGATGTATGGAATAAGGTGCCGGAAGAGGTAGTTCATGTTGGGTCTATCCCAACATGTAAGAAGCAGTTAGACAGGCACATAGATAGGACAGGTTTGGAGGGATATGTACCAAATGCTGGCAGGTGGGACTAGTGTAGATGGGACATGTTGGCTGGTGTGGGCAAGGTGGGCCGAAGGGCCTGTTTCCACACTGTATCACTCTATGGCTATGTACAGTATGTATGTAATGTATGTATGTATGATGTATGTTTAATTTAGTTTAATTTAATTTAGTTTAGTTCAGAGATACAGCACGGAAACAGGCCCTTCGGCCCACCGAGTCCGCACCGACCAGCAATCCCTGCACACTAACACTATCCTACACACACTAGGGACAATTTACACTTACACCAAGCCAATTAACCTACAAACCTGTACGTCTTTGGAGTGTGGGAGGAAACCGCAGCACCCAGAGAAAACCCACGCAGGTCACGGGGAGAACGTGCAAACTCCGTACAGACAGCACCCGTAGTCGGGATCGAACCCGGGTCTTTGGCGCTGCCTACACTGGAAGGCAGCAACTCTACCGCTGCGCGACCGTGCAATCCTATATATGTATGTATGTAGTTATATATGTATGTGTATATATAAATAAAATTAGTCTGAAGAAGGGTCTCGACCCGAAACATCACCCTTCCTTCTCTCCAGAGATGCTGCCTGTCCCGCTGAGTTACTCCAGCAGTTTGTGTCTACCTTCGATTTAAACCAGCATCTGCAGTTCTTTCCTGCATATATACAGTATATATTGAACATCTTTGTTTTCAGTGTCAGATTCAGATTCAATTTTAATTGTCATTGTCAGTGTACAGTACAGAGACAACGAAATGCATTAGAGACAACGAAATGTACTATGTTTACAGAAGAAAATAAGTGATAGGAGTAGAATTAGGCCATTCGGCCCATCAATTCTACTCCGCCATTCAATCACGGCTGATCTATCTCTCCCTCCTAACCCCATTCTCCTGCCTTCTCCCCATAACCTCTGACACCTGGACTAAAGATAGTATCCTGCTGTTGTGCTGCTGCAGGTCAGAATGTCATAGAAACATTGAAAATAGGTGCAGGAGGAGGCCATTTGGCCCTTCAAGCCAGCACCGCTATTCATTGTGATCATGGCTGATCGTCCCCTATCAATAACCCGTGCCTGCCCTCCTCCCCATATCCCTTGACTCCACTAGCCCCTAGAGCTCTATCTAACTCTCTCTTAAATCCATCCAGTGACGGCCTCCACTTCCCTCTGTGGCACACAAATTCTCTGGGTGAAAAAGTTTTTTCTCACCTCTGTCTTAAATGGCCTCCCCTTTATGACCTGGCCCCTTTGGGAACATTTCTCTGAGCTGGTCCCCTGGTTCTGGACCCCTCATCCTCAACCATTGGGAGAATTTTTTTCCACAGCATCTAGCTTGGAACTCTCTGCCACAGAGGGTAGTCGATTTTATATTTATTGTGGCCCTAAAGGGATCAGGGGGTTGGAGAGAAGGGCTACGGGATAAGGTGGGATATCCCCTCATCACTTCTAAACTCCAGTGAATACAAGCCACCTAGTCTTTTCAATCTTTTTCCTGAATATGCCTAGTCTTTTCAATCTTTCCTCATATGACAGTCCCGCCATCCCAGGGATCAATCTGGTGAACCTACGCTGCACTGCCTCAATCACAAGGATGTCCTTCCTCAAATTAGGAGACCAAAACTGTACGCAATACTCCAGATGTGGTCTCACCAGAGCCCTATACAACTGCAGAAGAATGTCACTGTTCTGTCTGCGACATTTGACATTAAAATGTTGTTGAATCTTGCCACTTGGTGGGGAGGGCAGTGCCTGTGATGGACCAGACTGCGCCCACCGCTCTCCGCAGCCTCTTGCGTTCCTGTGGAGACGGGGATTAGATGTATAAAATATAGTGGAAAAAAACAAAGATTGACGTGAAGAGAAAGTTCTTCACGCTTTGTGTGGTTGGAATCTGCAGTTCAATGCCTTCAGATGTGCTGGGGGCAGGTTCCAGTGTGACCTTTAAGATGTAATTATAGACTCATAGAGTGATACAGCGTGGGAACAGGCCCTTCGGCCCAACTCGCCCACACCGGCCAACATGTCCCATCTACACTAGTCCCACCTGCCCGCGTTTGGTCCATATCCCTCCAAACCGGTCCCATCCATGTACCTGTTTAACTGTTTCTTAAACGTTGGGGTAGTCCCAGCCTCAACAACCTCCTCTGGCAGCTCGTTCCATACACCCACCACCCTCTGTGTGGAAAAGTTACCCCTCAGATTCCTATTAAATCTTTTCCCCTTCACCTTGAACCCGTGTCCTCTGGTCCTCGATTCCCCTACTCTGGGCAAGAGACTCCGTGCATCTACCCGATCTATTCCTCTCATGATTTTCTATTTTCTATGTTTCTATGTTTCTTGCATTGTCGTGGAAACAAAATAACAGAATATCAAGGCAACAGTGCCAGAGACCAGGGTTCGATCCTGACTACGGGTGCTGTCAGTACGGGGTTTGTACATTCTCCCAGTGACCTGCCTGGTGTTTTCTCCGGGTGTTCCGGTTTAGATACATACTGTAGATACATAGACAATAGGTGCAGGAGTAGGCCATTCGGCCCTTCAAGCCAGCACCGCCATTTAATGTGATCATGGCTGATCATCCACAATCAGTACACCGTTCCTGCCTTCTCCCCATATCCCTTGAATCCGTTAGCCCTAAGAGCTCTATCTAGCTCTCTTTTGAATCCATCCAGTGAATCGGCCTCCACTGCCTTCTGAGGCAGAGAATTCCACAATGTCATAACCCTCTGTGTGAAAAAGGTTTTTCCTCATCTCAGTTCTAAATGTTCTAAACCCCTTATTCTTAAACTGTGGCCCCTGTTTCTGGAATCCCCCAACATCAGGAACATGTTTCCTGCATCTAGCGTGTCCAATCCCTTAATAATTGTATATGTTTCTATAAGTTCCCCTCTCATCCTGCCAAATTCCCATGCGCCCCATTCTTTCATCATATGACAGTCCCGTCATCCCGGGAATTAACCTTGTAAGCCTACGCTGCACTCCCTCATTAGCAAGAATGTCCTTCCTCAAATTAGGAGACCAAAACTGCACACAATACTCCAGGTGTGGTCTCACCATGGCTCTGTACAACTGCAGACGGACCTCTTTGCTCCTATACTCAACTCCTCTCGTCACCCAACCTGTCCAAATCACCTTGCATCCTCATAGCATCCTCTTCACAGTTCACACTGCCACCACACTCCAATGATGTACAGGTTCGTAGGTTAATTGGCCTTTGGTAAAACTGTAAATTGTCCCTAGTGTGTGTGTGTAGGATAGTGTTAATGTGTGGGGATCGCTGGTCGGCGCGGACTTGGTGGGCTTGGTGGGTTTCCGCGCTGTATCTCTAAACACATCGTGGGCATATTCCTCGTGGAGTAACTAATGTTTTTTTTTTTCCGATTGGCAAGCAACACTTTCATTATTCCACAGGGAACATTTTGATTACTCTTGAAAAACGCTTGGTTTCTTTGGGCCGTTTAATCACATTTTTCCCTGTCTCCACAAATTCATGACAAAACCAAGCAGACAAGAGTTAAAGATCAATAATAAGAAATTATATTTTCACTGACGGCATTGGTGAAAGAGTACCTTCCCAGCTTATACCTTTGATGTAATGGAATTTCAGAAGCAGGATAGTTGACACAAAGTGCTGGAGCAACTCAGCAGGCCAGGCAGCATCTCTGGAGAACATGGAGAGGTACCGTTTCGGGTCCCGACCCTTTCTTAGTGATGTTTTGGGGCACACGGTGGCGCAACGGTAGAGTTGCTGCCTTTCAGTGCCAGAGACCCGGGTTCGATCCCGACTGAGGGTGCTATCCGTATAGAGTTTGTACGTTCTCCCCGTGACCTGCGTGGGTTTTCTCCGGGTGCTCCGGTTTCCTCCCACACTCCAAAGACGTACAGGCTTGTAGGTTAATTGGCTTCGGTAAAAAATTGTAAATTGTCTCCAGTGTGTAGGATAGTGCCAGTGTGTGGGCGAGCACGACTCGCTGGTCAGCGCAGACTCGGTGGGCCGAAGGGCCGGATTCCCCGCCGAATAGAAACAGAGAAACAAAAAAAAATAGCTGCAGTTTTAGAGATACATTCGGCCCTTCCCCCCAGCACCGCCATTCAATATGATCGTTCCTGCTTTCTCCCCATATCCCTTGATTCCGTTAGACCTAAGAGCTAAATCCAACTCTCTCTTGAACAATCTCTAAAATCTAAAGCATAAAGAGGGCTCTTCATCAGTCAGACAAATAAGCACACGTGGGGAACAATGAATGGAAGCTATGCACAAACAGCATTAACCAAGAAAATGTAGAGCCCACAATGGTCCATTGTTGGCTGTATGGTTATACAGACAGTGGAACTCAAAGTGAAACTAATCCAACGAGTGGCGTTGCAGGTAGATGGGGCAGTGGGGCCATATCTCTCAGTTCCCTCTCCCCTGACTCTCAGTCTGAAGAAGGGTTTCGTCCCGAAACGTCACTTATTCCTTTTCTCCAGCAACCCGCTGAGTTACTCCAGCTTTTAGTTTAGTTTAGTTGCAGCACGGAAACAGGCCCTTCTGCCCATCGAGCCCAGCCCTACCAGCGATTCATGCACACTAACACTATCCCACACTCACTAGGGACAATTTTGCAATTTTTTACTACAGTCAATTAACCTACAAACCTGCACGTCCTTTGGAATGCGGGGAGAAGCCGGCGCACCCGGACAAAACCCACGCAGGTCACGGGGAGAACGTACAAACTCAGTACAGACAGCACCTGTGGTCAGGATCGAACCTGGGTCTCCGGCGCTGTGAGGCAGCAACTCTACCCCCTGCGCCACCGTGCCGCCCTTGCTATTACTGGAGGTTGGAGACTAACACAATGTAGAATCAGGCCCTTCAGCCCATCCAGTCCGTACTGGCCATGCTCTACCTCCGGTTTAAACCAGCATCTGCGGTTCCTTGCTACGCACGACTCAGGGTTGCGTTTTGCAGGTTACGAGGGCACGTTATCGGTTCGGCAACATCCCGGGGAAGTCACCTCGTCGGTGGGGAGGACGGTGATGGTGGTGTGTGGCGCGTACTACGAAAGCCAGATCCCAGCCCATGTGGACGTCTACTGGTACAAGGGTGAACCCTCGCCGCAGAACGCCCTGACCAACTTGATGGAGTCCGGTTCTCCCCGTGGCGGGCGCCTCTACCTGCACGGCAGCCATTCCAACCACTACCGCATCCTGGTCATCAGCAACTTGACGCTGGCTGACGCTGGCGTTTACACCTGCGAAGTGTCCGTCCCACTGCCACCGCCCCTCGTCAGCCAACACGGCAACGGCACCAGGTTACACGTGGAAGGTGAGCAGAGGCGGGGTTTGTTCGGGCAGCAGAGGTGCCTCGTGGCCAAGCTGCAGCAAAAAGCATCAGGGTCGAGGTAACGGCTGGAGGCCCTGCAGAAGCCTGGGCCTCGCCTGGATCTGGCACCGTTCCAACAGCCTTTCATAGAAACATAGAAACATAGCACAGGAGTAGGTCATTCGGCTTTTGGTTCTGGACTCCCCCAACATGGGGAACATTTTTCACCATACAATAAAAAAACTGATTTAGCTTTAGTTTTAGAGATACACTGACTCTTTGCCCCACATAGAAACATAGAAAATAGGTGCAGAAGTTGGCCATTCGGCCCTTCCAGTCAGCACCATTATATGATCATGGCTGATCATCCAAAATCAGTACCCCGTTCCTGCTTTCTCCCCATATCCCTTGGTTCCATTAGTCCTAAGAGCTATATCGAACTCTTAAATATATCCAGAGAATTGGCCTCCACTGCCTTCTGTGGCAGAGAATTCCACAGATTCATAACTCTCTGGGCGAAAGGTTTTCCTCATCTCAATCCTAAATGGCCTACTCCTTATTCTTAAACTGTGGCCCCTGGTTCTGGACTCCCCCAACATCGGGAATGTGGGATTACTAGAATTAAATAGAATTACTAGAATACTAGAATTAAAAATAAAATTAAAACAAAATCAATGTTTTTTTATTGTTATTTTTACTGAAAATACATTTCAATAAAGTATTACTATACATAAGCATAATCTTGTGTAAAGAAATGTGTAGGAAAGTGCTGCTTTAAATCAAAGATAGACACAAAATGCTGGAGTAACTCAGCGGGACAGGCAGTATCTCTGGAGAGAAGGAATGGGTGACGTTTCGGGTCGAGACCCTTCTTCAGACCCTTAGAAATAGTCCACTGAGACCAAGTTGTGGCATCATTTTCAATGTCCAAGTTGCTTTAAGTGCAGCTGGCCATGAAGGCCTGTTGCCATGGCGACGTTGCAGGCCTGGCCAAATGAAGCCACTGCAGGCCCGGTCCGGCCCGCGAGCTGGGTCTCTTGGAGCGGCCCCCGATCCAGGCGAGCCCTAGGCTGCTGCAAGGCCTCCAACCATCGCCACAACCCACATCCTTACGTTGGCCTGCAATCCAAAATCCCTCTCCTTGCTCGGCCACAGTGCTGGAGTAACTCAGCGGGCCGGGCAGCATCTCTGGAGGACACGGATTTGACGATGTTTTGGGTCGGGACATTTCTTCGTAAGACCATAAGACCACAGGACATAGCAGCAGAGTTAGGCCATTCAGCTCATCGAGTCCATTCCCCCCATGACTGATCTATCTTTCCCTCTCAAACCTCGTTCGCCTGCCTTCTCACCATAACCCATTGCAGCCGTACTAATCAGGAACCTATCAATCTACCCTTTGAATATACCCAATGATAAGTTTAACAAGTTCTAGCAGTAGAATTAGACCATTCGGCCCATCGAGTCCACTCTGCCATTCAATCATGGCTGATCTCTGCCTCCTAATCCCATTTTCCTGCCTTCTCCCCATAACCCTCGACACCCGTTCTAATCAAGAACCTCTGTCTGAAAAATATCCACTAACTTGGCCTCCACAGCCCTCTGTGGCAATGAGTTCCACAGATTAACTTCCATCTGACTAAAGAAGTTCTTCCTCACCTCCTTTCTAAAAGAGCGCCCTTTAATTCTGAGGCTGTGACCTCTGGTCCGAGGCTCTCCCACTAGTGGAAATGTCCTCTCCTCGTCCACTCTATCCAGTCCCGCCACTATTGGGAATGCCTCAATGAGGTCCCGCATCAGACTGATTGCAGTAGGGGTGGAACGCTGGAATTAAAGGTGGGGGCAGGACAAAGCTAGGTAAGTGACAGGTGGAAAAAAGACACAAAGTGCTGGAGTTACTCAGCGGGTCAGGCAGCATCTGTGGAGAACATGACTAGGTGACTGTTTTGGTTGGAACCCATCTTCAGACTGATGGTGGGGGGGGGGGGGGGGGGGGGGGGGGGGGGAGGGGGGGAAATAAAACTGAAGGGGTATGTTTTTTAAAGTAGAAACAAGGAAGGCCATTTGGCCTATTCATTACCTTCAAGCTGCCTCGGCAAGGCCAGCAGCAGCATCAAGGACCAGTCTCACCCACTCCCTCTTCTCCCCTCTCCCATCGGGCAAGAGGTACAGAAGTGTGAAAACTCACACCTCCAGATTCAGGGACAGTTTCTACCCGGCTGTTATGAGGCAAATGAACCATTTTGTTAGTAGAGAGTACCTGACCTCCCATCTATCTCATTGGAGGCCTTCAGACTGTCTTTAACTGGACTTTACCTTGTACTCAACATTATTCCTTTTATCCTGCATCAGTACACTGTGGACGGCTCGATTGTAATCATGTATAGTCTTTCCGCTGACTGGATAGCACGCAAAAAAAAGTGCTTTTCACTGTACCTCAGTACACCTGACAATAATAAACAATACACAATAAATAATAGCTGCCGGAGTAGGCCATTCGGCCCTTCGAGCCAGCACCGCCATTCAGTGTGATCATGGCTGATCATCCCCAATCAGTACCCCGTTCCTGCCTTCTCCCCATATCCCTTGACTCCACTATTTCTAAGAGCTCTATCTAACTCTCTCTTGAAAGCATCCAGAGAACCTGCCTCCACCGCCCTCTGAGGCAGAGAATTCCACAGATTCACAACTCTCTGGGTGAAAAAGTTTTTCCTCATCTTTGTTTTAAATGGCCTACCCCTTATTCTTAAACTGTGGCCTCTGGTTCTGGACTCCCCCAACATCTGGAACATGTTTCCTGCCTCTAGCGTGTCCAAGCCCTTAATAATCACGTTTCAATAAGATTCCCTCTCAACCTTCTAAACTCCAGAGTGTACAAGCCCAGCCGCTCCATTCTCTCAGCATATGACAGTCCTGTCATCTTGGGATACGCTGCATTCCCTCAATAGCAAGAATGTACTTCCTAAAATCTGGAGACCAAAACTGCACACAATAATCCAGGTGTGGTCTCACCAGGGCCCTGTACAACTGCAGAAGGACCTCTTTGATCCTCTCCTCAACTGCTCTTATTATAAACTAAACTAAACTGATTCAGGGTTCCATTTTGCTGGCTACCTCTAATCTAAACTAATCTAAATTAAACTCACATACTCGCCAGCTCTCCTCTGGTTCTCCACAGCCCACCTACACCAGAGGTAGTTCATTGTACACAGATTTTCTGAGACCTAATGATTTTCCCCTGTTGCTTAAATCTCTTGTGATTTATTTTTCAGAGGCAACTTCATGCGTGGCTCTGAAGACACCCACGGTGATGAAGCAAGCTATCATTATTCCTGCCCTTGCAATTTACAGTATGGTCCTTACTATTGCTGTAATGGTTCTTGCTGTAAGTAACTTTTTGACAAAAAGTCACCAATATTGATCTTTTCGTGCAGCGTTGTCAAACTTTTAGTTTAAGAGATACAGCGTGGAAACAGGCCCTTCGGCCCACCGAGTCCGTGCCGACCAATGGTCGCTTGTTCACACTAGTTTTTGCGTTTTGTGTTATCCCAGTTTTGCATCCTACACACTCTAGGGGCAATTTTACCGCAGCCAATTAGCCACCAAACCTGCACGTCTTAGAAACATAGAAACATAGAAATTAGGTGCAGGAGTAGGCCATTCGGCCCTTCGAGCCTGCACCGCCATTCAATATGATCATGGCTGATCATCCAACTCAGTATCCCGTACCTGCCTTCTCTCCATACCCCCTGATCCCCTTAGCCACAAGGGCCACATCTAACTCCCTCTTAAATATAGCCAATAAACTGGCCTCAACTACCCTCTGTGGCAGAGAGTTCCACAGATTCACCACTCTCTGTGTGAAAAAAGTTCTTCTCATCTCGGTTTTAAAGGATTTCCCCCTTATCCTTAAGCTGTGACCCCTTGTCCTGGACTTCCCTAACATCGGGAACAATCTTCCTGCATCTAGCCTGTCCAACCCCTTAAGAATTTTGTAAGTTTCTATAAGTTGTAAGTTTCTATAAGACTTTGGGATGTTGGATGTGGGAGGAAACCGGGGCAGCCGGCGAAAACCCACGCAGGTCACGGGGAGAACGTAGTCCCGATAGAACCCGGGTCTCCGGCGCTGTGAGGCTGCAACTCCACCGCTACACCACCGTGCCGCCCCCTCTGAGAACCGTGAAACTCTTGCCACTGGGAGTGATAGATTTAAGGGCTGTATTCAAGATGGAGATGGATTTATTTAATTGAAAGGTCTATGGAGAACTGGCACAGAGAGGAGATTTACAGCCAGCATCAATCAGTTATGATCATATTAAATGATGGGGCAGGCTAGAAGGGCCGAGTGGCTGACAGTTGCTTCTATTTTCTCGTGATCTTTTGAATGTATCAGAAGAAACTACAAAACAATGATAAAGGATGGAGGATAGACACAAAAAGCTGGAGTAACTCAGCGAGTCAGGCAGCATCTCTGGAGAGAAGGAATGGGTGACGTTTCGGGTCGAGACCCTTCTCCAGTTCCTGCACACAATGATAAAGGATGTTTGGTCAGAAATGATCGGACAGAGTCTAATAAGTTTCCAAACACGGGCGATCCAACAGAGGTGTATAAAATCATGAGGAGAATAGAATGAATGAATAAATGAATGGATGAATGTATAAGTTTATTGACCAAGTATTCACATACAAGGAATTTGCCTTGGTGCTCCGCGCACAAGTGGCAACATGACATACAGTGACAGTTAGGAGTGACACATAAAACATTAAACATAATAATGTTATATTATCGATTAAACATGTGAATTAAATAAAATACGAGCGCAAGAGGAGGCTAGAGACTTTTGGTTATTGAGTAGAGCTACTGCTCGTGGGGAGAAAAACTGTTTTTATGTCTGGCTGTGGCGGCTTTGACAATCCAGAGGGAGTTCAAACAGGGTGAATCCACTATTTTTCCCAGGGTGGGTTTAAGGTGTGGGGGGGGGGGGGGGGGATTAAATAGGAACCTGAGGGTTAGTGCATAAAATCATGAGAGGAATATATTGGGTAGATGCACAGAGTCTCTTGCCCAGAGTAGGAGAATCGAGGGCCAGAGGACATACAGTAGGTTTAAGGTGAAGGGGAAAAGATTTAATAGGAATCTGAGGGGTAACTTTTTCACACAAATGGTGGTGGGTGTATGGAATAAGCTGCCGGAGGAGGTAGTTGAGGCTGGGACTATCCCAACGCTTAGACAGGTACGTTTGGAGGGAGATAGACCAAACACAGGCAGGTGGGCCAAGTGTAGCTGGGACATGTTGGCCGGTGTGGGCAAGTTGGGCCGAAGGGCCTGTTTCCACACTGTATCACTCTATGACTATGACTCTACTATAACAACATTTACAGGTACGTGTAGAGGAAAGGTTTTGAGGAACACGAGCAGATGGGACCAGCATAGATGGGACATCATGGCCGGCATGGGCAGGTTGGGCCGAAGGGCCTGTTTCCGTGCTGTATGACTCTGTAACACGGGGCTTATCTACAAATGTATGGATTTTTGATGCTCAGTCACTTTCCCCGATTCACTCTGGTTTAATTCCCCCGACACAAATTGAGTGACATCTATTTCACCTTGTCTTTCGATTATTTGAATCCCCCGAGCTTCAACAAGTCAATAGCATATTGAAAGATGCTGTAATATTCTTCCAAATATAGATTAGCCTATTGGTCAGAAAGATCAATATCCAGTTATAGAGTTGGAGAATTCTATAATTCCCATCGACAGGCGAGTAGCAATAATACAAAAAGTCAGAAATATAATTGAGTGAATAATGTTATTCCCACGTGTATAAGATGTCCCATTGTTCTGTGAGCAAAATTAACGTTCTTCAGACTTAAGACTTTAGAGATACAGTGTGTGAACAGGCCCTTCGGCCCACCGAGTCTGTGCCGACCAGTGATGGCCCCATGTGATAGAACTATCCTACACACACCAGAGGCAATTTACAATTTGACCCAGGTAAATTACCCACCAAACCTGCCTGTCTTTGGAGTGTTGGAGGAAACAAGAGCACCTGGAGGAAACCCACATGGTCACCTGGAGAACATGCAAACTCCGTACTGACAGCGCCCGTAGTCAGGATCGAACCTGTGGTCTCTGGCGCTGTAAGGCAGCCACCGTGTCACCAAGGTAGTTGAGGCAGGTACCACAACAGCATTTAAAGGACACTTGGAAATGGATGTGGTTTACCGAGATATGGGGCAAACGCAGGCAAAGGGTCATAAGACTTAAGGTCATGAGGTCACAAGGTATAGAGTGGAATTAGGCCATTCGGCCCATCAAGTCTACTCCGCCCTTCAATCATGGCTGACCTATCTCTACTTCCTAAGTCCATTCTCCTGCCAGAAGGAATGGATGACGTTTCAGGTGGAGACCGTTCTTCAGACTGAGCATCAGGGGAGAGGGAGACACAGAGATAAGGAAGTGTAAGAAATCAAAAGAGAAGAAGTGGAAGGGAAATGTAGCGTAGACCATCATTGGCTCGGGGAACAGAGATCTTGCTTACAGAGGAATGGAAAATCTTATACGTCTTATATCTTGCAATCAGGGATGAAAGATAGTCATGGGGACAGTCAGACTGGTCAGAGAACCAGGAAGGGGGAGAGATGGAGAGAGAGGGAAAGCAAAGTTTACTTGAAGTTATCGGCCTGTCCCACTTATGCAACTTTTCTGGCGACTGTCGGCACCCGTCATAGTTCGCTGCAGGTCGCCGAAAATGTTCAACATGTTGAAAATTCAGCGGCAACCAGAAAGACGCTACGACTATTTGGGCGACTGAGGAGACGACTCACGACCATACGGGCAACATGTCGCGGGGTGAAGCCTGTATGGTCGTGAGTAGTCACCCAAAGAGTCGCACCTTGTTCTGGTCGCCGCTGGATTTTCAACATGTTGAATGTTGAATGTTGAACCTGGAGGCTGCAGCGAATCGTCTGATCAGCAGAGAAGGTTATTGGCTGCAACCTTCCCTCCATTGACGAACTGTACACTGCAAGGGCCAGGAAGCGAGCGGGCAAGATCATCTCTGACCCCTCTCACCCTGGCCACAAACTCTTTGAATCATTTCCCTCTGGAAGGCGACTCTGGACTGTCAAAGCTGCCACAGCCGGACATAAAAACAGTTTTTATCCACGAGTAGTTGCTCTACTCAACATCCAAAAATCTGTAGCCTCCCTTTGATCTGGTATTTTGTTGGTTCACAATGCTTGATCAATGGTGTTTTATCATTAATGTTTAATTATTATTAATGTTTAGTGTTTTCTGAGTCATTCGTAACTGTCACTGTGTGTCAGGCTGTCACTTGTGGGCGGAGCACCAAGGCAAATTCCTTGTATGTGAATACTTGGCCAATAAACGTACTTACTTACTTATTAGGGTTCAGGTTACACTGACTCTGCGATTAAAATCTGTTCCAGGTACTGTTGCGCTTTCACATGAAGTCCAAGGGCACGCTGATCACCAAGGAGATATCCAGAGGGCCAGAGGACCCACAGCCAAACACGTGCAGAGGACATACAAGGTCACTGGCTGGAGATCGGTCCAGGGAGACACACCCACAGGAGTATGAAGACATGACGGTCTTCAGAACTATGAACCAGAGATGAAAGAGAAGGCAGGAGGACAAGGACTTTAACAGTGTCTGGAGGACCCGTGTGATTTGTCGCCAATTATTCTGTAAATGCCTCAAACAAACAATTTGCATGGAATTGCTTTGAATGATCCGGTAGCTTGTTCGTTACAGCCAAGTGTGGTGGGGGGGGGGGGGGGGGGCTTCTTACTTGGGTCTGCATTGTACGGAAGCATTATTGACGTGTATGGCTATGGCTAGTACAGCCGCAGCCTCACAGCGCCAGAGACCCGGGTTCTATCCTGACCTCGGATGCTGTCTGCGTGGAGTTTGCCCGTTATCCCCGTGGGTTTTCTCCGGGTGCTCTGGTTTGCACGCACACCCCAAAGAACGGAGACGAGGAAACACTTTTTCACACAGAGAGTTGTGAGTCTGTGGAATTCTCTTCCTCAGAGGGCGGTGGAGGCCAGTTCTCTGGATACTTTCAAGAGAGAGCTAGATTGGGCTCTATACGTACAAATTCTCACAGGGGATATGGGGAGAAGGCAGGAATGGGGGTCTGATTGTGGATGATCAGCCGTGTTCACATTGAATGGAGGTACTGGCTCGAAGGGCCGAATGGCCTACTCCTGCACCTATTGTCTATTGTCTATTGTAATGGGCCGATCAGACTTGTACAAAAACAGCTAGATCAGAAGAATAAGAAAGAGCACTTTTGAGGAAAGGTGCAGGAAGGAACTGGAGATGCTGGTTTACATCGAAGATAAACACAGAATGCTGGAGTAACTCAGCGGGACCGGCAGCATCACTGGATAGAAGGAATTGGTGACGTTTCATGTCGAGACTGAAGAAGGGTCTCAGTCTCAGAAGGATCTGTGGAATTCTCTGCCACAGAAAGTAGTTGAGGCCAGTTCATTGGCTATATTTAAGAGGGAGTTAGATGTGGCCCTTGTGGCTAAAGGGATCAGGGGGTATGGAGAGAAGGCAGCAGGTACAGGATACTGAGTTGGATGATCAGCCATGATCATATTGAATGGCGGTGCAGGCTCGAAGGGCCAAATGGCCTACTCCTGCACCTATTTTCTATGGTTCTATGTTTCTATGGATCTCGACCTGAAACGTCACCCATTCCTTCTCTCCAGAGATGTTGCCCGTCCCGCTGAGTTACTCCAGCATTCTGTGTCTATCTTTTGAGGAGAGAACGAGTAAACTGAATGGCTTCTATCAATCCCGGTCTCCACTGACCTTGTCAGTCTTAAACTTTTATGAAGCAGCTAGTAATATAACAATGGAAAGAATAAAATTTAATCATGGTTACTTTTAGCAATTTGACTTTTAAAACAATCGCAGAGAGCAAGACTTACTCGAATATAACGGGAAGCTGTTAAGATGCAATAAGAGAGCAATGCCCATTATTCATAGGACAATTTCTTGCTACATTGGCCTTGGGGCTTGTGAAAAGAATGTTCTAAACATAGGCACAAAATAAAGGTTGCATTTGTGAAACAACGGTTTCTTAGATAGTCATAGAGTCATGCAGCATGGAAACAGGCCCTTCGGCCCAACTTACCCACAGCACCAAACATGTCCCATCTACACTAGTCCCACCTGCCTGCGCTTGGCCCATATTCCTTTAAACCTGCCCTATCCATATGCATTTCGTTGTCTCTGTACTGTACACTGACAATGACAATTAAAATTGAATCTGAATCTGAATCTGAATCATATACCTGTCGAAATGTTTCTCAAGGTAGATACAAATTGCTGGAGTAACTCAGCGGGACGGGCAGAATCTCTGGAGTGAAGGAATGGTTGACGCTTCGGGTCGAGACCCACCTGAAGAAGGGTCGAGACCCGTAACGCAACCCATCCCTTCTCTCCGGAGATGCTGCCCGTCCCGCTGAGTTACTCCATCATTTTGTATCTATCTTCGGTTTAAACCAGCATCTGCAGTTCCTTCCCACACGTAAATGTTTCTTAGACTTTGTAATCGTACCGGCCTCAACTACCTCCTCTGGCAGCTCGTTCCGTGCACCCTCCACCCTTTGTGTGAAAATGTTACCCCTCAGGTTCCTATAATATCTAACCTCGTCACCTAAAACCTATGTCCTCTGGTTCTCGATTCCCCTACTCTGGGCAAGACACTGTGCGTTTACGCAGTCTATTCCTCTCATGATTTTGTATGCATGGAGCCATATATATTGTTTAAGAAGGAACTGCAGATGCTGGAAAATCTAAGGTAGACTGGAGAAAAGTGCTGGAGAAACTCAGCGGGTGCAGCAGCATCTATGGAGCGAAGGAAATAGGCAACGTTTCGGCCCGAAACCCTTAAGGGTTTCGGCCCGAAACGTTGCCTATTTCCTTAAGGGTTTTGTCCCGAAACGTTGCCTATTTCCTTCGCTCCATAGATGCTGTTGCACCCGCTGAGTTTCTCCAGCACTTTTGTCTACCTTGGAGCCATATATAAATAGGCTCTCAATTGGAGACTGCGGTGAGCTGCACTGTCAGAGTTGCTGAAGTGGTTATATAAAGACTCTCCTCTCTTAGATGAGCATGGGAGAATCCATCGCAGAATCCAAGGAAGATGAACAGATTTACCGCTGATCTCTCTGCTTATGTTTAACCTTCAGTCAACTCCCCAAAGCGGAGTAATGAAGCCCCGGTGCGTGGCTGGGCATGCAATAGCTTTTTTTGCACATTGTAGCAGTAACTGCACGTCAAAAGATTTCATGAAGCTGTTGAAGGGTAGAAGAACCCTGGGTTCGATCCTGGGTCACCAGTTGCCCCAAACACCGGCCCGTGAATGGTGAACGAGGTCTGAGTGACCCGGACGATGTCATGTTGGCCTGGCTCGCCTCAACGGAGTTGCAGGTCTAAAAGACATACGACAGAAGAAGAAAGGTTCAATCCTGCCTTCGGGTGCTGTCTATTTGGAGTTTGCACGTTCTCCCTGTGGCCTGTACATCGAACATGGAACAGTACAGTACAGGAACGGGCCCTGTGGAAGACAGAGAGGTGAGACTTCGATCTGAAGAAGGGTCCTGACCTGAAACGTCACCTATCTATATCCCACAGAGATGCTGCCTGACTTGCTGAGTTCCTTCAACATTTTGTGTTCCATGCAAGATTCCAGCATCTGTGACTTCAAATCAAGCACCTTGATCTATTCTACATCTTCCTTGATCTTTGTCTCCTTTGAGCTCTCGTTTTCACACCTTACCCTTCCATATCCCTCTGTCTCCCTCTCCCATGACTCAGTCTGAAGAAGGGTCTCGACCCAAAGCATCACCCATTCCTTCTATCCAGGGATGCTGCCTGTCCCGCTAAGTTACTCCAGCATCTTGTGTCAACCTTGTTTACCCATTGGTACATTTCTTGGATTGACAACATAGGTTTAATGACTTCAAATACGGTTACAATAATCTGGCCATTTGGCCCATCATGTATATCTGGTTACACAAAAAAGCTGGAGAAACTCAGCGGGTGCAGCAGCATCCATGGAGCGAAGGAAATAGGCAACGTTTCGGGCCGAAACCCTTCTTCAGACTGATCGGGGGCGGGGGTGGGCGGGGACAAGAAAGGGAAAAGGAGGAGGAGCCCGAAGGCTGGGGGATGGGAGGAGACAACAGGGGGGCTGAGGAAGGGGAGGAGACAGCAAGGACTAACAAAATTGTATATCTGGTTCCCTGCAATAACAATGACCAGGCCCACATCACCCACACTGTCTTCCTTGCACTATATTTATCCATTTCCTTCTCGAAGCTTCATAAGGTCATAAGTGATAGTAGAATTAATCTCTCCCTCCTAACCCCATTCTCCTGCCTTCTCTCCAAAACCTCTGACACCCGTACTAATCAAAAATCTATCCATCTCTGCCTTAAAAATATCCACTGACTTGGCCTCCACAGCCTTCTGTGGCAAAGAATTCCACAGATACACCACTCTCTAACTAAATAAATGTCTCCTCATCTCCTTCCTAAAAGAACGTCCTTTAATTCTAAGGCTATGACCTCTAGTTCGAGACGCATACTAATCAAGAATCTATCCATCTCTGCCTTACAAATATCCAAAGACTTGGCCTCCACAGATGTCTGAGGCAATGAATTCCGCAGATTCACCATCCTCTGACTAATTTGTTCTAATTTCCTTCATTAAGGAATGTCTTTTTATTCTGAGGTTATAACCTCTGATCCTAGACTCTCCCACCAGTGGAAACATCCTCTCCACATCCACTCTATCCAGGCCTTTCACTATCCTGTATGTTTCAATAAGGTCCCCCCCCCCTCATTCTACTAAACTCCAGCGGGTACAATGAAACCTGCCCCAACTCATCGGCTTCCAGGCACCGCAGTCCAGATTCCAGCCACAATCATTTCACTTTATTCACATTTCATTATCTTTTCAATAAAATTCAAAGTCTCAAATAAAAGTAGCGTGTGAATATTTCAGATGTGTCGGCTTGGCGGAATCACTTCTCACGACCAGTTATTAATCAGACAGTTCCACATTCACGTCTCACTCGTGGTATAGAGCAGGGGGAGTGTTATATCATCTTTGGTGCAGCCTTTAGACTTTAGACAGTAGAGATACAGCGGGGAATTTTCGGCCAGCTTGAGCCTGCGCTGACCTGAGATCACCCCTTACGCTGATACTATCCGACACACACTAGGGGCAATTTTTACAGTGTTTTTACCGAAGCCAATTAATCTACGAATCTTTTAATTTTAGAGATACAGCACGGACACGGGCTCTTCAGCCCACCGAGTCCGTGCTGACCAGCGATTGTGCCGTACGCTAACACTACCCTACACACACCATATAACCATATAACCATATAACAATTACAGCACGGAAACAGGCCATCTCGGCCCTACAAGTCCGTGCTGAACAACTTTTTTTCCCTTAGTCCTGGGCACACTGGGCACAATTTTTAACCAAAGCCAATTATCCTACAAATCTGTTTAAGAAGGAACTGCAGATGCTGGAAAATCGAAGGTAAACAAAAATGCTGGGGAAACTCAGCGGGTGAGGCAGCATCTATGGAGCGAAGGAAATAGGCAACGTTTCGTCCCGAAACGTTGCCTATTTCCTTTGCTCCATAGATGCTGCCTCACCCGCTGAGTTTCCCCAGCATTTTTGTCTACCTAGCTTACAAATCTTTTCATTTATAGAGATACAGCATAGACACAGGCCCTTCAGCCCACTGAGCCCGTGCTGACCAGCGATCACCCCGTGACTAGCGCTATCCTGCACGCTTGGGTCATGTACTAATACATAATGTAAAACTCAATACATGCATTCATAATGAAATACCCAACAATTGAAACAGCAGACATTATTTCACTTTGCAATGACTTCAATTACATTCTCATTCTGAGACTTGATGGCTTCATCAATGTTTTAGGCTGCGGTCAATAAATGAACAGGCAGATTTAGAGAGCGCTTGCCGTGTGGAATTAACTGGGTTGTGCCAGGAAGATGGTTTATTGTCCGGCCCACCAGCACCCGTAGTCAGGTTTAAACCCCGAGTCTCTGGCGCTGTAAGGCCGCAACTCCAAAGCCCTGACACTGTGCCGCCCAGTCTTATGTGTAAGATAATCTTGCCCAATTTAATGGACCCCATGTACTACCATGAGGTTTTTCCTGTTCAGCATTCATATCACTGCCAGAACTTGTCATTTCATTCCATTCAATCCGTCTGCAGAAGTCTCCCAACCCAAAACGTCGCCTGTCCTATCCCTCCACAGATGTTGCCTGGCCCGCTGAGTTCCTCCAACACTTTGTGTTTTGCTCAAGATTCCAGCATCTGCAGTTCCTTGTTTGGTCAATTATATTATAAGAAAGACACAAAGTGCTGGAGTAACTCAGCGGGTCCCTGGAGCACATGGATAGGCTACGTTTCAGTTCAGGACCCATCTTTGGACACTGGTCATTCAATTATTCTTTCTGAGAGCTATCAATAGAGAACAAAATGTGAGGCATCCAGATGGTGGGACTGGCATATGCTGAGAGAATGGAGCAGCTGGGCTTGTTCACTCTCAAATTTAGAAGGATCTTATTGAAACATATAAAACATATAAAATTATTAAGGGTTTGGACATGCTAGAGGCAGGAAACATGTTCCCGATGTTGGGGGAGCCCAGAACCAGGAGCCACAGTTTAAGAACTAGGGGTAGGCAATTTAGAACGGAGATGAGGAAAAACTTATTCACCCAGAGAGTTGTGAATCAGGGGAATTCTCAGCCTCAGAACGCGGTGGAGGCCAATTCTCTGGATGCTTTCAAGAGAGAGTTAGATAGGGCTCTTAAAGATAGCGGAGTCAGGGGATATGGGGAGGAGGCAGGAACGGGGTACTGATTGTGGATGATCAGCCATGATCATATTGAATGGCAGTGCTGGCCCGAAGGGCCGAATGGCCTACTCCTGCACCTATTGAAAAAAAATATATGTATTTTTTTTTAAAGATTAAAGTTGTCCAATGGGAGATGTTTCTCTGATCTAATACCTTTAGTTCAGTTCAGTTTATTGTCACGGGCACAGTGAAAAGCTTTTGTTGCATGCTAACCAGTCAACGGAAAGACAATACATGATTACAATCGATCCATTTACAGTGTATAGACACATGTTTTGTGCAAGGTAAAGCCAGCAAAGTCTGATCAAGGATAGTCTGAGGGTCACCAATGAGGTAGATAGTAGTTCAGCACTGCTCTCTGGTTGTGGTAGGATGATTCAGTTGCCTGATAACAGCTGGGAAGAATCAGGGATAGACACAAAAAGCTGAACTATTTCTTTCACCATCCATCACAGTGAAGAATGTGGAGGAGTCACTGTGGTGGATGTTTATGTTAAAATATATTTTGTGTGTTCTGTTGCTTTTTTACAATCACAATAATACTTTATTAGCCAAGTATGTTCTGACTGACTTGGCAAATGAAATTCCTCGTATGTTGCAAAACATACTTGGCTGGCAGAGTATTATTGTGCTTGTGAGTAATTCAGCGGGACAGGCAGCATCTCTGGGGAGAGAAGGAATGGGTGATGTTTCGGGTCAAGACCCTTCTTCAGACTGGTTAGGGCCAAGGGAAACGAGAGATATAGACGGTGATGTAGAGAGATAAAGAACAATGAATGAAAGATACGCAAAAAAGTAATGATGATAAAGGAAATAGGTAAAGGATGATGAAGGAGGCCATTATTAGCTGTTTGTTGGGTGAAAACAATATGTTAGTGAGACTTGGGTGGGGGAGTGATAGAGAGAGAGAGAGAGGGAGAGAGAGAGAGAGAATGCCAGGGTTACTTGAAGGTAGAGAAATCAATATTCATAAGCTGCCCAAGCTAAATATAAGATGCTGTTCCTCCAATTTGCATTTAGCCTCACTCTGACAATGGAGGCGACCTAGTACATAAAGGTCTGTGTGGGAATGGGAAGGGGAATTAACGTGTTTAGCAACCGGGAGATCAGGTTGGTTCAGGCGGGTTGAGCGAAGGTGTTCGGTGAAACGATCGCCCCGTCTACGTTTGGTCTCGCCGATGTACAAGAGTCCACATCTTGAACAATGGATACACTGGATGAGATCGGAGGAGGTGCCAAAGAATCAGTCTCTGAATCTGGAGGTGTGCGTTTTCACACTTCTACACCTTATGCCTGAAGGGAGCGGGGAGAAGAGGGTTTGGCCGGGGTGCGACTGGTCCTTGATGATGCTGCTGGCCTTGCCGAGGCAGCGTGAGGTGTAGATGGAGTCGATGGAAGGGAGGTTGGTTTGTGTGATGGTCTGATAACTTTTCCCCTGTTAGCCATAGTTGGATTATTTCTGCTGTTGGCTTGAAGTGGATATATATTTTATGTAAACTATGTGTTAAATCTTTAGACGTAAGTTATTGCTTATCTATTATCTTGACTTTTAATGCAGTTTCCCAAACCTTGCCAATTAATACCACGTCTTAGTAATTAGCTTGAAATAGATTTAGATACAACTATATTGAAAACACCAAGAAAATAAACAAACAGCAAATAGTCCACTGATTTGAACACTTTCAAAATAACCTGATGATAACAAATACCAAAGTATTGTGCTTGATTTGATTTGTCATCAATGCACAATAATAATACATAATGAAAAACTCAATGCATTCGTTCATAATGAAATACCCAACAATTGAAACAGCAGATATTATTTCACTTTGCAATGACTTCAATTACATTCTCATTCTGAGACTTGATGTCTTCATCAATGTTTTAGGCTGCGGTCAATAAAGGAACAGGCAGATTTAGAGAGCGCTTGCCGTGTGGAATTA
The DNA here is from genome assembly GCF_028641065.1 of Leucoraja erinaceus. Classification (NCBI taxonomy): domain Eukaryota; kingdom Metazoa; phylum Chordata; class Chondrichthyes; order Rajiformes; family Rajidae; genus Leucoraja; species Leucoraja erinaceus. The sequence goes on from NC_073421.1 coordinate 512,971, forward strand.
ACTGGGTTGTGCCAGGAAGATGGTTTATTGTCCTTCGGCCCACCGAGTCCGTACCGGCCAGCGATCCCCGTACGCTAATACTATCCCCTACACAGCGACTACAGGTGCCGTCTGTACAGAGTTTGTAAGTTCTCCCCGTGACTGAGTGAGTTTTCTCCGGGCGCTCTGGTTTCCTCCCACACTCCAAAAGATGAGGTCTGTCAGTTCTGTACATGAACCCTAGGGTGTAGGATAGTACTAGTGCACAGCTGATCAATGGTTGGTATGGATTTGTTGGGCCGAAGGACCTGTTTCCACGCTGTATCTCTAAAACACATTTGCATCCTAGACACTAATTAACACCAGCCCGTAGTGTGTAGGGAGTGGATGAGGAAGTGGGATAAGATAGAATCAGTGTGAATGGGTGATCAAATATCCATGTGGACTCAGATTCAGATTCAATTTTAATTCAGATTCAGATTCAGATTCAGATTCAATTTTAATTGTCATTGTCAGTGTACAGTACAGAGACAACGAAATGCATTTAGCATCTCCCTTGAAGAGCGACATAGCAAACGATTTGAATCAATAAAAAAAAAATAATAATAATAAGTGTCCGGGGGGGGGGGGGGGGGGGGGGATTGGCAGTCACCGAGGTACGTTGTTTAGTAGAGTGACAGCCGCCGGAAAGAAGCTGTTCCTCGACCTGCTGGTTCGGCAACGGAGAGGACCTGTAGCGCCTCCCGGATGGTAGGAGGGGAAACAGTCCATGGTTGGGGTGAGGAGCAGTCCTTGGCGATGCTGAGTGCCCTCCGCAGACAGCGCTTGCTTTGGACAGACTCAATGGAGGGGAGCGTGGAACCGGTGATGCGTTGGGCAATTTTCACCACCCTCTGCAATGCCTTCCGGTCGGAGACAGAGCAGTTGCCATACCATACTGTGATGCAGTTGGTAAGGATGCTCTCGATGGTGCAGCGGTAGAAGTTCACCAGGATCTGAGGAGACAGATGGACCTTCTTCAGTCTCCTCAGGAAGAAGAGACGCTGATGAGCCTTCTTGATCAGAGTAGAGGTATTGTGGGTCCAAGAGAGGTCATCGGAGATGTTGACTCCCAGGAACCTGAAGCTAGAAACACGTTCCACCTCCGTCCCGTTAATGTGGATGGGGGTATGCGTGCCGCCTCTGGACTTCCTGAAGTCTACAATGAGCTCCTTGGTCTTCTTGGAGTTAAGGGCCAGGTTGTTGTCAGCGCACCATGCTGCTAAGTGCTGGACCTCCTCCCTGTAGGCCAGCTCATCGTTGTTGCTGATGAGGCCAATCACCGTTGTATCATCTGCATACTTGATGATGGTGTTAGTACCATGTACAGGTGTGCAGTCATAGGTGAAGAGGGAGTAGAGGAGGGGGCTCAGCACACAGCCCTGAGGAACGCCGGTGTTCAGGGTGAGGGTTGAAGAGGTGTGCTTGTCTAACCTCACAGACTGGGGTCTGTTGGTTAGAAAGTCCAGTATCCAGTTGCAGAGGAAGGGGTCGATGCCCAGGTTACCGAGTTTGGTGATCAGTTTTGATGGAATAATGGTGTTGAATGCTGAGCTGTAATCGATGAACAGCATTCTTACATAAGTGTCTCTGTTGTCAAAGTGGGAGAGGGCGGAGTGAAGTGCTGTGAAATTGGCCCTGAGACTCGCTGAGTCTCAGGGCCAATTTCCATGCTATATTTGTACCTTAAAACTTATACCTCATTGCTTTGTTAGTTTGTTTTATTTAGGTTTAAGATCCTGGTTGCATAAGATCTTAAGCAGAATAAGGCCATTCAGCACATTGTGTTTGTTCCACTATTCCATTATGGGTGATCTATTTTGGGTGAACATTAGTGAGCACAGCTTAGAGGTGAGAGGGGCAAAGTTGAGAGGAGATGTGTGGGGCGATTTTTTTACACAGAGTGGTGGGTGCCTGGAACACACTGCCAGGGATGGTGGTGGTGGAGGATTTATTCCAAACAGCTGGACTCTGTGATCTACGGACTGTTCCCAGGGACGCATTCAGAGACTGACATCGAGTGCTGCTGGAAGGTCATCAACTCGGTGAAAGACGGCCTTTGGCCTGCCCGTGCGTTGTTGACCACCCAGCGGAGCGAGATGTCCGTCGGGGAATGTTGCCGACTGGCCCGCTGTAGACTGCAGGAGTACGTGCTGAGGGACGCACTGAAGCTCGCTGCAGCCAACGCCAAGGCTCGGTGTGGGACGACCACAGTCTAGGGTCGTTCCACTGCTGGACATGGGGGGCACGGTATGGTGGAGATGCCCCTCAAAATAAGGAAAGGGATTCCACGCCAGGGGGCCACATGAGTGGCAAGTGTGGGGGGGGGGGGGGTAAATTTGTGTCATTTGTGTAAACATTATTGAATGTCTGCATAGCCTCCAAGAATGGTGGATGGAGTCTTGTAAGGATCATGTATTGGATATATTTATTTCTCGACTAAAGTCTATTTTGAATTTTTTTTACAAAGGATAGTGGTGGAGGCAGATACGATCGAGGCATTGAAGAGGTTTTAGATTGGTTTACAGATATGCAGGAAGCGGAAGGGAATAGATAGTGTTCAGACAGATGAGATTAGTTTATCTTGGATCATGTTTGGCACAGACATTGCGGGCTGAAAGACCTGTTTCCGTGCTGCACCCTTCTATTGTTCATTTGGACGAGGGAATTGAAGGCAATATCTCCAAGTTTGCGGATGACACGAAGCTGGGGGGCAGTGTTAGCTGTGAGGAGGATGCTAGGAGGCTGCAAGGTGACTTGGATAGGCTGGGTGAGTGGGTAAATGCATGGCAGATGCAGTATAATGTGGATAAATGTGAGGTTATCCATTTTTGGGGCAAAAACAGGAAAGTAGATTATTATCTGAATGGTGGCCGATTAGGAAAAGGGGAGATGCAACGAGACATGGGTGTCATGGTACACCAGTCATTGAAAGTAGGCATGCAGGTGCAGCAGGCAGTGAAGAAGGCGAATGGTATGTTAGCATTCATAGCAAAAAGGATTTGAATATAGGAGCAGGGAGCTTCTACTGCAGTTGTACAGGGTCTTTGTGAGACCACACTTGGAGTATTGCGTACAGTTTTGGTCTCCTAATCTGAGGAAATACATTCTTGCCATAGAGGGAGTACAGAGAAGGTTCACCAGACTGATTCCTGGGATGTCAGGACTTTCATATGAAGAAAGACTGGATAGACTCGGTTTGTACTCGCTAGAATTTAGAAGATTGAGGGGGGATCTTATAGACACTTACAAAATTCTTAAGGGGTTGGACAGGCTAGATGCAGGAAGATTATTCCCGATGTTGGGGAAGTCCAGGACAAAGGGTCACAGTTTAAGGATAAGGGGGAAATCTTTTAGGACCGAGATGAGGATGATTTTATACGCCGTAAATCTGTTTTGCTTGATTTGTGAAATAATGTACGCACACGAGAAATGGCTAGCGAGGTTAAACGAGTTATTGAAAGCAGTTTTTATTCTGTAGAAACATCATAGCATCATCAAAGCCCTTGTGATACAGAGACTCCATCCTCTCGCGACTGGGTGGGAACAAGGCATGACTGAGGCGGACAAAATTTGCAACGGAGAACTGCAGACAAAATGGGGGGTGGGGGGGGGGTGGGGGGGGGGGGGGGGATGGGGGTGGAGGAAGGAAAAGGCAGAGGAGTTATTAAGAGATTACATATTGTTAAAATGTACTGTTTAGTTTCAGTTTTAGAGATAAAGCATAAAGCGCAGAAACAGGCCCTTCGGCCCATCGAGCCCACAGCGACCCTTAGCGATTCTACACACACTAGGGAGAATTTACAGTTTTAGTTTAATTTAGCGATACACAGCGGAAACAGGCCGTTCGTCCCACCGGGTCACAGATACATAGAAAATAGGTGCAGGAGTAGGCCATTCGGCCCTTCAAGCCAGCACCGCCATTCAATGTGATCATGACTGATCATCCACAATCAGTACCCAGTTCCTGCCTTCTCCCCCTATCCCTTGATTCCGTTAGCCCGAAGAGCTCTCTCTTGAAAGCAACCAGGGAATTGGCCTCCACTGCCTTCTGAGGCAGAGAATTCCACTGATTCATAACTCTCTGGGTGAAAACTTTTTTCCTCATCTCCGTTCTAAATGGCCTACCCCTAATTCTTAAACTGTTGCCCCTGGTTCTGGATTCCCCCAACATTGGAAACATGTTTCCTGCCTCTAGCGTGTCCAATCCCTTAATAATCTTGTATGTTTCAATAAGATTCCCTCTCATCCTTCTAAACTCCAGAGTGTACTAGCCCAGCGGCTCACAAAACTCCAGGTGTGGTCTCACTAGGGTCCTGTACAACTGCAGAAGGACCTCTTTGCTCCTATACTCAACTCCTCTCAACTCAGCTCAGGAGCTCGCTTTACCTCCATGAACATTGGAGTCGTACAGCAAGGAAAGCAACCCTTCGGCCCACCAACTCCGTACCAACCATCAAGTACCCATGTTTACACTAATGCCACCCCAAACACTTTACTTTCTGCCCCCAGATTCTTCCACCCACTGGCACTTGGGGCAATGAATCTACTTACCTACATAACAGGGATATGGGAATTGTGCGTGCATTTATTTAAATATTTTTTCAATAAATAGCACTGAGCAACACAAAGCCTCAAAACTCTTTTGACACCAATTTGAGATTGAAAAATCCAAATGCCCGATTCTGAGCTGAAGAGTGTCTGATAAATGACCCAACCCCAAATTATTTTTAAAAAAGACACAAAGTGCTGGAGAAACTCAGTGGGCCATGCAGCATCTCTGGAGAACATGGGCAGGTGACGTTTCAGGTCGGCACGCTTCCTCAGGCCCGGAACGTCGCCAATCCATGTTTTCCAGGAATGCTGCCTGACCTGCTGTGCTTTACCCAAGATCCCAGCATCTGCAGTTCCTTTTGTCTCGCAGAGATTAGTTTATTTTGCCATTATACACGGCACGTACATTGTGGGCTGAAGGGCCTGTTCCTGTGCTGTACTGTTGGTTCAATGTCCTATGTTAAATCAGAGCCCAGTTCAGAATCTAGACAACAGTCTGTTGTATAACTGCATCAAATGTGCAGTTGTGTTGGTGGATATGACCTTCTTAAAAAATAACCACATGGTGTAGAGATGCGTACATTTGAACCGCATAAAATACTGATATCAGTATTTGAGATAAGGAAACTTCTCTTTTTCTTCAGTATCTGAGCAGTGAATTCACACTGAACAGTACAGCCATAGTTCATAGAGTGATACAGCGTGGAAACAGGCCCTTCGGCCCAACTTGCCCACACCAGCCTACAAATCCCAGCTATACTAGTTCCACCTACACGCGTTTGTTCCATATCCCTCCATAACTGTCCTATCCATGTACCTGCGTAACTGTTTCTTAAATGTTGGGATAGTCCCAGCCTCAACCACCTCCTCTGGCAGCTTGTTCCACACACACACCACCCTCTGTGTGAAAAGGTTACCCTTCAGATTCCTATTAAATCTTTTCCCCTTCACCTTAAACCTAGATCATCTGGTCCTCGACTCACCTACTCTGGGCAAGAGACTCTGTGCATCTACCTGATTTATTCCTCTCATGATTTTATACACCTCTAGAAGATCACCCCTCATCCTCCTGCGCTCCAAGGAATAGAGTCCCAGCCTACTCAACCTCTCTCTGTAGCTCAGACCCTCGAGTCCTGGCAACATCCTGGTAAATCTCAACATTGACACCATTCCAGTACTCACGATGAAATCTTGCTTTGCAATGGAGATGTAGAAATTGTTTTGGTCACTATCTTGAGGGCAGATGTCCAATCTGCCGCTGAAGGGTGACACAGTCAACGTTCTTCCATCAGACAAGATGGGAAGTCTGTTTGTCAATCCGCCATCAATCCAAGACTGATATAAAAATCACAGAAGAAACCGAGATTAATCCGGACACACAAAAAGACGAGATGAAAAGACATGTAAACATAGTTAGAAACCGTCACGGTGTCTGAACCTCTGCTTAAGGGCCTGTCCCACTTGGGCGACGTAATCCGCAAGTTCTAGCGAGTTTGCCCTTGACTCATACTCGCAGCATGGTCGACACGAGGTCGTAGGATGTCTTTGTAACTCTTCTTCATGCTCGAGGGTGGTCCCCGCGTACTCGAGGCCTCAGCTAGGTTGCGGCATTTTTTTCAATATGTAAAAAAATGCCCACGAATAAAAAAAGGTCGCCATGGAAAAAATCGATACTTTTTTTACTCGTAGGTTTAGCCGTAGTAGGTTGACATGTTAGTCGCAGGTAATCGAGGGTAGTCAAAGGTAGTCGTAGATAGTCTACATCATAGTCGAAGGGAGGTTGGAGGAGATCCTCTTCACTCTCCACTATTCGGTGTCCAATTTTCCCGAAGTTAGTTGTAGCTAGTCTTCAACATAGTCGAAGGAGGTTGAAGGAGGTCTTCAACATGACATTTTTTCAAACTCTTCTACACTCACCAATTCGGTCGCCCAAGTGGGACAGCCCCTTTAGAATACCACTGCTCTCGTTCCAGTCAAACCAATGCAGGCTTTGTTCATTTGATTGGATGGATTTTGATAGATTGGTTGCTTGATACTTTATTGGCATGTGTACTTGGTACAGTTTTCCATACAGTACACAAGTAGGCAAAGAGCCAACATCTAAAGGGTGCTGACAATGTTACAAAAGGATTCAAAATAGTCTCTCTTCTCTTCCTTCTCCCCCCCCCCCCGCCCCCATCTGCAACACTGTGCAGCAAACAAGCATCTTTGAGAACAGATAATAAAACAAACGCAGGTCCCAGCTAATCCACATTTCATCAAGTAACAGACAGAGACCTCAACACTGCATTGCACAACACTTCCTGTAGTATGTTTTCACTTCCACGCTTATTCAGTTTGTCATACCATTTTACTGTTATCTACTTTAACAATCTCCCACCACATACCAGTACACATTTTGAAAACTAGTTTGCTTTCCGATAAAGAACCATGATATCTGATACGTGTGCAGCGCATTGGGCTTCTGATGTAAACAGTAGACGGTTATGTTGGTTTCAGATGTGATGAATCTAAAACCCAGCATGGGGTAAATAAAAGTGCATGACTGTGGGAAAGGTATCAGTTTGATGCTGAGGGTTTCTGCTATTGTCTGACTTTGTTTTTTTTTGAATAATTTCCACCCATGGTTTACCATGCCCCAAATCTAAGCCTCAACGCTTGAGCTTCCGAAGACTGATAGCCGATGTTTCCATCAAGCTTTAATCCTTGACTCAGCGGGGTCACAGAGTTGCACTAGCCCTCTGCGTGTTTGCTCAAGATTCCAGCGTCTGCAGTTCCTTGTGTCTCTACACTTTACACAAACAGAGGCGTGAAAACGCATACCTCCAGGTTCAGGCGGCGATTAGAAGAAGGGTCCCGATCCGAAACGTCACCCATTCCTTCGCTCCAGAGATGCTGCTGCCTGTCCCGCTGAGTTACTCCAGCATCTTTCCACCAGGGGCTCCGTATAGTTGGCAGCCCCGCCAACAGTCTGTTTGTTTTTTTGTCTTTTTTACATTTTTAGTGCATGTTAAAAGTCCGTGTACATGTTCTCCGGTTTGTTTTGTGTCGGTGGAGGGGGTGGATCTTAACTTCCGGATCGCATTCCCCGGTCGCTCCGCGGCCTACCATCGATGGAGCTGGAGGCCTCCTCAAACTGACCTTGGGCGTGGACTTACATCCGAGTCGATCCCTAGGCTGGGATCGTTCCAACCTGGCCTGCGGTCTTTACATGCGCTCCCTCAGTATCAAGAATGTCCTTCCTCAAACTAGAAGACCAAAACTGCACACAATACTCCAGGTGCGGTCTCAACATGGCAATGTACAACTGCAGTAGGATCCCCTTGCTCCTAATCTCTAATCCTCTTGCTATGAAAACCAACATGGCATTTGCTTTCTTCACTGCCCGCTGTACCTGCATTCTTACTTCGCAGTTTCAGGAGAGGCCGCGGATGTCGGGAGCTCCAACGTCACGGAAGGTTCGACCAGCCCCAACACGGGGTTTGATCGTCTGGTATGGGGGAGCTGACATCCTCCTTATGCGGGAGCTCATCGCCTCGAAGCGCAGGGCCCACCGCTGGCTACGGGAGACAAGATCATCCCGTCAAGTAGGGCTCAAGGCCCCCGACCGTGGGAGAGCAAAGGGAAGAGATTGAACTTTATTTCGCCTTCCATCACAGTGGGGAATGTGGAGGAGTCGCTGTGGTGGATGTTTATGTTAAAATGTGTTTTGTGTGTTCCGTTGTCTTTTATTTGTATGACTGACTTGGCAAATGAAATACCTTGTATGTTGCAAAACATACTTGGCTAATAAAGTATTATTGTGATTGTGGTTGTCTAACGTTGGTGTATAACCAACATTCCTACCTACACAGTTTCTCCCAGCTGTTAGCAGGCAACTGGACCATCGACAACTAGAGAATGGTCCTGACCCACCAACTACCTCATTGGAGATACTCGGACTATCTTTTATCGGATTTTATCTTCCATTAAACGTTTTTCCCTTTGTCCTGTATCTGTACACTGTGTGTAGGAAAGAACTGCAGATGCTGGTTTAAATCGAAGGTAGACACTAAATGCTGGAGTAACCCAGCGGGTGAGGCAGCATCTCTGGAGAGAAGGAATGGGTGACGTTTCGGGTCGAGACCTTTCTTCAGACACAGTACATTGTGATTTTTGCTGACTGGATAGCACACGACAAAAAGCTTTCCAGGGTGGCACAGTGGTGCAGCTGCTGCGTCACAGGGCCAGAGACCCCGGTTCGATCCTGACCTCGGGTGCTGTTTGCCTGGAGTTTGCACGTTATCTCTTTGACCACATGGGTTTTCTCCGGGTGCTCTGGTTTCCTCCCATACGTCAAAGCATTTGTAGGTTAATTGGCTTCAAACAAAATTGTCCCGAGTGTGCTGAATAGAACTGGTATACGGGGATCGCTGGTCGGCATGGACACGTGGGCCGAAGGGCCTGTTTATGCCCTGTATCTCTAAACAGACGAGTTTCACACAGAGAGTGGTGAGTCTGTGGAATTCTCCGCCTCAGTGGAGGCCGGTGGAGGCCGGTTCTCTGGATACTTTCAAGAGAGAGTTAGATAGGGCTCTTAAAAATAGCAGAATCAAGGGATATGGAGAGAAGGCAGGAACGGGGTACTGATTGGGGATGATCAGCCATGATCACATTGAATGGTGGTGCTGGCTCGAAGCAAAGATCGCTCTATGATTTTTGGCCTGAATGACTGAATGGCCTACTCCTGCACCTATTGTCTATTGTCTCTTGTCTAAACTAAACTAACCATTCTTCAGTTGTGTATCAGTGGGTGGTAACACAGGGGTTTAAGTCCCCAAAATGCTGTAAACATAAAAATCTGGGCAGGCAGCTCCTGTACAAGTGTTCAACAACTGTGTTAGATAACCAGTCTTTTTTTTTCACAGCCATTTCTCCCCTCCCCTTCCCCCTTCCCCCTACATTCCATCCCCTAGCTTTAAAAATCACAAATCTTCAATCTTCACACCTTGTCTTTTTATCTCAGGCCTTTGTCCCACCATTTTGCGTGTCAAATAACCCATATCAACCCACTATGGAGTCATGCAGTGTGGAAACAGGCCCTTCGGCCCAACTTGCCCAAACCAACAACATGCCCCATCAGCACTAGTCCCACCTGCCCGCTCATGGCCCCATGTCCCCCTAAACCTTCCCTAATCTTCCCCAAGTGTCTCCTAAACGTTTTCAAGATTCAAGATTCAAGATACATTTAATTGTCACATGTGTCAGATGGCACAGTGAAATGAAATTCCCATACAGCCATACAATTTAAAAAAAAATAAAGAACACACACTATAGAATTTGACATAAAACATCCCCACACAGCAGAATCAAAGTTTCCCACTGTGTGGGGAAAGCACCAAAGTCAGTCTCTTCCTCCACTGTTCCCCGTGGCCAGGGCCTCCCCTGACATGGGGATAATTTGATATTTCCTGTCTCATCTACCTCCTCTGGCAACTCGTTCCACATAGCCAGCAACCTTTCTGCAATGGGTTCACTAATTCACCCCCACCTAAATGAAGAGTCTCGACCCTTCCACTATACATTTCCCACCACAGATGCTGCCTGACCCACAGAATTCTTCCAGCAGTTTGTTTTTTTTTGCTGCAGATTCCAGCAAGTGTCATCTCTTGTTACACCATTATTAAGTTCCTGACCTAACATTTCATACTGAGCCCAATATCAAATGTGCTTTGCCAACTCTCCTGTGAAACTCCTTGGGCTATTTTATTGTGTTAATGGCACAATTTAAATGCAGCAAACTTTAGCTGTGCAGAGTCCGGAATGGTTTACGCTATTTCTCACGGCACAGGAGGCTATTCAGCCCATCCCATCTCTGCCAGCTCTCAGAACAAACCCAGCAGGACATTGACCTGAAACATAATCTATTCCTTCTCTCCAGAGATGCTGCCTGACCCGCTGAGTTACTCCAGCACTGTGTGCTTTCCTTATAGAAACTTACAAAATTCTTAAGGGGTTGGACAGGCTAGATGCAGGAAGATTGTTCCCGATGTTGGGGAAGTCCAGGACAAGGAGTCACAGCTTAAGGATAAGGGGGAAATCCTTTAAAACTGAGATGAGAAGAACCTTTTTCACACAGAGAGTGGTGAATCTCTGGAACTCTCTGCCACAGAGGGTAGTTGAGGCCAGTTCATTGGCTAGATTTAAGAGGAAGTTAGATGTGGCCCTTGTGGCTTAGGGGATCAGGGGGTATGGAGTGAAGGCAGGTACGGGATACTGAGTTGGATGATCAGCCATGATCATATTGAATGGGGGTGCAGGCTCGAAGGGCCGAATGGACTACTCCTGCACCTAATTTCTATGTTTCTATGTTTATAAAACCAGCTTGTTCCTTGTGTCTATTCTGTAGGCATGGTATGACATGACTGGTTTAACACACAAGTACACGTGACAATAATCCAATACCAATCTTGGAGATATCCAGAATGGAAACAGGACCTTGACCTAACTTGCCCAAGCTGGCCAACATGTCCCATCAACACTAGTCCCAACTACCTGCCTTTGGCCCATATCCTTCTAAACATGTCCTATCCATGTACTTGTGCAAATCTCTATACTTATAAAACTCTGATCTTGGATGTGTATTTATCTGTGTGATGTTCGTGTGCGTTTCACATCTCCTGGAAAACACGGTGACATTTTTACATATTCCGATAGATTTTCACCATGATGTCACAATTTGCCTGATCTGAAAATTTCATGCATTATTTCTCGAGTTATTTATGAAAATGTTCACAAATCTCAAATAACTTAGAAAATAAACGGGATGGTCTCGCTGATGATAGAAACATAGAAATATAGAAATTAGATGCAGGAGTAGGCCATTCGGCCCTTCGTGCCTGCACCGCCATTCAATATGATCATGGCTGATCATCCAACTCAGTATCCCGTACCTGCCTTCTCTCCATACCCCCTGATCCCCTTAGCCACAAGGGCCACATCTAACTCCCTCTGAAATATAGCCAATGAACAGGCCTCAACTACCCTCTGATTCGCCTCTCTCGGTGTGAAAAAAGTTCTTCTCATCTCGGTTTTAAAGGATTTCCCCCTTATCCTTAAGTGGTGATGTTACAATGGATCTGACTGCCAGCCTCTGCTCGGACTGTGAGTGACGTCACCCCTGTTCTGTCTTCTGTACTTCTTGGCTTCTTAAATTTCACTTCTTTCAATTTGTCACTTAGCGTTATTAAGCTGCTGCTCGGGACATGCTGCGCGCTCCGCTCGGCTCCTTGATCATGGCTGGGCTCCTTCTAGAACATGGCGGCGGCGGTCGTTATCGCCACGCCGGCGCGGGTGAGGGTGCGGGGCAGCGCGATGGGAAGGTTGCCGTGGCGGCCATTACTCCCTCAGGGAGCGGTCGATCTATGGAGACCAGCAATTCCTCCGTCGATCGCAGGGACTCGGAGAATCGTGACGCCATTTCCTCGCTGGTGATCCCGATCCCACCTGGCGATCTCTGGCCGTCACGGGGAATGACCTCCTCTCCGTCTCCCCTCGCGGAAGCCACGATCGGCTGGCCCTCCGCTGCATGGAGAGTGGTCCCGCCTGCTCAGCATCCGTGCTCCCGATGGGGAGGCTGCTGCCACGGGACGAGCCCAGCTCAACGCCCGCCCGCGGCCTCGCTCGGTCCCAGCGCCTGGTGGGCAGGCTACTGCTCTACGACCTCGGTAGGTGCTGCATTTACCCCCAAAGCAAAGTCCGATCGGAGATAATCCAAGGGTGCCTGATAAGGCATGTTCAAGAAGGAACTGCAGATGCTGGAAAATCGAAGGTAGACAAAAATGCTGGAGAAACTCAGCGGGTGCAGCAGCATCTATGGAGCGAAGGAAATAGGCAACGTTTCGGGCCGAAACGTTGCCTATTTCCTTCGCTCCATAGATGCTGCTGCTCCCGCTGAGTTTCTCCGGCATTTTTGTCTGCCTGATGAGGTAGATTGTAGTGCAGGTTGGGTGGTTGCTGTAGGATGGTTCAGTTGCCTGATAGCAGATGCTCCGATTCCATCTATTCCGATCAGTCACCTATTCCTCCACTTGCCCCCTCTTCCCTTCATCCCTGACGTAGGGTGCGAGGTGTTGTGTGTAAAGGCAGGCTTCTCCACCGCGGCACGTCCAAAGTGTTGCACACACACACCTAGCACCCCAGCTGGTACCGGGGAACCCCCATTGTGTCTCCATCTGCTCAATCCCAGCCAAAGACAAGAGAGCACCTGGGGCTGAGGCAGCAGAGTTGACACGGGTCTCATCGTAACAAGCCCATTTATAGACCAGAATAATACATAACAATGCTTATTTGCATTGTGACCTGCACGATGTTCATGACAATATGATCTTCACTTGGAGGAAGCTATAACTTTACAATGGCATTGCACCATACAGCTAGATAGGGCTCTCAAAGATAGCGGAGTCAGGGGATATGGGGAGAAGGCAGGAATGGGGTACTGATTGGGGATGATCAGCCAAGATCACATTGAATGGCGGTGCTGGCTCGAAGGGCCGAATGGCCTACTCCTGCACCCATTGTCTATTGTCTATTGTCTGTTGCTGGTTTGAAGCAAGCACATATCAGAAGTGTGAAAACACACACCTCCGGTTCCAGGGACAGTTTCTTCCCAGCTGTTATCAGGCAACTGAACCATCCTACCAACAACCAGAGAGCAGTGCTGAACTACTATCTACCTCATTGGTGACCCTCAGGCTATCCTTGATCGGACTTTGCTGGCTTTACCTTGCACTGAACGTTATTCCATCACCATGTATCTGTCTATACACTGTAAATGGCTCTGAATCAGTCTGAAGAAGGGTCGCGACCCAAAACGTCACCCGTTCCTTCTCTCCAGGGATGCTGCCTGTCCCGCTGAGCTACTGAAGCATCTTGTGTCTATCTTCGGTTTAAACCCGCATCTGCAGTTCTTTCCCACACACTGCAAATGGCTCGATTGTAATCACGTGTTATTTTTCCGCTGACTGCTTAGCACGCAACAAAATCCTTTCGCTCTACCTTGGTACACGTGACAATAAACTAGACTGAAACTGAACTGAAGTGAAACATTGTTCCCTTTAAGATGGGGGGTTGAGCAGTTTATACCAGCGATCTATTAGTCGATACCAACTCAGGAAGATGATAGTAACAATGAAGGACAATGAAGAAGGGTTTTGACCCGAAACATCACCCATTCCTTCTCTCCAGAGATGCTGCCTTTCCCCATTGAGTTACTCCAGCATTTTGTGCCTATCTGCGATTTAAACCAGCATCTGCAGTTCCTGCCTAGGACAATGAAATGATGATCTACGGAGGCCACAAATCCACTCGATTTGTTACATTAAAGAATAGAATAGTTTCTTTATTGTTATTGTAACATGAAGCATGTACAACGAAATTTAAAAATGTCAGCCAGTCAGTGCACCATTCAAACATTTCTAAAAGCTAACGATACATACAAGATAATATATTAAAAGATAAACAACTAAAATAAATATCATGAAAATAGCACGCATAAACACCCAACCCTCCATCCTTCTGTCGATTTCACAGTGTACCACAGTCCCTTAGTCTGTATCGCCCCTGCGTTCCTTGACGGCTACATTTAGTGCTTTTATAGCAGTGGGGTAAAAACTGTTTTTAAAGGAAATGAATAGGATTGAAATGTATGGATAGGCTCCTTCCTAAACTAAAACACAGCGTGCCGGAGTAACTGAACGTCAGGCAGCATCTCTGCAGCTTAGTTTAGTGTATTATTGTCACGTGTTACTGAGCTACAGTCTGAGCTGTCTTTTTGTGTCTATCTTCTGACTCAAGATGCTACTAGATTCGATAGGAATCTTAGTTCTTTACACAGAATCCTATTTCTCTGCTCTATTGACTCTGTAATAAGATTGTTAAGGGTTTGGACACGCTAGAGGCAGGAAGCATGTTCCTGGTGTTGGGGGAAGTCCAGAACCAGGGGCCACAGTTTAAGAATAAGGGGTAAGCCATTTAGAACGGAGGCAAGGAAACACTTTTTCTCACAGAGAGTGATGAGTCTGTTGAATTTTCTGCCTCAGGAGGGTTCTCTGGATACTTTCAAGAGAGAGCTAGATAGGGCTCTTAAAGATAGCGGAGTCAGGGGATATGGGGAGAAGGCAGGAACGGGGTACCGATTGGGGATGATCAGCCATGATCTCATCGAATGGCGGTGCTGGCTCGAAGGGCCGAATGGCCTACTCCTGCTCCTGTTGTCTATTGTCAATTGTAATGCAACCAGTGGAAGAACAAAAGGAAATAAGACAAGGATTATGTCTCAAAAGTATCTACAACTCCTCTGTTCCAATTCCCACAGCCCTCAGTTGAATGATCTTCCAAAAGTATATGGTAGACAAAAATGCTGGAGAAACTCAGCGGGTGAGGCAGCATCGATGCAGTGAAGGAAATAGGTGACGTTTCGGGTCGAGGCCCTTCCTCAGACTGAGTATATTGCAAAATATATTCCAAAAATATATCTCTATCTTCTAGTCTTTCAGGCAAATGTACTTAATTGGCCAGCATTCACGGGGTAATTCCCAGCTAAACCATCCCCGGTTAGTTCAGTCTGTATCTCCTGCCATCCAGTAAAAGGAGATCACACTCCATTTTAAATTGGCAGCCTCCCACCCTGAAGCCCCCGTCCACTGCACTTCATGATTGTTACACTGCTGCCCTCAAGTGTCCATCTCTGGAACAGCTGGCGGCTTTCACGTTTACATTAAAAGCAAAGAAATGCAGGGGTAGCGGGGGTACGGCGCTCACTGGGATCTCCTGGATATCCTGCAGCTCCGCTCTTCCTCCCCCTCCCCCCCCTGGTCCTCGCCTTTCACCCCATCAGCCGTTGCATACAGCGTATAATCCTCCGTCATTTAACCACCTCCAACGGGATTCCCCCACCGGCCACATCTTCTCGTCTCCACCGCTTTCCGCAGAGACCGTTCCCTCCCCAACTCCCTGGTCAACTCGTCCCTTCCCACCCAAACCACCCTTTCCCCAGGTACCTTCCCCCGCAACCGCAGAAGATGCAACACCTGTCCCTATACCTCCCCCCCTCGACTCAGTCCAAGGTCCCCAACAGTCCTTTCAGTTGAGGCAAAGGTTCACCTGCACCTCCTCCAACCTCATCTACTGTATCCACTGTTCCAGGTGTGGACTCCTATATATTGGTGAGACCAAGCGCAGGCTAGGTGATCATTTCGCTGAACACCTCCACTCAGTCCGCCTAAACCTGCCTGATCTCCCGGTTGCTCAGCACTTCAACTCCCCCTCCCATTCCCACACTGACCTTTCTGTCCTGGGCCTCCTCCACTGTCAGAGTGAGGCCCAGCGCAAATTGGAGGAACAGCACCTCATATTTCACTTGGGCAGATTACACCCCAGCGGTGTGAACATTGACTTCTCTAACTTCAAGTAGCCCTTGCTTTCCATCTCTCTCCATCCCTCCCCCTTCCCAGTTCTCCCACCAGTCTGACTGTTCCCGACTACATTTTATCTCTGTTTGCTTCATTGTCACCTTCTCCCAGCGAACAATGATCTATTCCACATTTTCCTTGATCTCCATTCCCTTTGTCCTATTTTCACACCTTACACTTCCTTATCTATGTACAGCCCACTCTCCGCACATCAGTCTGAAGAAAGGTCTTGAACCTTTTGTGTCCAGCTGCAGAAGAAATGTGTAAGAAGGAACTGCAGATGCTGGTTTACACCGAAGATAGACACAAAAAGCTGGAGTACTAACTCAGTGGGATAGGCAGCATCTCTGGAGGGAAGGAATGAGGTGACGGTTTGAGTCGAGACCCTTCTGCAGATGCTGGTGTACAAAGTTACACAAAAAAGCTGGAGAAATTCAGCGGGTGCAGCAGCATCTATGGAGCAAAGAAAATAGGCAACGTTTCGGGCCAAAACCCTTCGCCTATTTTCTTCGCTGAAGGGTTTCGGCCCGAAACGTTGCCTATTTTCTCCGCTCCATAGATGCTGCTGCACCCGCTGAGTTTTTCCAGCTTTTTTGTGTACCTTCGATTTTCCAGCATCTGCAGTTCCTTCTTCAAAACATGGTGTACAAAGTGCTGGAGTAACTCAGCGGGTCAGGCAGCATATCTGGAAGAAATGGATTGTTGATGTTGCGGGTTGGGATGCAGCTTTCTGGAATAAGGAATTCAGCCATTTCAGTTAAATAAGGTCATAGCGTGGCTAAGTGGTGCAAGTGCTAGATCTATCCCTCTCATAATTTAATGCACCTCTATCTGATCTTCATTCTCCTGCGCTCCAGGGAATAGAGTCCTAGCCTGCTCAATGGCTCCCTAGAGCTCCAACAAGTCCTGGCAACATCCTCGTAAATCTTCTCTGCACCCTCACCAACTTAACAACATCCTTCAAGGTTAATTCCCGGGATAGGGGGACTGTCCTATGCTGAGAGAATGGAGAGGCTGGGCTTGTACACTCTGGCGTTTAAAAGGATGAGAGGGGATCTTATAAGATTATTAAGGGTTTGGACATGCTAGAGGCAGGAAACGTGTTCCCGATGTTGGGGGAGTCCTGAACCAAGCGCCACAATTTAAGAATAAGGGGTAAGCCATTTAGAACGATGACGAGGAAACACACAGTTGTGAGTCTGTGGAATTCTCTACCTCAGAGCACGGTGGAGGCCGGTTCTCTGGATACTTTTGAGAGAGAGCGAGATAGGGCTCTTAATGATAACGGAGTCAGGGGATCTGGGGAGAAGATAGGATTGGGGATGATCAGCCATGATCACATTGAATGGCGGTGCTACCTCAAAGGGCCGAATGGCCTACTGCTGCACCTATTGTCTACAGCCTATTTCCTATAACTTGGTGCCCGGAACTGACCACTATGCTCCAAATGTGGCCCCATCCTCTAAACCTATCCTATCCAATATGTTTTTGTGCATTGTCGGAGTCCAGATTCTTGTGCTGCTGGTGCAAGCAAGATTTTAATAGTCCCTCTACCTCATCACACTCGTGCAAATGACAATAAACTCAACTTGGCTTGGTCTGCAACGTTAATTGTTTCTCTACTCACAGCCACTGCACGACCTGCTGGTTATTTCCAGCAATCTTTATTAAATTTTATACTCACTTCTCCTTTGTACTTCACCGCCTTGATCCCAGAATAGAGTGGCACAAAGCTACTGGCAAGCAGCACCTGTCAAGAAATAGCAAGCGTCAGTGGTAAATCTGCAAAGATTCATGTCCTTGCTAAACTCTGCATTCATGCACAGTCCGTGATTCATTCGAAGAATGAATGTGCCATTCTTAAAAACTTGTATGCCCTGGAGTTTAGAAGGATGAGAGGGTATCTTATTGAAACATAAGATTGTTAAGGGTTTGGACACGCTAGGCAGGAAACATGTTCCCGATGTTGGGGGAGACCAGAACCAGGGGCCACAGTTTAAGAATAATGGAGTAAGCCATTTAGAACGGAGCTGAGGAAAAACGTTTTCACACAGTTGTGAGTCTGTGGAATTCTCTGCCTCAGAGGGCGGTGGAGGCCGGTTTTCTGGATCCTTTCAAGCGAGATTTAGATAGGGCTCTTAAAGATAGCGGAGTCAGGGGATATGATGAGAAGGCAGGAACGTTTTGGATGATCATCCATGATCTCATTGAATGACGGAGCTGGCTCAAAGGGCTGAATGGCCTACTCCTGCACCTATTGTCTATTGATTCATTTAGCAGATAGACATAAAAAAGCTGGAGTAACTCAGCGGGCCAGGCAACAGCTCTGGAGAACATGGATAAGTGACATTTCAGAACGGGACCCCATATTTTGTTTGGGGAACTTACAGCCCAGTGGTATGAACGTTGAATTCTCTAATTTTAAGTAACTTCTACAAATACCCTACCCTTCCCTCCTTTCCTCCATGGTAATTCAGTTATCAGTTAATTAGAAAAATAATTGCTAACAGAAATATTTTTATAGTTTAAGAATTATAAATAGGCCCCAGAAATCATTTATAAACTTCTGAAAAACTAGATTTTTGAAATCCTGGTTATTTCAGCAGAGGGCAAAAAAAGCTATTTTTCATACTTTGGACACGATCTAATCTGCAATGTCCAAGGTGGATCTAAATTAAAACTGTTTGGTGAACAAAACATGACATTTATACGAATTTGTTAATATTAAGGGAAGGTCAGTGGTAATAAATCACAGCGGTGAACAGTAAAACAAGAAATATAGTGTGCAATGAGTAATGTTATGATCAGAATCAGCTCTGTGATAAAAGTTCCCCTGTGTTTGTTCTGGACATCAACATCATGATCCTCAGATCTATCATTTCTCATTTCACTCATTAAACCCTCGGTCCATAACATTTTTCAGGGTCTCCAAATATTCCAGACTCCAGTTCTAAATCACGTGAGGAATAATCTGCCAATTTACGAACTGGAGTAATTCAGTCGTTGTGAATAAAACGATATTTATTGGCAAATACAACAGTTAAAACACACGCGCGCTAAGTCAGAGCTCTAGCACGGTTTGTGCTGCCGCTGTGGGACACACCCGTGGACTGATGATGGTCTTCCACCCAAACTGCCGCCAAACTCAGTCACGTGACCGTTCCACCTGTACTGACGAGGGTTCGATCTATAAGTGGCTCAACCACCAGATGGCGCCACAGAACAATGTTAACTGCGTTGTCAGCCTGATCGTTACGTGACCTTGGCTCGCAAATTACGCGGCCTCGTGGTCGCTTGAGGCGTATGGGCCTCGCGGGGCCGGTCCCACTTAGGAGCGGGGAGGCGTATGGAGTTGTGCGGGGCTCGTCCCGACATCGCACGGGGCTCCGAAATTCCTGCAATGTCTGAAAATTTTGCGCGCCAACGGCCTGTCAGCCCGCGTACGCACGCAGGCGCATTGAGGGAGTACGCAGCATCTTGACATCATACGCAGAGTCTTGATGGTGTATGCCTAGCGCAGGGTGCTGCGCAATGACATTACCGCCCGGCGTGGCGTTGCGTGATGATGTCATCGCCCAATGCTGTGCGACGCCCAAATTCAGTCGGTCCGCCTCCTGCCCAGCTGACTGGTAAGTATGACGCAAATGACGTCTCGCGCGAACCTAGCGCATACTTAGCACGAACTTCGCGCGAACTCCGCTTCCGTTTGGTCGCGCCAAACGCATGCAATCGCATGTAAGTGGGACAGGCCCTTTAAAGCGTATATAAGAGCGGTGGACCCAACACTGATCACCTGTGTAGGAGGCAACAGCAAATGCTGGCTCACACCGAAGATAGGCACAAAGTGCTGGAGTAACTCAGCGGGTCGGACAGCATCTCTGGAGATGTGGAATACTTTGGCACGAGACTATTCTTCAGACTGACAGTCAGGGGAGAGGGAAGTAGAGGTGTGAAAAGGTACAGTGTAGGAGAATGGAGAACCAGTGGACGTAGGTTTAAGGTGAAGGGGGAAAAGATACAATGGGAACCTGAGTGGTAACATTTTTACACAAAGGGTGGTGGGTGTATGGATCGAGCTGGCGGAGGAGGAAGTTGAGACAGGACCTATCGCAAAGTTTAAGCAACATTTAGACAGATATGTGGATAGGGTAGATTTAGAGGGATATGGGGAAAAAATACAGGCATTCATTGCCACAGAAGGCTGTGGAGGCCAACTCAATGGATATTTTTAAGGCAGAGATAGATTCTTGGTTAGTACTGGGTGGCAGGGGTTATGGGGAGAAGGCAGGAGAATTGGATTAGGAGGGAGTGATAGATCAGCCCGGATTGAATGGCAGAGTAGACCTGATGGGCCGAATGGCCTAATTTTCTTCCTATTACTTCTGAACACGAACAAAAGCTTTTCGCTGCACCTCGGTTCACGTGGCAATAAACCGAAAGTGAACTTGAGCTTAGTTTACCGTCATAAGATCGTCCCTGGTGGGAAACGAAGAGATCAGGGAATTCTGGAGCGTCTTGGCATTGGTGACCGAGACGTGAAGCCGGCCGTGAGCTTCTTCATGAGCGTCTGCCGTGAGGATCGAGTTCATGCCCTCCCTTCGAAGGGAAAAAAAACAGCAATTCACAATATTTCTCAGTCCCGCTCCCGGCCTGACTGCACTGTTATAAACAATATTTATAGTCAACATTTCATCCGGCAACGAGATTGGGGTTAAGCAGGACAATGGTTCATGGCCGACATTCCCTTGTACAATAAACAATGGCAAACGGATCCGAAATCTGAAGAGTGGGCCGAACAGGAAGTACAACAGGATAGGCATATGGATGAGAAGGGAATGGAGGGTTATGGTGCGAGTGCAGGCAGGTGGGACTAAGGGGAAAAAAAAAAATTGTTCGGCATGGACTTGTAGGGCCGAGATGGCCTGTTTCCGTGCTGTAATTGTTATATGGTTATATGGTTATATGGTTACAATGACTTTTTTTCAAATTACCCAGGGTGGTGGATGTATGGAACGGGCCGCCGGAGAAGGTAGTTAAGGCATGGGTTATCATAACAGTTAAGATACACTTAGACAGCTACATGGATAGGATAGGTTTAGAAGGTTATGGGCCAAGCTCTGGCAGGTACAACAAGGGGTCAGAGAGTGAAACAGTGTGGAAACAGGCCCTTCTGCCCAGCTTGCCGACACCGGCCAACATGTCCCATCTACACCAGTCCCACTTGCCTGCATTTGCCCAAACCCCTCTAAACCTGTCCTATCCATGACTAGTGTTGATGGGGTGGGCTAATACAGCCTGTTTCTACGCTGGTACACAAAAAGGCTGTAGAAACTTCTTCTTCAGAAGGGTTTCGGCCCTATTTCCTTCGCTACATAGATGCTGCTGCACCCGCTGAGTTTCTCCAGCTTTTTTGTGTACCTTCGATTTTCCAGCATCTGCAGTTCCTTCTTAAATACTGTTTCCACGCTGTATGACCCTAAGACTCAAACCATTTTTATGACCTTAGACTTTAGATACAGTGTGGAAACAGGCCGTTCTGCCCACTGAGTCTGTGCCGATCAGCCCATAATTGCACATTTCTTACAATCTGGGAATAATTTACAATTTACACAAGTCAATTCACCTACAAACCTGCTCGACTTTGGAGTGTGGGAGGAAAGCCGGTGTACCCATTATGCCATTATGGTACATCGCCCTGAGTGGACCATACTAGGAGGGATAGGAATAGGCTATTCAGCCCAGTAAGTCCAATGGACTGAATGGCAAACTCCTGCACTCTCCCTTATTTGTCTCTTACCTAAGCAGCTTCATAAAGTCGTAGCCCGGAGTTATTGCTCCAAACATCTGTTGCCTGACGTCAGCTGCAAACTCGAAAGTAAATTCTTTACATTGCTGGAAATGGGAAAGGAAACAAATGATTATAATGGCTTCATTGCAGTCATTTAGGGAGCTGGCTAAGCCTAATAGAACATAAATTGTTTATTTAAGGTCCTAATTACCCGCCAGTGGAGGGTGGCACTGGTCGAATGATAGATTACACTGTCATTAGAACAGTGTCATTAAACACAAAATGCTGGATCAACTCAACGGACGGAACAGGCAGCATTTCTGGAGAGGAGTGGGTGGTGTTTCGGCTAAAGGGCCTGTCCCACTTTCACGACCTAATTCACGACCTTTTTTACTCGTGGACATTTTTCATCAGGCTAGGAAAACGACCCCAACCTACTTGATGCCACGAGTACCTACGACTAGCATCACGATCTACCTACGACCTCCTCCTCCGACCTTGTGACGATCATGCTGCGAGTATGAGTCAAGGGCAAACTCGGCAGTGGTCGTGAATTAAGTCATGAAAGTGGGACAGGGGCTTAAAGACCCTTCCTTCTTCAGACTGGAGTCTGGGGAAAGTGTCATTAGACACTTATCTCATGTTCATAAGTCATTGTAGCAGAAGTAGGCCATTCAGCCCATCGAGTCTACTCCACCATTCAATAATGGCTGATCTATTTTTCCTTCTCAACCCCATTCTCCTGCCTTCCCCCCATAACCTCTGACCTGCACTAATAAACATCCTGTCAATTTCCGCTTCACAAACACCCAATGACTTGGCCTTCACAGAAGTTTGTGGCAATGAATTCCACAGATTCACCACCCTCTAACTAAAAACATTCCTCCTCATCTCCTTTCTAATGATACGTCCTTTTATTCTGAGGCTGTGCCCTCTGGTCCTGGACTCTCCCACTAGTGGAAACTTCCACTCTAAGTAAGTAAATTTATTGGCCAAGTATTCACATACAAGGAATTTGCCTTGGTGCACTGCCCACAAGTAACAACATGACAACAACTATCCATGTCTTTCACTCTTTGGTAAGTTAAATGAATTCTCTGCCTCAGAGGGCGGTGGAGGCCGGTTCTCTGGATGTTAGATAGAGCTCTAGCGGCTAGTGGAATCAAGGGATATGGGGAGAAGGCAGGCCCGGGTTATTGATTGGAGATGATCAGCCATGATCACAATGAATGGCGGTGCTGGCTCGAAGGGCCGAATGGCCTCCTCCTGCACCTATTTTCTATGTTACTATGTTTCTATGCTTTCAAGAGAGAGCTAGATAGGGCTCTTAAAGATAGCAGAGTCAGGGGATATGGGGAGAAGGGAGGAACGGGGTACTGATTGTGGATGATCAGCCATGATCACATTGAATGGCGGTGCTGGCTCGAAGGGCTGAATAGCCTACTCCTGCACCTATTGTCTATTGTCTATACCAAATGCATCTGTCCCAGACTGGAAATAACTTCAGAGTCAAAGAGAGATGCAGGATAGAAACAGGCTCTTTGATGCACCAAGTCTGTGCCAACAATCAACTAATCCCACCTAAATCCCACCTCGTTTTATTTATTTTTTTCTCCATTCCCAACAGTTCCCTCCAGATTCTACCACTCGTCTATGTAGCAGCAATTTATAGAGGCCAATTAATCTTCCAGCCTATACATCTTTCCCACCAATTGTGTGAAAAAACAAGGAAGTTTAGTTTAGTTTAGTTTACTTTAGAGATACAGCACAGAAACAGGCCCTTCAGCCCACTGGGTCCACCCCGACCAGCGATCCCCGCACATTAGCACAATCCTATACACACTAAGGAAAATGTTTACATTTACCAACCCAATCAACCTACAAACCTGTACGTCTTTGGAGTGCGGGAGGAAACCGAAGATCTCGGCGAAACCCACGCGGTCACGGGGAGAACGTACAAACTGTGTACAGGCGGCACCCGTAGTCGGGATCGAACCCGGGTCTCTGGCGCTGCATTCATTGTAAGGCAGTAACCCTACTGCTGCACCACCATGACCGCCCTTTCCTGAACAACAAAAATTAACAACTAGAAACTGAGGCCAGTTCATTGGCTATATTTAAGAGGGAGTTAGATGTGGCCCTTGTGGCTAAAGGGATCAGGGGGTATGGAGAGAAGACAGGTACGGGATACTGAGTTGGATGATCAGCCACGATCATATTGAATGGCGGTGCAGGCTCGAAGGGCCGAATGGCCTACTCCTGCACCTATTTTTTATGTTTCTATATTTCTATGTTTCTAAACATGGAGCAAGCTGCCGGGGGAGGTAGTTGAGTCAGGACCTATTGCAATGTTTAAGAAACATGTCGGCAGGTACATGGATAGGACAGGTTTAGCTGAATATGAGCCAAATGCAGACAGGTGGGACTAGTGTAGATGGGACATGCTGGTCGGTGCGGGCAAGTTGGGCCGAGGGCCTGTTTTCATGCTGCATGACTCTATCAGTGCAGATGTGGTTGAAATTAAAAAAGAGATAAAGGTTAACTCAGCAGATCAGGCAACATTTCTGGAGAACATGGATAGGTGCAGTTTCAGGTCGGACCAGCTGAGTTACTCCAGTTTTTTTTCCCCCCACCATTTTTCTGTTGTGCCATCTACAAACTTACTAATCAGCCCATCCACATTTTCATTACGTCATTCATATATATCACAAACGTCATTGATCCCAGCACTAATCCCTGTGGTGGAATAATGGTGCAGCGGTAGAGTTGCTGCCTCACAACGCCAGAGACCAGGGTTCGATCCTGACTACGGGTGCTGTCTGTACTGAGTTTGAACGTTCTCCCTGTGACCGCGTGGGTTTTCTCCGGGTGCTCCGGTTTCCTCCCACATTCCAAAGACGTGCAGGTTTGTAGGTAAATTGGCAACTGTAAATTGTCAATTGTTCCTAGTATGTAGGATAGTGCTAGAATCTTCCTACCACACCTAGGGAGCAGAGCTAAACTACTATCTTGGTGACCCTCGGACTATCTTTGATCGGACATTACTGGCTTTACCTTGTACAAAATGTTATTCCCGCATCATGTATCTACACACTGTAAATGGCTCCATTGTAATCATGTATTGTCTTCCCGCTGACTGGTTAGCACGCAACAAAAGCTTTTCACTGTCCCTCGGTACACGTGACAATAAACTAAACTGATAAAACTGATAGTGTGCGGGGTGATCGCTGGTCGGCACAGACTCGGTGGGCCGAAGAGCCTGTTTCTACGCTGTGTCTCTAAAATCTAAAGTAAAATCTAACACCACTAGTCACAGGCCTCCAGCCATAATAACTAGTACAACTTAGCATCGTAGCCAGCACAGGCATTGTGGGCTGAAGGGGCTGTTCCCCTGCAGTACTGCTTTTGTAAAAACAAGTTGCTGATACAGCGAGCAATGTTCTTGTGTCAGCTTTTGGAAAGAGATATCCAATTAGTTCCTTTGCACCTTTTGCAATTCTGAACACGTCCATTAAATCTCTCCTTCACCTTCTCTGCTCCACGTTGAACAAGATGCTCTACATAACTGAAATTGTGTATCCCAGTTCTTGCAACGAGCCAAACATCGCTGTCGAGGCTTATGCCGCGGATAAGGTATTGGAAATGTGCCAACAAATTGCCTTTGGCGTTAAATCCCAGCTCCAGTGATCACCTCCAGGAGAGAATACCCATGGTATAGTGGCCAGTTCATACTCTGAGAATCAGTCAGCATATATATATATATATATATATTTATATTTATGTACTGCAAGGCATTAGATCCTTGGACAAATATGAATGCCACTGCGCCATTGTACAGCGGCACGATGGCACAGCGGTACAGTTGTTGCCTTCAGAGTGCAGGAGTTTGCCATTCAGTCCATTGGACCCACTGGGCTGAATAACCTATTCCTATCCCTCTTTGTATGGTCCACTCAGGGCGATATACCACAATGGCACAGATAAATGGTTAACTCAAGGCACAGCGGTAGAGTTGCTGCCTTACAGCGCCAGAGACCAGGGTTCGATTCTGACCATGGGCGCTCTCTGTACGGAGTTTTATACCTTCTCCCCGTGACCTGTGTCGGTTTCCTCCGGGTGCTCCGATTTCCTTCCACATTCCAAAGATGTACAGATTTTATAGGTCAATTATATAGGCCCCCCCCCTCGGTCATGACCATGGGTGTCTTCAGGGTTGGAGGACGCCTGTGCGTGACTTTGTTTAACGTGGGGAGACTGGTGCACAGACAGACACCCCACGTGGGGTCCTTGACAGATCTGGGTCAGGATCCAGTGGCATGGAGTCCAAGACGACCGGAGACCCTTTTCTGCCGCAACCTTCCTCTTGCATCCGCCTTCCCAGCCGTTGTGACGTTAGCTCCACTAAGGTCAGCCATCGTCCTCCGCCTGTTCCACCGTTGAGGTCTTGGTTAGATTGCTCTTTGTCAGAGACCCTTCGACCTTACCGCCATGGGTGGCCCTACCAGGAGCATCGCTCCAGACGGCATCACTCTCAGGATCTCAGGTCCACACAAGCTTCCCCACCACGACAAGGTGACAATCCACGGAGAAGTCTATAGGTTTTGGTTATAAAATTGTAGATTGTCCCTTGTGTAGGATAGTGCTAGTGTACTGGGGTGGTCGCTGGTTGGCGCGGACTTGGTCAGCTGTATCTCTAAAGTCTAAAGTAAAGCCTAAAAGACGATCGTGAATTTGATGACACAAGGAACTGCAGATGCTGGAATCTTGTGCAGAACACAAAGGGCTGGAGTAACTCAGCGGGTCAAGCAGCGTATGGGAAGGGAATGGACTGGCGACGTTTCAGGTTGGGACCCTTCTTCAGTGGGATTGTAGTAAGGGGGAAAAACACAACTTTGATGGAGCACCTTGTTCCAGCATGGATGAGTTGGGCAGAAGGGCCTGTTTCCATGCTGTTTGACTCCATGAATAAATATACTTTCATGAATATGTAGTACCTACTTAAATCTAGAATTCGTCCTGGAATCAGTATTTTTTGCCAAGAAGATGGTTATTAGTATATATAACATTCATCAAACACACCACTGAAGGCAGATACAGCCAGCATACAGAAGAGAATGAGATTAACAATTAAGGAAGAAAAATATTAAAAGCACAGGAGAGCAAGATTAAATAGCAACAAACGTGTTGCTAACTCGGAGAGCGTAGTTCAAATCTTCCGATTCACACACAGAAGTTTGAGACAGTCTATTTGTCTACAGGATGTAAGTGTGGCCAGAAAAATCAGCATTTAATGCCAATAGACGATAGACAATAAGTGCAGGAGTAGGCCATTCGGCCCTTCAAGCCAGCACCACCATTCAATGTGATCATGGCTGATCATCCCCAATCAGTACCCCGTTCCTGCCTTCTCCCCCTATCCCCTGACTCCGCCATCTTTGAGCCCTATCTAGCTCTCTCTTGAAAGTATCCAGAGAACCGGCCTCCACCGCCCTCTGAGGCAGAGAATTCCACACTTACAACTCTCTGTGAGAAAAAGTGTTTCCTTATCTCCGTTCCAAATGCCCTCCCATCTTAAATCTTTCCCCTCTCACCTTACTCGAATGCCCTCTAGTTTTGGATTCCCCTAGCTTGAGACTTGACTATTCACCTACCGATGGCCCTCAGGATTTTATAAACCTCATTTAGATCACCCCTCAGCCTCTGCCATTCCAGGGAAACCAACCCCAGCCTATCCAACTTCATATAACTCAAGCCCTCCAGTCCTTGCAACATCCTTGTGAATATTTTTGTCATACAGCGCAGAAATGGGCCCTTCGGTCCAACTCGTCCATGCTGACCAAGGTGCCCCATCTAAGCTGACCCCACGTCTGCACTTGGCCGATATCCATCTAAATCTTCTGCATCCATGTACCTGTCCAAGTGTCTTTTAAACATTATTATTGCACCTGCCTCAACTACGTCCTCTGGCAACTTGTTCTATATGCCCATCACCTACTGTGTGAAAGGTTGTCCCTCAAGTTCAAATTAAATCTTATCCCTTTCAATGGACAATACACAATAGGTGCAGGAGTAGGCCGTTTGGCCCTTCGAGCCAGCACCACCATTCAATGTGATCATGGCTGATCATCCACAATCAGTACCCCGTTCCTGCCTTCTCCCCATACCTTCTGACTTTCAAAGTGAGGATAGAAGGAGAACGAATTGTGAAGCCAGAGGAATTAATATGGGTGAAAGGGGAAGGGGGGAGGGAAGAGGGGAAGAAACGCACGGTTGTTGGTCAAAGACTACCCACCTCCAGTGTTTCGGGCTGTGCGAGGAGAACGGCAGCAACTAAAGCTCCACCTGAGGCTCCGGCGTAGTTCTGTATCTTACTGAGCAATCTGCTGCCATGTCTGTGGAGGGCAACTGCTGCCCCTAGATGATAGATCGCCATGAAGCCACCGGCACTGAAGGTCAGATGCGTCATGATCACTGCAGAAACAGCAACATTTTGGCTATTAAACACTACAACCTCAAATAAGCTCTAGACTACAGAGACTATTATTGTTATTGTTGCACTAATATTGTGTTTTCTTTGTGTGTACGAATGTGTGCGTTTATATATGACCAGTCTGAAAAAGGGTCTCGACCCGAAACGCCACCCACTCCTTCTCTCCAGAGATGCTGCCTGTCCCAATATAATATAATACAATGCAATACCACTGAGTCACTCCAGCATTTTGTGTCTATCTTTGGTTTAAACCAGCATCTGCCGTTCACTCCAACTCATTCTAGAGGAAGTAGTTGAGGCTGGTACTATCAAAACATTTAAAAGCGGATATAACCATATAACCATATAACAATTACAGCACGGAAACAGGCCATCTCGGCCCTACAAGTCCATGCCGAACAAATTTTTTTCCCCTTAGTCCCACCTGCCTGCACTCGTACCATAACCCTCCATTCCCTTCTCATCCATATGCCTATCCAATTTAATATATGGATAGGTTAGGACTAGAGGGATATGGGTCAAACGCAGGCAGGTGGGACTAGTGTAGATGGGACATGTTGGGCCGAAGGGCCTGTTTCCACACTGTATGACTCGATGATGCACTGGGTATTTTTTCAAGGCAGATATTGACAGATTCTTGATTAGCAAGGATGTCAAGGGTTATGGGGAGAAAGCAGGAGAATGTGGTTGAGGGACATAGATCGTTCAGCCATGATTGAATGGCAGTGTAGACTCGATGGGCCGAATGGCCAAATTATGCTCCTATGACAAGAACTTATGAAAAAGTGTTGGAGTAACTCAGTGGATCAGGAACCATCTCTGGAGACACCTATCCATGTTATGCCTTTTTTGCTCAAAACATGTGGACAGCAGCTTCACTGCCTTCAGGAGATCCCAGAGTCATGTGTTTAAGATATTACACTTGCAAGAGTTAGTGCCTGCTATCTGCAAAACCAGTTACATGTTGTACCACCTTAGAGTGGCCTGTGTTATCTTACAAAACCAGAAACATCCACTGAGCAGTAATGCTGCTATGCGTCTACAAGGCAGAGTCCTACCGACTGCGAAGGGCGGTGAAGGACGCAAAGAGAAGGTACAGAGACAAGATGGAGTTACAGATGGAGCAGCAGGACACCAGAAGCCTGTGGCAGGGGCTACGGAATGTAACCAACTACCGGAGCACCCCTCTCTCATCCGCAAGTGCCAGCACCTCCCTAGCTGACGACCTGAACTCCTTTTACGCTCGTTTTGAGAGGGGCAGCACCATTCCAGGTCTGCCGACTATTGACAATACCGCCAGTGGGCTGGCTACCGAAGCTGAAGGGAAGAATGTGCACACATTCTTGCTGTCCGAGCACGACGTGAGGAGGGCTCTGACACGGGTGAACACGAGAAAAGCTGCAGGTCCCGATGGCATCTCGGGGCGAGTACTCAAGTCCTGTGCTACGCAGCTAGCTCCAGTGCTCACTACATTATTCAACCTCTCCCTGGACAAGTCCGTGGTCCCTGCCTGCTTCAAAAAATCCATCATTGTACCGGTACCAAAAAATGCCTCCCCAGCCTGTCTGAATGACTACCGTCCGGTGGCCCTTACCTCGGTAGTCATGAAATGCTTTGAGAGGCTGGTGAAGAATCACATCTGCGCCTTCCTCCCTCGGAACATGGACCCGTTGCAGTTCGCATACCGTCCGAACAGGTCCACGGACGATGCGGTCTCCCAGGTCTTGCACACCGCTCTCTCCCATCTGGACAGCCAGAAGGGGGGCTACGTGAGGATGCTGTTCATAGACTACAGTTCAGCCTTCAACACGATAGTCCCCACCAGACTGGCCGGGAAGCTAATGGAATTGGGGCTCAACACCTCCCTGTGTGCCTGGGTCCTGGACTTTCTCACCGCCAGGCCCCAGGTAGTCAAGATGGGAGGGAATACATCGAAGTCCCTCACCCTGAGCACAGGATCGCCCCAGGGTTGCGTCCTCAGCCCCCTATTGTACTCCCTGTACACACATGTCTGTGTGGCTAGGTTCAGCTCCAATTCAATAATTAAGTTTGCTGATGACACTGTGGTGGTGGGCCTGATCTCAGACAACGACGAGAAGGCCTACCGGGAGGAGGTGGCTGATCTAGCACTCTGGTGCCAGGATAACAGCCTCCTCTTGAACATTAAAAAAACGAAGGAGCTGATCATGGACTTTAGGAGGGCACATCATCCGAGGACGTACACTCCATTGTGGATAAATGGGGATCCTGTGGATAGGGTGAACTGTTTTAAATATCTGGGAGTCCACATCTCTGAGGATATGACATGGGCATCACACGCCTCAGCACTCATGAGTAAGGCAAGGCAGCGCCTTTACCACCTCAGGCAATTGAGGAAATTCAGAGTGTCTCAAGGATCCTCCAGTGCTTCTACGCAGCGGCGGTGGAAAGCATCTTGTCCGGGAACATTACCATCTGGTTTGGGAATTGCTCTGCCAAGGACAAGAAGGCTCTGCAGAGAATAGTGCGTTCGGCCGAACGCACTATGGGAACTTCACTTGCCCCCCTGCAGGAACTATACAACAGGAGGTGCAACTCCAGAGCAAACAATGTCATGAGAGACCCCTTCCACCCCTGCAATGGACTGTTACAGCTGCTACGGTCAGGCAAATGCCTCCGTTGCCATGCGGTGAGAACGGAGAGGTTGAGAAGGAGTTTCTTCCCAGAGGCCATTCGGACTGTAAACGCCTATCTCACCAGGGACTAACTCTACTGAACGTTTTTCCTTCCATTATTTATTATGTAAAAGAATTTGTGTGTTATGATTGTGTTTATAGTTTGTTTGGTTGTTTGGTTGTTTGTCTTTTGCACAAAAGTCCGCGAGCATTGCCACTTTCATTTCGCTGCACATCTCGTATGTGTATGTGTCAAATAAACTTGACTTGACTTGACTTGAATCTCAGTCTGAAAAAGGGTCTTGACCTGAAATGTCGCCATTCCTTCTCTCGTGTGATGCTGCCTGTCCCGCTGAGTTACTCCAGCACTTTGCATCTATCTGCTCTTAATCCCATTCTTTTCAAGTTTCTGAGGTAAAATACCATCTCGCCCAACCTCCCTCGCAGGGCAGGTGAACGAAAATTTGCTGCATCAAAAGCAATTCTCCATTCTCTTCCAGTTCTTTCACCGATTACCCTGAGAGTTTGACCTCTGGTTAGTGATCCCTTGCTGCCAGCGCAAAGAATCTCTATTCATGACTCTGAACACTTCTGTTAAAAATCTCTCTCAACTCCCTCAGCTCCAGAGATAACAATGCCAGGTTTTCTACTGAACATCCTCTAAGCCGAAGCCTGGCATTAAATATCCCCAGCAACAGCCGAGCTCATGTAGACGGTGCAGAGACAAGGACTGAATACTCCATCTAGCGTCGACGTCCCGAGGGGCCTTGTCTCTAACGAGAAAGTACGCTGACAATAATGTGATCCACTGCAGTTTGCTTACCGCCGCAACAGGTCCCCAGCAGAAGCCATTTCCCTAACCCTGAACTCACCTCTGGAACAGCTGGACTACAAGACTCGGTACATTCGGTATGTCCCCGCCAACTCGCACCAACTTCTACAGATGGTCCCTACAGAGCATTTTATTGAGATACATCATGGCAGGGTTTGGGAACAGCTCCATTCAAGACCGCAGAGAGTTGTGGACGCAGCCCGGACCATCACACAAACCAACCTCCCTTCCATTGATTCCATCTACACCTCACGCCACTGATGACGATGAGTCACAGGGTACAGGAGGGAGATTGGAAGTCCGATTTAAAGGGTGCCAGGACAACACTCTTTCTCCCCTTGTCAACAAGACCAAGGAGCTGATTGTTGACTTCAGGAAGGGAAAGCCAAGGATCCATGACCTTTCATCGACTGGACAGCCGTGGAAAAAGTCAATATTCCTGGGAATGCATATTTTTGAAGATCTGTCATTGGCCCAGTCCGTGCAATGACAAAGAGTATGGGGGAGAAAGCTGGAAAAGCAAAGACGGCGTTAGGGCAAATGATAGGTGTTTACAGAGGCCAATTAACCTACAACCTTGCACATCTTTTGTGACGTGGAAGGAAACCGGAGCACCCAGAGAAAACTCACGTGGTCTTTAGTTTAAGAAGGAACTGCAGATACTGGAAAATCGACGGTAGATCAAAAATGTTGGAGAAACTCAGCCGGTGAGGCAGCATCTATGGAGCGAAGGAAACAGGCGACGCTTCGGGTCGAGACCCTTCTTCAGACCAATGTGGGGGGGGGCGGGAAGAAGAAAGGAAGAGGTGGAGACAGTGGGCTGGGAAAGGGGAGGGGAAAGAAGGAGAAAGCAGGGACTACCTAAAATTGGAGGTCAATGTTCATACCGCTGGGGAGTAAACTTGGGTAAACCCCCACATCATTCTGAAGAAGGGTCTCGACCCGAAACGTCGCCTATTTCCTTTGCTCCATAGATGCTGCCTCACCCGCTGAGTTTCTCCGGTCTTTAGTTTAGTTTAGAGATACAGCGCGGAAACGGGCCCTTCAGCCAACAGAGTCCATGCTGACCAGCGATTCCCATTAACACCATCCTACACACACCAGGGACAATTTTTACATTTATCAAGTCAATTAACCTACAAACCTGTACGTATTTGGAGTGTGGGATGAAACCGAAAATCTTGAAGAAAACCCATGCAGGTCACGGGGAGAACGTACAAACTCCAATCAGACAGCACCTGTAGTAGGGATCGCACCCGGGTCTCCGGCGCTGCATTCGCTGCAAGGCCACAACTCTACCGCTGCGCCACCATGCCGGCCCACCGGGACAACATACAAACTCCACACACCTGAGGTCAGGATCGAACCCGGGCTTCTGGTGCTGTGAGGCAACAGCTCTACCCGCTGCACCACTGTGACGGACGAGCTGCTTTTATTAGTTATTTAATATCACTTCGGATTTACTTCATTAACTGTACCAATTCCCCTGCCATTTTGTTCCTGGGATGGTCCTTCAAGATGGCGGTGGTGGTGGTGGTCGGAGCAGAGGATCAGTGCCGTTGAACGGCCCGTGGGTTTGCTCTGGGGGTTAGCGAGGTCAGTTGTGGGAGGTGCCCCGGGAAACGGAGGCTGGGTGGAGGCTGCAATAGGCGAGGGGACTGGAGGTGTCGGCAGAGTGGGCCGCTGGAGGTTGTTGACCTCATGCTGGTCGGCGTGGGCAAGTCTAGCCGAAGGGTCAGTTTCTAGGCTGGATGACTCTAATAAATGCTGACATTACCAGTGGCATCTGTAACCCAAATATGGGTTAAAAACAAAAAGAAAAGCAAAGCAGATTATGTGTGCATAAACTGCCTGCTGTATTACCAGTGACAGTATTTCATAAAGTATTGAAAAGACTAACGTGCCCCGGGGGCATTCTTGCTATCTTCTCTCAGTCACAGTATTATTCATTCAACTGACCTGAGTATGCACTATCCCTCTACTTAGTTTAGTACAGTCTAGTTTAGAGATACAGTGCAGAAGCAGGTCCCTTCGGTCCACCGGGTCCGCACCGACCAGCGATCCCCGCACATTAACACTATCCTACACACGCGAGGGACACTTTTTACATTTCATGCCAAGCCAATTAACCTATAAACCTGTACATCTTTGGAGCGTGGGAGGAAACCGAAGATCTCGGAGAAAACCCACGCAGATCATGCCGAGAACGTACAAACTCCGTACAGACAAACACCCATAGTCAGGATTGAACCTGGGTCTCTGGCGCAGTAAGGCAGTAGTTCGACCACTGTGGCTCTGTGCCGCCCATAACACTTGAGACTACTCAGTCTTTGTGATCTTGATGGTATAGACGCATCCCGTTAACACTACATTTTGCATAATAGAATACCAGTATTCTCACCAAAAATATGCTTTATACAATAATACAAACTTGCATACATAGTGTTCTCTTCCTCCTCAATAACCATCAACACAAGAGCACATCAAGGCTGCATGCTCAGTCCCCTGCTCTACAGGGAACTACAAGGAACGGCAGATGCTGGTTTATTCCAAAGATAGACACAAAATGCTGCAGTAACTCAGCGGGTCAGGCAGCATCCATGGAGAACATGGGTATGTGACATACGTCACCTATCCATGTCCTCCAGAGATGCTGCCTGACCCGCTGAGTTACACCAGCATTTTGTGTCTATCCCTGCTCTACTCTCTCTATGGTTGTGCAGTCAGACACAACTCCAATGCCATCTTTAATTTTGCTGACAATTCCGGCGTTGGGTGACGAATTGCAAGTAATGATCACAGAATACAGGAGGGAGATTGAAAATCTGATTGGAGGGTGCCAGAGCAACAATCTTTCTCTCGTTGTCAACAAGACCAAGGAGCTGATGTTGGGAAGGGAAGCTAAGGATCCACGACTTCAAGTTCCTGGGAATGCATATTTCTGAAGATCTGTCCTTGGCCCAGCCCGGGCAATGACAAAGAATGCCCATCATTTCCCTTATTTCCTTTGAGGAGATTCTGTACGTCGACAAAGAGTCTCTTGAACTTCTATAGAAGTATGGTAGAGAGCATACTGACGGGTTGCATCACAGCCCGGTTTGGTAACTCGAACACACAGGAACTAAGGTAAATACATAGTGGTGAACACTGTCTGGTCCATCATTTGAGGAAGGACATTATTGCCATAGAGGGAGTGCAGAGAAGGTTCACCAGACTGATTCCTGGGATGTCAGGACTGTCTTATGAAGACTGGATAGACTTGGTTTATACTCTCTAGAATTTAGAAGATTGAGAGGGGATCTTATAGAAACTTACAAAATTCTTAAGGGGTTGGACAGGCTAGATGCAGGAAGATTGTTCCCGATGTTAGGGAAGTCCAGGACAAGGGGTCACAGCTTAAGGATAAGGGGGAAATCCTTTAAAACCGAGATGAGAACTTTTTTCAACAGAGAGTGGTGAATCTCTGGAACTCTCTGCCACAGAGGGTAGTCGAGGCCAGTTTATTGGCTATGCTTAAGAGGGAGTTAGATGTGGCCCTTGTGGCTAAGGGGATCAGGGGGTATGGAGAGAAGGCAGGTACGGGATACTGAGTTGGATGATCAGCCATGATCATATTGAATGGCGGTGCAGGCTCGAAGGAACTAATGGCCTACTCCTGCACCTAATTTCTATGTTTCTATGTTTCTATGTTTCTATCATGGGCATTGACATACTGACAGTGGAGGAGGCCAAGGACAGGCAGGTCAGTGTGGGATTAATTTAGAGAGAGGATACAGTAACATTGGTATTAATGGATTATTGGTTTCTTGGTCCTCCAAAATATTACAAATAATGGAATTTAAACTGGAGATGGGTGGAGGGAGGATTAAGCCAACAAATCCCTTTCTGGCTTAAATCCTCCCTCCACCACCTCCAGTTTAAATTCCATTTGGAATAATTTGGAGGTCCAAGAAACCAAGAAATTGTGATGTCGGTGGGCGCACTCACGGCAGGACGGCGCCAGCAGAGCATCAATACCCGGGAGCAGCAGGTAGCCAGCTTGTTTCACCGATTATTTCTGTCCGCAGGCTCGGCCCGGCGGCCGGTTGCCAAGGGCCGCCGTTAGCAACGGGGGAGCCGCCAGCTACTTCCGGACTACGGAGCGCCGGCCGTCCTGCCCCGGCCCAGCCCAGCCCAGCGCGGACGCGACCCTCGCCCCGACCTCGACACGGAGCCGCCGCCGCCGCCGCTCCCCCTGCGCTTAAACAGGGAAGCGACGCTGCACTTATGTTCCCCGTGGCGCCTGCATGTTTTAGGACGTCCGATAAGGTTCTTAAGAGCGTATGAACCTTTTGCATCTGTCTTTAATTCCGAAGTTTGCTCAAGGTAGTTTTACAGAATGAAGGATATGATTGATGGAGGCGCTGCGGAGTCAGTCATGATACCTCCCGACCGCTGATGGCGCTGTGGCAGCCGCTGGCGCAGGCAGTTATGACACCTCCCGACCGCTAGCGGCGCTGTAGCAGCCGCTGGCGCAGACAGTCATGACACCTCCCGACCGCTGATGGCGCTGTGGCAGCCGCTGGCGCAGACAGTCATGACACCTCCCGACCGCTGATGGCGCTGTAGCAGCCGCTGGCGCAGGCAGTTATGACACCTCCCGGCCGGTAGCGGCGCTGTGGCAGCCGCTGGCGCAGACAGTCACCTCCCGACCGCTGATGGCGCTGTAGCAGCCGCTGGCGCGATGGCGGCGCTGTAGCGTCAGCTGTGATACCCAGACTATTGATAGCGGCGCTTTAGGGTCAAACAATGCCACCCCCCGGCCGCTGGCGGCGCTGTGCTGGGAACATTAATTTTAGACCAATTTACTACCTATTTTTCAATGTTTGTACACCTTTGCTTTAAATTCTGGATGGGCACAGGATCACATGCCCTTCCCGGGCAGGTTACTTTTGAACTTGGCACGAACCATGCCACTGTTTCCATGAGAACGAGTCACTTTGCCCCAAATGACACGTTTTAATTGGTTTTCCACCAGGATTGACAGTGAAGCTGTGAACAATGACGCTGATAGCGCTGCGGTGGGAACATTGACACCTCCCGGCTGCTGGGGGTGCTGTGGAGTCAGTTATGAATCCCTACCATTGATGGTGGCTCACACAATTACACCTCTTGGCTGCTAGCAGCGCTACGGAATGTGCAGGAAAGTGTGTTTTTGTGTGTTCTTTATCATTGTACCGTTGCTGGCAAATTCATTTCACTTTATGTGCAATGTGACGAATAAAACTGATTGATTGGTTGGTTGGTTGGTTGGTTGGTTGATTGATTGATTGACTGACTGACTACCGGTAGGCGGCGCGGCTCTGGCCAGCAGCGGCCTCTGCAGCCTGTCCGCGTTTTTATTATTTTTGTCTGTGTTTTTATGTAGTGTTTGTTATTTTATGTTGGGGTGTGTGTGTGGGGGGTGGGAGGGGGGGGGGAAACTTTTTGAATCTCTCCCGGGCACTGGAGACCCGACCTTTTCTCGTCGGGCCTCAGTCGTCGTTGAGGCCGCAACGAGGAGCGGCCTCCAGCAGGAAGAAGCCGGGGACTCGGGTGTCGACTCACCTCACTGTGGCGGAGCTGGCCGGGTCCGGAGCGGTGGAGGAGCGCTGCTGCTGCTGCTGCTGTTGCTGCTGCTGCTGCTGCCGGAGAGTCGGAAGCTCTCTACAGGTCTGTGGACGATGGCGCCGAGCCCACGGCTCCCTGGGGGGGAGACCGCTTTTCGGGGCTTCTGCGGTGGCAACTTCTCCCGCCCGAGTTGCGGGGTCGAAGAGCTCCTGGAGCGGGGCTTAGCACTGCCCCGCGCGGCTGGAATGGCCGCGGACTTTGCGAGCGCACACCGGGGGCTCCAACATCAAGACCCGGTGAGCGACCTCGCACCACCCGGCGTGGCTTCAATGGCCGCGGGACAATCGCCATCGCCAGCCGGGGGCTTTGACTTTGACTCTGACATCGGGGGGGGAGAGTGCAGTGGAGAGAGAAGTTTATTTGGCCTTCCATCACAGTTATGTGATGAATGTTTATGTTAAATGTAATTATGTTGTGTCTGGGGTCTATTTGTGTGTATTGTATGGCTGCAGAAACGGCATTTCGTTTGGACCTCCAGGGGTCCAAATGACAAATAAATTGATTCTGATTCTGATTGATGAAGGAAGGAAGGAAGGAACTGCAGATAGAAACATAGAAAATAGGTGCAGGAGTAGGCCATTCGACCCTTCGAGCCAGCACCGCTATTCAATATGTAGGTATGTTACAATACTTACCTTCAGCAGCACATGAGTTCTGCCACTGGCCGTGTGTGTGATTTTGGCGCGTTTGAGGGGTTAAAAGGTGATTTTCTCTTACCTTGTCCTGGATTATATTTTGTCGGAATCCAAGTGTTTGCTGAAGAATTGTTCCGTCGGCCGTTCTGTGTCTTTTTTTAAATCCCCCAACAATTTCAATGCTGGAGTCATTTTTATACCAGCTTCTAAAGCCGTAAATGCCGACAACATTTTCATGTAGGTGACTGGTAAATGAAAGTCGTTTAGTTTTATGTATAAAAGTGTTTCTTAAGATGCCTTTAGTTCACATTTTATGTTGCGAAACGGCAATTTAGTCCCCATACCAACCGGCATGCCGATATGGGGGTATAAATCACCACAACCTCAACATTGCAAATGGTCCCGTTCCCGTAAAACCCACTTGCAAGTTGATTTAAATGACCATTAATTTACAGGTGTTAAACATTAAATTCCTTCCATTTGGCCTATAAATCCATGACAATGAGATTTAAAAAAACATGTTTTATTGTGAATTATTGTGTGAATGATATTTGGACACTTAGGCTATTTAAAAATGTTAATCTATTCTTAAGAAATTGATAGATGTTTAGATCTAGTAATTGAATTTTGTAATGCTACAATTAGGTAACTAACTAATTAACTAACACTGAACACCGGAGTGCCACAGGGCTGTGTGCTCAGCCCTCTCCTCTACTCCCTCTTCACCCACGACTGCATCCCAAAGTACGGATCCAACGCCATTATTAAGTTTGCTGACGATACCACGGTAGTAGGACTGATCAGCGACAACGATGAGTCAGCCTACAGGGATGAGATCCAGCACCTGACCACCTGGTGTGCCGACAATAACCTCATCCTCAACTCCAAAAAGACGAAGGAGATTATTGTCGACTTCAGGCAGACCAGAGGAGGCAGTCATACCGCCATCCATATCAACGGGACTGAGGTGGAGCGCGTCTCCAGCTATAAATTCCTCGGAGTGCATATCTCGGAGGACTTGTCCTGGTCCCTCAACACCTCCAAGCTGATCAAAAAGGCACAGCAGCGCCTTTACTTCCTTAGGAGGCTCAAGAAAGCCCACCTGTCCCCCCAGATCCTGACCAACTTTTACCGCTGTACCATAGAGAGTATCCTGACCACCTGCTTCACGGTATGGTACAGCAGCTGCACTGCTGCGGACAGGAAAGCACTACAACGGGTGGTGAAAACCGTGCAGCACATCATCGGTGCCCCGCTCCCTGCCATGGATGCCCTCCACCGAAAACGGTGTCTGAGACGGGCTGGGAAGATCATCAAAGACCCCTCACACCCCAACCATGGACTGTTTGCCCTCCTCCCATCAGGGAGGCGGTACAGGAGCCTCAGGTCACGTACCAGCAGGATGAGGAAAAGCTTCTATAACAACACAATCACACTGCTGAACTCGGAGTCCCGACGATAGATTTCTCTGGTCCCTCCGTCCCCCTTTGTTTAATCATTCTGTATTTCCTGATTATTCTGTATCTTCTCTCTTTCTATTTTTTTCTTGTGTTTTCTCTTTATGTACAACTACTACGGACTGACGCAAAACTGCATTTCGTTGTACTCATACTTGTATTTGTGCGATGACATTAAAGTTGAATTGATATGCTTTAATTTCAAGTAATCTAAGTAAGATTGTTTCTTTTTGTAAAATTTCTTTCAGTTCACTTAATCGTTGTCTCTGTACTGTACACTGACAATGACAATAAATTGAATCATTTCATTTCATTTTTTAATAAAGTTATAGGCTTTTGACTGTCCTCGATCACAGCTTTTGTGTTCAGTCAATGGAAAAGCAATACGGAACAAGCTGTATGAAAATGGCCATAACTTTTTTAATACTGAAGATATGAAAGTGATTTAGGTGTCAAATTAAACTTCTTTTTATGCTTTATCGGATGGGATAAATTACAGACTTGATTTTTAAAATCTCAAAATTTTGTAACATTGCTACAATATGATCATGGCTGATCATCCAAAATACCCCGTTCCTGATTTCTCCCCATATCCCTTGATTTCAAGACTTGAAAACATCCAATGAATTGACCTCCATTGCCTTCTGTGGCAGAGAATTCCACAGATTCATAACGCTCTGGGTGAAAAAGTTTTTCCTCATCTCTGTCCTAAATGGCTTACCCCTTATTCTTAAACTGACCCCTGGTTTTGGACTCCCCCAACATGGGGAATATTTTTCCCACAACAGGAACCGTGTGTGCACCATCCACCCCTGGCTTAGTGTGTCATCGACTCTACCCCATTAACCATCAGGCTGGTCATTACACAAGCAGTGGAAATAAAGCAGATGCTGAAAATCTGAAATAAAACTGAGAATGCTGTAAATATTCTGCCGTTTATGAAAATATAGTCAGGTTGAAAATGTTATCCCAAATCAATTTGAAAATCCTCAGAATTCCAACAGGAAAACAAAGGACCGTTCCCAACTGAAAAAGTGACAGGCCTTGTTTATTTGCAAACTGAATGGGCGGCGCAGCAGGTAGAGCTGCTGCTTCACTGCGCCAGCATGGTCTCCCGGTGACCGTGTGGGTTTTATCCGGGTGCTCTGGTTTCCTCCCACATCCTGAAGTTTGTAGGTTAATTGGCCCTCTGTAAATTGCCCCCTATTGTGTGGGGAATGGATGAGAAAGTAGCACAAATAGAACTATTATGAATGGGTAATGTTGGTTTAAACTGAAGATAGACACAAATGCCTGTTTTGGCCTGGGCCGCACGACATCACACGCAAAGTCTGGCGCCCCATCCAACTCATGAACTGATGATCGGCCATGAGAAGGAGGGGTGTTGGTGTCGGCGGTAAGCAAAGGTCTGAAGGTCGGACAGCTGGTCGTGCTGCCGACCGATGGGGCCACGGGCGAGGCGCTGCTGCTGCACTCCATGGGCTGCACCACGTCGGGATGGGTGAGTCGGAGCCGGACGCAGCGCTCCGACCCGAGAGTCCCCTCGACCCGAGTAGTAGCGGTCAAATACGGGACAAAGGCGGTCCCGTATGGGACAAACCAATTTAGCCCAATATATGGGATGGAATGGCTAATACGGGACAGTCGGCAACACTAGGTACCATTGTTAATTAGGGATGGTGGCGCTTTGAGATCAAACAATGACATCCCCCTGCTGGTGAGGGGTGCTGTGGTGTGAATAATAACACCTCCCAACCGCTGGCCGCGCTGTGGTAGCCGCTGGCGCTGACAGCTATGACACCTCCCGGCCGCTGGCGGCGCTGTGGTGTGATCAATGACACCTCCTGCCCGCTGGCTCACGTCAGTAATGACACCTTCCAACCACTGGCGGCGTTGTCGCGTCAGTAATTCTTGGGTCTTGGTTTCTTGGTCCTCCAAAATATTCCAAATGGAATTTAAACTGGAGGTGGTGGAGGGATGGACTTAAGCCAGTAATGGTTTTTGGGAAGAAAGAACTACCTTAAATTTAGTTGAATCTGGTTGGGTAACTATGGTAGGGTGAAGATTATTCCATGCTTTAATTGTGCGGGGGAAGAACGAATTGCTGTACACATCTGTCTGAAGAAGGGTTTCGGCCCGAAACGTTGCCTATTTCCTTCGCTCCATAGATGCTGCTGCACCCGCTGAGTTTCTCCAGCACTTTTGTCTACCTTGTAAAGCGACTTTGAGTCTTTAAAAGCGCTATACAAATAAAATGTATTATTATTATTATTACGTGCTGTACACATCTGTCAATGCATTTCGTTGTCTCTGTACTGTACACTGACAATGACAATTAAAATTGAATCTGAATCTGAATCTGAATCTTGGTAGCTGGAATAAAGACACCTCCCGGCCTGTGGCGGCGCTGCGGTGTGAGTAATGACACCTCCCGGCCTGTGGCGGCGCTGCGGTGTGAGTAATGACACCCCCCGGCCTGTGGCGGCGCTGCGGTGTGGGTAATGACACCCCCCGGCCTGTGGCGGCGCTGCGGTGTGTGCAATGACACCTCCCGGCCTGTGGCGGCGCTGCGGTGTGAGCAATGACACCCCCCGGCCTGTGGCGGCGCGTGCAAGGACGCCTCCCGGCCTGTGGCGGCGCTGCGGCGTGAATGACACCCCCCGGCCTGTGGCGGCGCTGCGGTGTGAGTAATGATGCCTCCCGGCCTGTGGTGGCGCTCCACCACCCGGCCTGTGGCGGCGCTGCGGTGTGAGCAATGACACCTCCCGGCCTGTGGCGGCGCTGCGGAGTGAGCAATGACACCTCCCGGCCTGTGGCGGCGCTGTGGGCTGGCGGGTGAGCGGGTGGCCGTTGCCACGGGGAGCCGCATGCAGCGCTGAGCGAGGAGCGGGAGAAGGGGAAGCGGCGGCGGCTCCGTGGGCCCGGGGTCGGGGCGGTGACTGCAGCAGCAGCGGCGGCGGCGGCGGCGGGAGGAGAAGGGGAAGGAGAAGGGGAAGGAGAAGGAGAAGGAGAAGGAGAAGGGGAAGGGGAAGGGGCTCCGAGGGCCCGGGCGAGACCAGGCCATGGTTTTCCTGCAGTGTTTCCCGCCCCCGGCCGAGGGCGTGCGGCTGCAACAGCCCGAGATCGCGGCCGTGATGGACGGACTGGGCCTGGGCACCGGCACCCTGTACATCGCCGAGAGGTGAGGCCCAGCCCGGGACCCGGCCCGGGGAGAGAGGGGGGAGGGTGTAACGGGGGGAATATTGGAGGGTGAGGGAGTTGAAGAGGGGAGAGGAGGGAGAGTCAATGACATAGAAACACAGACAATAGGTGCAGGAGTGTAGAGGCCATTCGGCCCTTCGAGCCAGCACCGCCATTCAATGTGATCATGGCTGATCATCTCCAATCAGTACCCCGTTCCTGCCTTCTCTCCATATCCCCTGACTCCGCTATCTTTAAGAGCCCTATCTAGCTCTCTCTTGAAAGTATCCAGAGAACCGGCCCTCCACCGCCCTCTCCATCGCTGCAACTCTACCGCTGTTCTCTTGGTCCCCAGCGATGGTGGAGTGCCAACCAACCCCAGTCAGTGCTGCGTGTTCATAGGTTCTAGGAGCAGAATTAAGCCATTCGGCCCATCAAGTCTACTCCGCCATTCAATCATGGCTGATTTATCTCCCACTCAACCCCATTCTCCTGCCTTCACCCTATAACCCCGACACCCGTAATAAGTTAAAATCCGTCGATCTCCGCTGTAAAAATATCCATTAATTTAGCCCCCACAGTCGTCTTTTTCACATTAATTCCACAGATTCACCACCCTTCTGCGAATCCGTGTCCCGCTCACACGTTGACCCGCTCTCTCTCGGCGTATGCGCGGTTCGTACAAGCGCTTCGGCCAGCTCGGAGCCTGAGGGCAAAGCGGCTAAGTGCCTCGATCCTGCAGTCTGCTGACTCTGCAGCTCATGAACAATAGCCGCAATGTGAAAGGGAAAAGTGGACGATTGTTTTTGCTAAAAGTTGGATTCTCGCTCGGCGGTTCAGCTCATGTTCCCTGGGCTTGTCGTAAAACTCCAGCAATAGACATAAGAAGCTGGAGTAACTCAGTGGGTCAGGCAGCATGTCTGGAGAAAAAGAATAGATGACGTTTCGAGTCGAGACCCTTCTTCAGACGGAGAGTCAGGGGAAAGGGAAAAGAGAGCTATATAGAAGGCACATAGGACAAATGAATGAATGACCGAGGATCTGGCATGAAGGAGGAACTGAAGGAAATTCACATTAGTCATGAAATGTTGTTGTAAACTGTTGGGACTGAAGACAGATAAATCCCCAGGTGGTCTGATGGTCTGCATCCCAATGAACTCAAGGAGGTGGCTCTAGAAATCGTGGATACATTGGTGATCTTTGGTGTTCTATAGACTCCGGATCAGTTCCTGTGGTCTGGCGGGTAGCTAATGTGACCTCAATGTTTAAGAAAGGAGGGAGAGAGAAAACAGGGAATTATTGACCAGTTAGCCTGACATCGGAGGTGGGGAAGATGCTGGAGTCAATCATAAAAGATGAAATAGCCGCGCATTTGGAAAGCAGTGACGGGATCGGTGAAAGTCAGCATGGATTTGTGAAGGGGAAATCATGCTTGAGCAATCTTCTGGAATTATTGAGGATGCAACGTAGAATGGATAAGGGAGATCCATTGGATGTGGTGTATCTGGACTTTCAAAAAGCCTTTGACAAGGTCCCACACAAAATATTAGTGCAAAATTAGAGCACATGGCATTGGGGGTAGGGTATTGACAGGATCGAGAACTGGCTGGCAGACAGGAAACAAAGAGTAGGAATTAACGGGTTCTTTTCAGAATGGCAGGCAGTGACTAGTGGGGTACCGCAAGGCTCAGTGCCAGGATCCCAGCTATTTACAATATATATTAACGATTTAGACAAAATAATTAAACGTAACATCTCCAAGTTTGCGGATGGCACAAAGCTGAGTGGCAGTGTGAGCTGCGAGGAGGATGCTATGAGGCTGCAGGGTGACTTGGATAGGTTGGGCGAGTGGGCAGATGCAGTATAATGTGGATAAATGTGAGCTTTGGTGGCAAGAACGGTGTTGGCTCAGAGCTGAATGGCCTACTCCTGCACCCATTTTCCATGTTTCTATGATATGGCTGATGTTTTATATCCTTCTGGTTTAAACCAGCATCTGCAGTTCCTTCCTACACACGTCCACTAATCATGCTATGTGCAGTACTCATGGAGTTTCATGATTTAGACCAAACTGCCGAGACAAGGTAAAATACTTACAGCCCAGTGGCGCAAAGCTAAAGCCAACTGCCTATATTAACCTCCCAATAGAAAGCATCCAGCTGGATTATAACCCACTGCTACACATTCTC
Organism: Leucoraja erinaceus; assembly: GCF_028641065.1. Taxonomy (NCBI): domain Eukaryota; kingdom Metazoa; phylum Chordata; class Chondrichthyes; order Rajiformes; family Rajidae; genus Leucoraja; species Leucoraja erinaceus. The sequence continues at coordinate 557,867 of NC_073421.1, forward strand.
CCCATGACCATGTGGGTTTCCTCCCTCATCCCAAAAGACGATGAATTTACTTCCTGTAACTTGCCTCTAGTGTGCAGGGAGTGGATGAGAAAGTGGGATAACATAGAACTGGTGTGAAGAGGTGATGGATGGTCGACATGTGCTCAGTGAGCAAAGGATCTATTTCCATGCTGTATCTCTAAACTAAACAAGAAGTGAGGGGGGGGGGAGGATTATTGGTCGAAGCTCCTGGGGTAGCAGTTACGTGGGCAAACAAGATGCTGGAATAGCTCAGCGGGCCAGGCAACATGTCTGGAGAAAAAGGATGGGTGACGTCTCGGGTCGGGACCCTTCTTCAGCCCTTTCTACACAGTTCTTCCTGTTCCCTGACTATCGGCTGCATGTGGGTTGTTGCATCAAAATTCCACTGGCATTTTCGCCACCCATGTTCATTTGCTTCCTCCGAGACAGCCCATCGTTGAAGCTTTGGCTTTGATCCCAGGCAGTGTGGGAAGAACTCTCCATCCTTTGTGTGACCCGGCGACGTGGCAGAGCCTTTGCCAACGTTACTTTTAAATTGGGGGGTTGATTCTGTCGATGCTATCATTTGCTCCGATGATTTCATTCATCAACGGGCTAGGGTGTTGCTGGCATCGACATGAAGCTTCACTTGGATACAAGGCTGTCACAGAGTTGTGTGCTCATGTACAGTATGATTTGACCCAGCTGACAGAGTTGTATAAACTGCATTAGAATCAGTACCAACTGTGTGTAGAAAAGTAATTCCCCTATTGTTAGATACATGTGGCAAAACGGTACCATTCAATTCTGCGTGGCAGGTCAGGCAGCATCTGTGGAGGGAAATGGGCAGTCAACATTTCTGGCACTTCATAAGAGTCATTGGCTCTTTGTTTCTTTCCATTTTTCAGGCAGAGATCGATAGATTCTTGCTGAAGAAAGGTCTCGACCCTAAATGTCACCTATTCCTTCGCTCCATAGATGCTGCCTCACTCGCTGAGTTTCTCCAGCATTTTTGTCTACCTTTAGATTCTTGCTTAGTATGTGTGTCAGGGCTTAAGGGGAGAAGGCAGGAGAATGGGGTTTGGTGGGAGAGCTAGATCAGCCATGATTGAATGGCGGAGTAGACGATGGGCCGAATGGCCTAATTCTGCTCCTATTGCCTACGACCTTTTTGTAGTCCTCACAACTGTTGGGATTAAATCTGAACGATAATAATATAATAATAATAATCTTATTTATATAGCACATTTTTAGTCAACTTGCATTGACCCCAAAGTGCTTCACATAATTACATTACATTTACACACAGGCAACTCTCTCCATTGATTAGGCACTTGAATCCTGGCAAATCCTCGTAAATCTTCACTGCACTCTTTCTAACTTAATGACATCCCTCCTATAGCATGGAATGTTTCTGTTTTCATGCCATTTGTTCATTCATATCTGTATCTTGTTTTGCCTTGCAGCCGACTATCTTGGTTTGATGGATCTGGTATGGGATTCTCCCTGGAATATCCGACCATCAGTTTACACGCGGTGTCCCGAGACGTGACGGTTTATCCACAGGAGCACCTGTATGTGATGGTGAATGCCAAGCTGGGGGGTGAGTCAGTGTGTGACCCGAAACGTCAACCATTCCTTCTCTCCATAGATGCTGCCTCACCCACTGAGTTTACTCCAGCATTTTATGTCTACCTTCATTCTAGGAAGTGTTCGGTGCTGGTTTTAGGTTTTGGTATCCATAGTTTTAAACATTTAAAATGTAGAGTCATAGAATCATACAGCATAGAAAAATGCATTAGGCAGCCAAACTTGCCCACGCAAATCTAGTATTTCTTCACTTACACTAGGCCCATCTAATGATTTTGGCCCCTATATCCCTCTAAATCTTTTTGCCATGCCACATATATCTGTATCTATTTTTGCCTTGAAGCTGCAGATGCTGGAGAAATCGAATTATGGGACAAAAAAATGGGATAAACAGAGCGGGTGAGGCAGCATCTATGGAGTGAAGTTTCGGGTGACGTTTCGGGTCGAGACCCTTCAGACTGATGTGGGGTCTGAAGAAGGGTCTCAACCCGAATTGTCACCTATTCCTTCACTCCATAGATGCTTGCCATAGAGGGAGTGCAGAGAAGGTTCAGAAGGTTCACCAGACTGATTCCTGGGATGTCAGGACTGTCTTATGAAGAAAGACTGGGTAGACTTGGTTTATACTCTCTAGAATTTAGGAGAGTGAGAGGGGATCTTATAGAAACTTACAAAATTCTTAAGGGGTTGGACAGGCTAGATGCAGGAAGATTGTTCCCGATGTTGGGGAAGTCCAGGACAAGGGGTCACAGCTTAAGGATAAGGGGGAAATCCTTTAAAACCGAGATGAGAAAATTTTTTTAAACACAGAGAGTGGTGAATCTCTGGAACTCTCTGCCACAGAGGGTAGTTGAGGCCAGTTCATTGCTATATTTAAGAGGGAGTTAGATGTGGCCCTTGTGGCTAAGGGGATCAGGGGGTATGGAGAGAAGTTTCGGGTGACTGAGTTGGGGATCGAGACCCTTCAGTATGATGTGGGGTGCAGAAGAAAGGTCCTAATGACCCGAATCCTCACCTATTTCTATGTTTCTCCAAAACAAAGTGCTGCTGAAGTTCAAAAGATGTCTATGAGAGTTTCAGAGTTCTGTTTATTGTCACGTTTACCCGGGGTACATTGAAAAGCTTTTGTTGCATGCTAACCAGTCGGCGGAAAGCCACCAGTCGGGAGCAAGTTATGAGATCGGGAAACACTGGTGGTGCTAGTTTAATTGATTGACATCTCTGCATGTGACAGACGGGAGTAAAGAAGGAAACATGGAAGAAAAGGCATCAGATGGAGAGGAGGCAGAGGAAGATGAAGACGCCAGCCCCATCACCGAAGTTCGCTTTGTACCGGTGGACAAAACAGCACGTGAGTACCAGGTCTGATGTAAATGCTGTCAGTAGCTCCGTTCCCTCCTGCGTTCGCCCCATAACAGTTGATGGGCCCTTACGCCGACCATTGATCACCCGTTCACACTAGTCTGTGTTATCCCACTTTCACATCCACACCTTAATCTAGGGGCACTTTCCCAGGGCCATTGACCTAAAACCCACACGCATTTTAACGATGTGGGAGGAAACCCACCCACACAAAGAGAGTGTGAAACTCCACAAACACAGTGGATGGGCTAGTTTAATTGATCCACATCTCTGTGTGCACAGACTCAGAGTAAAGAACGTACCTTTAGGAAAGAGAAGGAGGATTTTTTCTTTCACCAGATGGAGGTGAATCTGTGGAAGATGATTGCCACAGACAGCTGTGGAGGCCAAGTCATTGGGTATTTTTAAAGACAAGATTGACAGATTCTTGAATAGTGAGGGGTTATGGGGAGAAGGCAGGAGAATGGGGGTCCTATGGGAAACAATGAGATAGATCAGCTAATGGCAGAGTAGACTCGATGGGCCAAATGGCTTAATTCCGCTCCTGTGTCATATGGTCTACCAGTTGTGCCGGAGTGACAATACGTGCAGGAGTAGGCCATTCAGCCCATCGAGCCAACTCCGCCATTCACTGTGATCACGGCTGATCATCCACAATCAGTACCCCAAAGAGAGTTCCTGCCTCCTGCAACATTGTTCCCGATGTTGGGGAAGTCCAGGACAAGGGGTCACAGCTTAAGAATAAGGGGGAAATCCTTTAAAACTGAGATGAGAAGAACTTTTTTCACACAGAGAGTGGTGAATCTCTGGAATCTCTGCCACAGAGGGTAGCTGTGGAGGCCAGTTCATTGGCTATTTTAAAGACAGTTAGATGTGACAGATTGTGGCCATAGGGATCAGGGGTATGGAGAGAAGGCAGGAGACGGGATACTATGAGTTGGATGATCATAGATGATCATATAATGGCGGAGTAGACTCGATGGGCAAATGGCTTACTCCTGCACCTAATTTCTATGGTCTATGTTTTGTGCCTCTCTGTACAATATGATCCCCTTAGCCATTTGGCCTTTCGAGCCAGCACCGCCATTCAATGTGATCATTGCCGATCATCCACAATCAGTACCCCGTCCCTGCCTTCTCCCCATATCCCTTGACTCCGTTATCTTTAAGAGCCCTATCTAGCTCTCTCTTGAAAGTATCCAGAGAATTGCCCCCCACGCTGCCTTCTGAGGCAGAGAATTCCACAGATTCACAACTCTGAGTGAAAAGGTTTTTCCTCATCTCTGTTTTAAATACCCTACCCCTTATTCTTAAACCCTGGTTCTGGACTCCCCCAACACCGGGAATACGTTTCCTGCCTCTAGCGTGTCCAATCCCTTAATAATCTTATATATTCCAATAAGATTCCCTCTCATCCTTTTAAATTCCAGTGAATACAAGCCCAGCCGCACCATTCTTTCAACATGGCAGTCCCGCCATCGGGAATGAACCTACGTTGCACTCAATGTCCAGAATTAACCTTGTGAAACTACGCTGCTCTCCTTCAATAGCAAGAATGTCCTTCCTCAAATTTCCAGGCCAGAATTACACACAATACACCATGTGTGGTCTCATTAGGGCCCTGTACGACTGCAGAAGGATGTGCAGAAGTGTTGCTAGTTTCCCCCAGCCAAAACGCTGGAGGTTCACCTCCTCTTAAGACGAGTCCTTTGCTGCCGGTTTATGCTGCCTGCCTGCCGTTCCTTCACAGTGGACCAGATGTTCACCGCCATGTGCGATTGCCAGGCCTTGCACCCGGACCCCGACGACTCGGACTCGGAGAACGACTTTGAGGAGGACGATGAGGAGGGAGAGGAGTATGATGTTGAGGCACACGGTGGGTGAACGCTCCTTCCTTTGCTTCACAATTATTTGGGCAAAAATGTCACTTTCCTGTTTAAAGGTCGTATGCCACTTCCAACCCTGTCGGATCTTGGCACCTGTGCCTACCATTAGGATCGAGGTATATTCTCGTCACGTGTAGATGGACATAAAATGCTGGAATAACTCAGAGGGACGCGGAGCATCTCTGGAGAGAAGGAATGGGCGACTTCTTCAGACATCTCAACCTGAAACGTCACCTGTTCCTTATCTCCAGAGATGCTGCCTGCCCCACTGAGTTACTTCAGCATTCTGTGCCTTTCTTCGATTTAAACCAGCTTCTGCAGTTCCTTCCTACAGCTTTTGTCACGTCAGGTAGAGCCATCGAGTCACACAGCACGGAAACAGGCTCTTCAGCTCAACTTGTCCATGCCAATTAAGATGTCCCATCTACTCTAGTCCCACCGTTTGGCCCATATCCCTCTAAACCTTTCTCATCCATGTACCCATCCAAATGTCTTTTAAATGTTGTATCGGTACAATCAAAAGCTTTGTTTTGCTTGCTATCTGATCAAATCAGTTAATACCATACATAAACTGTATCAAGTCAAACTCAGGTATAATGGGTGGAGACCCGGTTTTAATTACCACCAGGGGGCACTGCACGATTGGCAGCCCTGCCAACTGTGTCCGTTTTTTCATCTTTTTTTTGTTATTTTTAGTGTGTCTTAAAAGTTTGTGTAAATGTTCTCTGGTTTGTTTTACGTGGGGGGGGGACTTTTTTTTCAGTCTCTTACCTTGCCAGAGATGTGATTGGTTTTCTGGTCGTATATCCGGTCGCTCTGCGGCCTCACATCATAGAAACATAGAAAATAGGTGCAGGAGTAGGCCATTCAGCCCTTCGAGCCTGCACCGCCATTCAATATGATCATGGCTGATCATCCAACTCAGTATCCTGTACCTGCCTTCTCTCCATACCCTCTGATCCCTTTAGCCACAAGGGCCACATCTAACTCCATCTTAAATATAGCCAATGAACTGGCCTCGACTACCCTCTGAGGCAGAGAGTTCCAGAGATTCACCTCTCTCTGTGTGAAAAAAGTTCTTCTCATCTCGGTTTTAAAGGATTTCCCCCTTATCCTTAAGCTGTGACCCCTTGTCCTGGACTTCCCCAACATCGGGAACAATCTTCCTGCATCCAGCCTGTCCAACCCCTTAAGAATTTTGTAAGTTTCTATAAGATCCCCTCTCAATCTCCTAAATTCTAGAGAGTATAAACCAAGTCTATCCAGTCTTTCTTCATAAGACAGTCCTGACATCCCAGGAATCAGTCTGGTGAACCTTCTCTGCACTCCCTCCATGGCAATAATGTCCTTCCTCAGATTTGGAGACCAAAACTGTACGCAATACTCCAGGTGTGGTCTCACCAAGACCCTGTACAACTGCAGTAGAACCTCCCTGCTCCTATACTCAAATCCTTTTGCTATGAAAGCTGACATCGAAGTAGCTGGCGGCCTTGCCTTGCTCGGGACTGACTTTGAGTCCCTCCGCGGGGTGTGGACTTAACACCGGAGCTGACCCCTTGCCTGGGATCGCTCCAACCGCGGCCTGCGGACTTTAACAACGAGAGCTCGCGTTCACGGGAGAGGCCGAGTCGGGAGCTCCAACGACGAGGAAGGTTTGACCGATGCAGGAGCTGATCACCTCGTCGCGGAGGCCTGCCAACGGCTACGGGAGTAAGATCGTCCCGACAACGGAAGGCTAAAGGCACACGATTGCTGGAGGACAAAAAAGGGAAGAGAATGAACTTTTTTTTCGCCTTTCCATCACAGTGAGGAATGTGGAGGAGTCACTGTGGTGGATGTTTATGTTAAAATATATTTTGTGTGTTCCGTTGCTTTTTATTTGTATGACTGTATGGCAAATGGAATTCCTCGTATGTGGCAAAACATACTTGGCTAATAAAGTATTGTATTGATCCTGGCCTCAGGTGTTATCTGTGTAGAAGTGTGCACATTCTCCCTGTGACCGAGTGGGTTTCCTCCGGGTGCTCCGGTTTTCTCCTTCCCAAAGACATGCGGGGGTTTTTTAGGTTAATTGGCCTCTGTAAAATTGGCCCGAGTGTGTGGGGAGTGGATGTGAAAGTGGGATAGCATCGAACTAATGTGCGAAGGGGTGATCGATGATCGCCATGTTCTAGGTTAGCCATGTATGTAAACTAAAAAAGATTTAGAGGGATCTGGGCCAAACGTGGAAAAATAGGACATGTGTAGATGGGGCATCTTGTTTGAGCCAGAGGGTCTGTTTTGTTCCATATGACTGTTGGAGAGTGGTGCTGGTATGATGATCGATCTCACTAAACAGTGGTGCAGGCTGGGCTTACATTATCTAAGTGGTCCCTAGTTGTAATACTTCAAAGGGATTTAATTAATTTTGGTTGAATCGTGGATATTTTGGTTTCAACCACCAGAGGGCAGTAGCTGAGCAAACGTTGCCAACCTCTCCCTTGCAATACATTTCCAGGACTTAGTTTAGTTTTGAGATACCAGCGTGGCAACAGGCCTTCAGCCCACCAAGACCATGACGACCAGCAATCACCCGCGCCATTGTTCAGTCCTGCTCTTCAGTGACAATTTACAGAAGCCAATTTTAAGCCACAAACCTGCACTTCTTTGGAATGCGGGGGGAAACCGGAGCACCCGGAGAAAACCCACGCAGTCACGGGGAGAACGTACAAACTCCATGTGGACAGCACCCGTGTTCGGGATCAAACCTGGGAGCTGTAAGGCAGCAACTCTACCGCTGTGCCACCGTGCCGCCCTGTGGCTTATTGCATTAATTGAAAGATACAGCATGAATAAGGGCGGTGGGGTGTCAAATGGGATAGTGGAGGATGGAGTTAAAGGGAAAGGGTTTCTTAAATGTGTGAGCGTAGAGACAGAGGGGTGTAAAATGAGGGTAGAAGCAATAGGTAGCAAGGTGAAAAGTAAAAGTGGCAGGCAGACAAAACCAGGGCAAAAATCAAAAAGGGCCACTTTTCAACATAATTGTATAAGGGGTAAGAGTGTTGTAAAAACAAGCCTGAAGGCTTTGTGTCTCAATGCAAGGAGCATTCGTAATAAGGTGGATGAGTTGAATGTGCAGATAGCTATTAATGACTATGATATAGTTGGGATCACGGAGACATGGCTCCAGGGTGACCATGGCTGGGAGCTGAACATCCAGGGATATTCAATATTCAGGAGGGATAGAGAGAAAGGAAAAGGAGGTGGGGTAGCGTTGCTGGTTAGAGAGGAGATTAATGCAATGGAAAGGAAGGACATTAGTTTGGAGGATGTGGAATCGGTATGGGTAGAGCTGTGAAACATTATGGGGCAGAAAACACTGGTGGGTGTTGTGTACAGGCCACCTAACAGTAGTAGTGAAGTTGGAGATGGTATCAAACAGGAAATTAGAAATGCGTGCGACAAAGGCAAAACAGTTATAATGGGTGACTTCAATCTACATATAGATTGGGTGAATCAAATTGGCAGGGGTGCTGAGGAAGAGGATTTCTTGGAAAGTATGCGGGATAGTTATCTAAATCAACATGTAGAGGAACCAACGCGAGAGCAGGCTATTTTAGACTGGGTATTGAGTAATGAGGAAGGGTTAGTTAGCAGTTTTGTTGTACGTGCCCCCTTGGGCAAGAGTGACCATAATATGGTTGAGTTCTTCATTAGGATGGAGAGTGACATTGTTAATTCAGAAACAATGGTTCTGAACTTAAAGAAAGGTAACTTTGAGGGTATGAGACGTGAATTGGCCAAGATTGACTGGCAATTAATTCTAAAAGGGTTGACGGTGGATATGCAATGGAAGACATTTAAAGACTGCATGGATGAACTACAAAAATTGTTCATTCCAGTTTGGCAAAAGAATAAATCAGGGAAGGTAGTGCATCCGTGGATAACAAGGGAAATCAGGGATAGTATCAAAGCGAAGGATGATGCGTACAAATTAGCCAGAAAAAGCAGCATACCAGAGGACTGGGAGAAATTCAGAGACCAGCAGGGGAGGACAAAGGGCTTAATTAGGAAAGGAAAAATAGATTATGAAAGAAAACTGGCAGGGAACATAAAAACTGAATGCAAAAGTTTTTATAGATATGTGAAAAGAAAGATTAGTTAAAACAAATGTAGGTCCCTTGCAGTCAGAAACAGGTGAGTTGATCATGGGGAACAAGGATATGGCGGACCAATTGAATAACTACTTTGGTTCCGTCTTCACTAAGGAAGACATAAATAATCTGCCGGAAATAGCAGTGGACCGCGGGTCAAAGGAGTTGGAGGAATTGAGTGAAATCCAGGTTAGTCGGGAAGTGGTGTTGGGTAAATTTAATGGATTAAAGGCCGATAAACCCCCAGGGCCAGATAGGCTGCAACCCAGAGTACTTAAGGAAGTAGCTCCAGAAATAGTGGATGCATTAGTAATAATCTTTCAAAACTCTTTAGATTCTGGAGTAGTTCCTGAGGATTGGCAGGTAGCAAACGTAACCCCACTTTTTAAGAAGGGAGGGAGAGAGAAAACGGGGAATTACAGACCAGTTAGTCTAACATCGGTAGTGGGGAAACTGTTAGAGTCGGTTATTAAAGATGGGATAGCAGCACATTTGGAAAGTGGTGAAATCATTGGACAAAGTCAGCATGGATTTACGAAAGATAAATCATGTCTGACGTATCTTATAGAATTTTTCGAGGATGTAACTAATAGCGTGGATAGGGGAGAACCAGTGGATGTGGTGTATCTGGACTTCCAGAAGGCTTTCGACAAGGTCCCACATAAGAGATTAGTATACAAACTTAAAGCACACGGCATTGGGGGTTCAGTATTGATGTGGATAGAGAACTGGCTGGCAAACAGGAAGCAAAGAGTAGGAGTAAACGGGTCCTTTTCACAATGGCAGGCAGTGACTAGTGGGGTACCGCAAGGCTCAGTGCCAGCTATTTACAATATATATTAATGATTTGGATGAGGGAATTGAAGGCAATATCTCCAAGTTTGCGGATGACACTAAGCTGGGGGGCAGTGTTAGCTGTGAGGAGGATGCTAGGAGACTGCAAGGTGACTTGGATAGGCTGGGTGAGTGGGCAAATGTTTGGCAGATGCAGTATAATGTGGATAAATGTGAGGTTATCCATTTTGGTGGCAAAAACGGGAAAGCAGACTGTTATCTAAATGGTGGCCGACTAGGAAAAGGGGAGATGCAACGAGACCTGGGTGTCATGGTACACCAGTCATTGAAAGTAGGCATGCAGGTGCAGCAGGCAGTGAAGAAAGCGAATGGTATGTTAGCTTTCATAGCAAAAGGATTTGAGTATAGGAGCAGGGAGGTTCTACTGCAGTTGTACAGGGTCTTGGTGAGACCACACCTGGAGTATTGCGTAGTTTTGGTCTCCAAATCTGAGGAAGGACATTATTGCCAAAGAAGGAGTGCAGAGAAGGTTCACCAGACTGATTCCTGGGATGTCAGGACTGTCTTATGAAGAAAGACTGGATAGACTTGGTTTATACTCTCTAGAATTTAGGAGATTGAGAGGGGATCTTATAGAAACTTACAAAATTCTTAAGGGGTTGGACAGGCTAGATGGGGTCACAGCTTAAGGATAAGGGGGAAATCCTTTAAAACCGAGATGAGAATAACTTTTTTCACACAGAGAGTGGTGAATCTCTGGAACTCTGCCACAGAGGGTAGTCGAGGCCAGTTCATTGGCTATATTTAAGAGGGAGTTAGATGTGGCCCTTGTGGCTAAGGGGATCAGAGGATATGGAGAGAAGGCAGGTGCGGGATGCTGAGTTGGATGATCAGCCATGATCATATTGAATGACGGTGCAGGCTCGAAGGGCCGAATGGCCTACTCCTGCACCTAATTTCTATGTTTCTATGAAACAGGCCTTTATGCCCACCAAGTCCCTGCAGTGCCCTGGAACGTGATTGGTGAGGGGAGGCGGTTTTGATAGGCAAATAGTTGGACAGAGATGAAAAGATCAAATGTGAGAGATAAGGTAGGAAAGGGAAGGTGGGAGGGAGAAATGAGTGCACAGGAGTGGGGGTTTGTAGGTTAAGTTGCCTATATATTTGGAGTTTTCAATGTTCCTACCCTCAGAGTAACATTGATTGCCTTAGCGCCAGAGATCCAGGTTCAATCCTGACAACAGGTGCCATCTGTGCGGAGTTGGTATATTCTTCCCCCGTGATCACGTGGGTATTCCCAGGGTGCTCCAGTTTCTTCTCACATTCTAAAGACATGCAGGTTTGTTAGGTTAATTAGTTTCTGTAAATTGTCCCTAGTGTGTAAGGTAGAACTAGTGTACAGGGCGATTGTTGGTTGGCGCAGACTCGGTGGGCCGAAGGTCTTGTTTCTGCACTATACTCTCTAAACTGGACAAACAATGCCTGTGGTGGTTCCTGAGTAGGATTGCCAACTTTCTCACTCCCAAATACGGGACAAATTCCCCGACGGCAATTTGTTGAAAGACTCGGCCGTGGCTGAGTGAATGATGAGTTGGCCCGGGTGCTGGACTGCACACAAAGCCCAGCCTGCGGGCCAGCTGAGGAGTTTTGACCATGAGAAGGAGGGGTGGCGGTGGTGTCGGCGGTAAGCAAAGGCCCGAAGGTTGGACAGCTGGCCGGGCTGCCCACCGACGGGGCCACGGGCGAGGCGCTGCTGCTGCTGCTGCTGCTGCTGCTGCACTCCATGGGCTGCACTACGTCGGGACGGGTGAGGCGGGGCTGGATGCTTCGACCAGACAGTCCCCTCGACCCGAATAGTAGCGGTCAAATACGGGACAAGGGCGGTCCTGTACGGGACAAACCAATTTAGCCCAATATACGGCTAATACTGGACAGTTGGCAACCCTATTCCTGAGTCACCCAGTGGGAAGCTGGATAGGTTCTGAACTCTGTATAGGAAGGAACTGCAGATGCTAGTTTACACCAAAGATAGGCACAAAATGCTGGAGTAACTCAGCATCTCTATAGAGAAGGCATGGGTGACGTTTTAGGCCAAGTGTGAAGAGGGGTCTCAATGCTAAACATCAAACCCATTCCTACTCCCCAGTGCGCTGCCTGTCCAGTTACTGGGGCATTTTGTGTCTATCTTTGGGTGTTCTGATCTAGTCACTTCTCGGGCTGTGTGTTGTTGGGACGGGAAAGATGGTTTAGTTCTGGATCACCCTGGCCATCTGGGCTCTGTGGACTGTTCTGGAGTGGGGCCGCCAAGTTTGCAGCTAAACCTCCCTTCCATGGACTCCATCTATACCTCACGCTGCCTCGGCAAGGCCAGCAGCTTAATCAAGGACGAGTCGCACCCCGGTCACTCCCTCTTCTCCCATCAGGCAAAAGGTACAGAAGTGTGAAAACGCACAACTCCAAATTCAGGGATAGTTTCTTCCCAGATGTTATCAGGTAACTGAACCATCCGCTCACAACCAGAGAGCAGTGCTGAACTACTATCTACCTCGTTGGTGTCCTTGATCAACTTTGCTAGCTTTACCTTGCACTAAACGTTATTCCCTTATCATGTATCTGTACACTGTAAATGGCTTGATTGTAATCATGTATTGTCTTTCTACTGACTGGTTAGCATGCAACAAAAACGTTTTACTGTAGCTCGTTACATGTGGCAATAGAATGAACTGAATGGAACCTGTTTTAAACCTCATCATCCTTCCTCCCCAACAGAGCGAGGCCAGGGAGACATCCCGTCCTTCTGCACCTACGACGAAGCTTTCTCCCGCCTGAACCCGGAGGGACACGCCACCCTGCAGAGGCTGGAGGGCATGCTGGCCCAGTCGGTCAGCCAGCAGCCCTTCCACATGGCCGGAGTGCGGACGGACGACTCGGCCGCCGACAACGAAGGTGAGGAGAGCTCCTCGCAACGGTGTAGTGGGCGACACGGTGGCGTAGCGGTAGAGTTACTGCCTTACAGTGCCAGATCTCCCCGTGACCGTGTAAGTTTACTCCGAGATCTCCCACACTCCCAAGAGCGTACAGGTTTGTGGGTTAATAAGCTAGTAAAAAATGTTAAATTGTCCCTACTGTGCGGGGATCGCTGGTCGGCACGGACTCGGTGGGCCAAAGGGCCTGTTTCTGCGCTGTATGTCTAAATTAAATAAGCAACTGTAGCTCCTCTGGTAAGACAGCAGCTTAGCGCTGCGCCACTGTGTCGGTCTCCCAGGTTATATCATACACAAGTACAATCAAACCATACACAAGTCCAGCAGGTTGCGCAAAGGGAAATATACCACAGTGCAGAAAAAGACACAAAGTGCTGGAGTAACTCAGCGGTTACTGGAGGCAGCATCTCTGGACAACATGGATAGGTGACAATTTTTGTGAGGATCCGAAACGTTATGATTCGAAATGTCACCCATCCGTGTTCTCCCGAGATACTGCCTAACCCGTTGAGTTACTCCAGGATTTTGTGTGTTTTTTTTTTTTTTTGTTAACCAGCATCTGCAGTTCCCTGTGTTACCAGAGTGCATGAGAAGGGTCTCGACCAGAAACATCACCCATCCCTCTCCAGAAATGCCACCTGTCCCGCTGAGTAACTCCAGCATTTTGTGTCTATCTAGGGTATAGCATTATCAAGTTACACCATTACAAAGTGCAGATTCTATTTTTAAAGGTGCACTAGCCGCAATGAGGTAGGTTGGAAGATTGGGGCTACAGTTGTAGCACAGTTACTCTGTAACTCTAACGGCCTGTAACTTCTCTCTGCAGATGGGATGGAGGTAGATGCCACGCATGTGGAGGCTGGGCAGTTTGACGATGCTGATGTTGATCACTGGTAAAAGCTACTAAACTCACCTTAACTCTTGTCTACCACACCTCTTTGCAATGGACTGGCTGTTTCTTCCCTGCCCACGTTCCAGCTGTAAAGTTTCACAGTAAAAGATTGAATGCCCTTTAGACTTTAGTGATACAGTGCAGAAACGGGCCCTTCAGCCTTCCGAGCCCATGCCAGCCAGCCTTTACACTAGCACTATCCTACACACTAGGGTCAATTTACAATTTTTACTACAGCCAATTAACCTATGAACCTGCATGTCTTTGGAGTGAGGGAGGAAACAGGAGCGCCTGGAGAAAACCCACATGGTCACGGAGGGCGTACAAACTCCGTACAGACAGCACCCGTAGTCAGGATAGAACCCGGAGCCCTGACGCTGGAAGGCAGCAAGCACTACCGCTGCGCCATCCCCATAATGATATGGTTTTCAGTGAGATAGACACAAAAAGCTGCAGTAACTCCGCCGGTCCGGCAGCATCTCTGGAGAACTTGGATAGCTGATGCTTCGGGTTAAGTATTCCCAGCAGTTTTTTGCTTTTCTTTTTAAAATGACAAAGGAAAATGATAAAAGAAAAATCGTAAAGGCTTCTTGGTAACGGAGGAGAGGATGATATGCAAGCCTAGATTCATATTCTTCCCGTTACCTAAAATAGATCTACCCTGCTGTAGCTGTTGAAGTTGCTCTAAGCAAGCACTAGGAATGTACAGCGGGTCATGCAGCATCTGTGGAGACAGGCCAGGCCAGGCCAGGCCAGGCTAGGCTGCAACTCCAACCTAGTGCTGCCGCCAGGGAAACAGGCCTTTATTGCTAAATTAAGACACTACATTTGTAACAACTTTGACCTGCACCAGGAACGTGATGACTTTTGTGTACTGCCTCAGTGTCATCTATTCTTGTACTTAAGTATGATTGTGCCAATGGAGACTAAGATTGTTCCTTAATTGTATGCAAAAAAAAAGTGTACTTCATTCGTACCTAGGTACAGGTGAGTGGTTTAATTGAACCATTAAAGTAGCATGGTCTTAAGGACCTATGCCACTTGGCGATTTATTTCCGTGACTGCCGGCATCATTGACTGACGTATCAGGTCACCGAAAAATTTGCAGCGTGACGATGTTTTTTTCAAGTGTCGCAACATTTTTTTTGTCGCCGATGGATTTTGAAATGTTCAAAATCGTTTGGTGACACTGATATGACGCCGGCTGTTGCCGAAAAAATAGCCAAGTGGGACAGGCCCTTTAGTTGTTTGACTAGACCAGAGTGCTGTTGCTGTAGTGTTTATTAAGGAACTGCAGATGCTGGAAAATCGAAGGTACACAAAAAAGCTGGAGAAACTCAGCGGGTGCAGCAGCATCTATGGAGCGTCTGAAGAAGGGTTTCGGCCCAAAACGTTGCCTTTTTCGTTCGCTCCATAGATGCTGCTGCACCCGCTGAGTTTCTCCAGCTTTTTTGTGTACCTGCTGTTGCTGTAGGTCTGGGGAGCTGAGGAGAGAAGTGCATTGGCGGTTGGAACAGAGCTGACGGTACTGGATCAGTGACCAGAGAGGATTTGCCGCTGAGCACGGTACTGTTGGTGGATAATTTACTGGGGTAGGGGGGGGTTTAGTTTAATTTAACATTGTCACGTGTACCGAGGTACAATAAAACCCTTTAACCTGCAGGCTATTCAGTCAACAAAAAGACTACATAAAAACGGCGTGGCCTAAAATGGTGTGTCGAGTAGGAATCGTTTTTGTTTGTATGGCTGTAGAAACAGAGTTTGTTTGAGCCGCACTGAGGTTCAAATGACAATAAATATTATATTGTATTGTAAGCAGTCCACAGTATTCAAATAAAGGGTACAACATTTAGTGCAAGGATATAACATTGTAGTTTAGAGATACAGCATGGAAACAGGCCTTTCAACCCATCGAGTCCTCTGTATACTATCCCTATCCTACACTCCAGGGACAATTTAATTTTTTTGCCGAAGCCAATTAACCTACAACCCAGTACATCATTGGGGTGTGGGAGGAAACTGGAGCACCCGGAGAAAAACCCAACCCGTTCACATGCAGAATGTACGACTTACAGACAGCACCCGTTGTCAGAATCGAACCCGGGTCTCTGGCGCGGTAAGGCAGCAATTCTACAACTGTGTGCCACCCTCAGCTTAGTCTAGTTTATTGTCATGTGTATACCGAGGTACAGTGAAAAGCTTTTGTGGCATGCTAACCAGTCAGTGGAAAGGCAATACATGATTACAGTCGAACCATCCACAGTGTACAGATGCAGGATAATGGGAATAACGTTTAGTGTAAGATATAAAGTCCGATTAAAGATATTCTGAGGGTCTCCAACGAGGTAGATAGCTCAGGATTGCTCTCTAGAGTTGATAGAACCAGTCACCTGATAATAGCTGGGAAGACATTTATTATTGTCATGTGTACCGAGGTAGAGTGAAAAGATTTTGCTTGCGTGCTATCCAGTCAAAGAAAAGACTCAATGAACACGATAGTGCACAAAGGGTAACGGGTATAATGTTTAATGCAGAGATATAACATTGTAGTTCAACAAAGTTGAATAAAGATAATTCAAAGGTCTCCGATGGGGCAGATGTCAGGTCAGAAAGTCTCTCTAACTGATGAGGACGGTTCAGTTGCCAGATAACAGCTGGGAAGAAACTGGCCCTGAATCTGGAGGTGCACATTTTGAAACTGCTATACCTTTTGCCAGATGGGAGAGGGGATAGGTCAGGGACAGTTGCCCCCGCCACAGGTACCATGTAATCCCATGCTACCTGCTCCATGGTCGGCGACTAAACCGTCTCCCCCACCTGGTTTGCCAGGTGTGGAGGGGGCTGTGGACCCCCAGCAGGACCAAAAACAAGACCTGTCAAAGGGCGGATGAGCTCCTAGCGAGCCAACGGCCATCCACACTTCAGTAGAAGTTGCGATCACTGTCGTACACGGCATTGTAAAGAACGATGATAAAACACACACACACCAACATCCTATACTTCCAGTGGCGGAAGCCCGCAGGAACTGGAGGACAGAGATGTGTGGTGCGTCTGTCATCGTTCCCATTGGAAACCAGCACCACTGCGTCGCTAATGTTTTCAACGATGACGAGGGGATAAGAGGGAATGACTGGATGTGAGACTGGTCCTTGATTATGCTGGTGGTCTTGCCGAGGCAGCGTGAGGTATAGATGGAATCGACGGAAGGGAGGTTGGTTTGCGTGATGGCCTGGGCTACATCCACAACTCTGCAATTTCTTAAAGTCTTGGATGGAGCTGTTCCCAAACCGTGCTGTGATACGGGGAGGGAGGTAGGTTGGATGCACCAGACTTTGCGGTGCTTCTTGCCCACGTAGCCTCAGAAGTAATTGAAACCTTCACGACGTGCGTGACAAATCAGGTTTATCTGAGTTAGCGCTCATTAAGATGGAAAAGCAAAGGTCATTTGAAACATTTTATCAGGATTTATTTGAGTTATTCAGTGGTATATAAGGTTCAATAGTACTTTATTGTCACACGTAACTATGCAGTGAAATGCTTTGGTTTCCACACTGTCCAGTAAAATCATATACATAAGCACAATGAGAGGGCTATGTGCTATGTACAAGAGTGTAACTTCGAGGGTGTTGCCAGGACTCGAGGGTCTGAGCTAGGGAGAGGTTGAGCAGACTGGGACTATTTCTGGGAGCGCAGGAGAGTGAGGGGTGATCTTATAGAGGTGTATAAAATCATGAGAGGAATAGATCAGGTAGATGCACAGTCCCTTGCCCAGAGTAGGGGATTCGAGAACCAGAGGATAAAGGGCAAAAGATTTAATAGGAATCTGAGGGGTAATGTTTTCATACAAAGGTTGGTGGGTGCATGGAACGAGGAGATAGTTGAGGGAGGGATTAATGCAATATTTAAGAAACAATTAAGACAGGTACATGGGTAGGGCAGGTGTAAAGGATATGGGCCAAACGCAGGCAGGTGGGGCTAGTGAGGATGAGGCATGTTGGGCCGAAGGGCCTGTTTGCACGCTGTATGATTATGATTGTTGTGAAAAAATAATAGTGAAAGTTGTTAGTCTGTTTTTCATGCTGGTGTAGACCTGCAGCTCTCCATTATTTCTTACAGATGTAATATTTAGGAATATTTGACGGGTATCAGTTATTCCTTGGCTGTAAAGTTTCAATAAGGATTAAACTCCAAGGCCGTGAGTGGGCTGGGTAAAGCTGCACTCCTCTGATCTCCACCCTGTCGGAAGAACTTTGTGTTCTGTCATTTAAATCTCCTTCAACATTAATCTCATCAATACACTACAATACAATCATACTTTATTAGCCAATTATGCAACATACAAGGAATTTAATTTACCAAGTCATACAGACAAATAAAAAG
Source organism: Leucoraja erinaceus (assembly GCF_028641065.1). Classification (NCBI taxonomy): domain Eukaryota; kingdom Metazoa; phylum Chordata; class Chondrichthyes; order Rajiformes; family Rajidae; genus Leucoraja; species Leucoraja erinaceus. The sequence continues at coordinate 575,889 of NC_073421.1, forward strand.
CAACAGAACACATAAAATATATTTTAACATCAACATCCACCACAGTGACTCCTCCACAACCCTCACTGTGATGGATGACGAAAAAAAAAGTTCATTCTCTTCCCTTCTTTGTTCTCCCGCTGTTGAGGGCCTCGAGCCTTCCGTTGACGGGACGATATTACTCCCGTAGCCGGCGGGCGAGCCCTCCATATCGGGATCATCAGCTCCTGCATCGGGGGGGGGGAGATATCAGATCCCCGCGCCGGCCAGCGATCGGACACCAGGTCGTGGCTGGTCGAACCTCTGCACCGTTGGAGCTTCCCAACACAGTCTCGATACCAGGACAGAGCAACTATATTGGACGTAATTTCCCTGTAAACCTCGGGAATCTGTTTGATACAATGAAAGTCCTGAATAGAGTGGATATTGGGGAGGATGTTTCCAGAAGTGGGAGAGACTAGGGCCAGAGGGTGCAGCCTCAGAATAAAATGGCGTACCTTTTGAATGGAGATGAGGTGGTGAATGAGACAGCTGGAAAACAGAAATTGCGTGACCATGTGATCGATGGTTGGCTCACCTCACTGTTTCTATGCCATGTCTCAATTCAATCAACCACTGTATAAGTCTTGCCTATTTTAAGTGTCATTGGCAATTGGAAAGCAAACGGGCTGACGTCTCAAGCTACTGTTATTGTTCACATGTGAGATTTGGCCGGCTGCTTCCAAATACACTGAACTCACTGCCTGACGTGAGAGGAGTGGGGCCCATTGGCCCACCAAGCACCCGTTTACACTACTATTTAACCTTCCCGCATTCAGTCAGCTCTCCAAAGATTTTACTACTCAATCTACAATAGCCGGTAACCTACCGAACAATATGGGAGGAAACCAGAGCACCTGCAGGAAACCCACACCGTGCAGTGTGCAGTTTGCACGTTCTCCTTGTGACCACACGGCACTGGAGGTCATACATGATCTGAGTTGCTGGTGCAGTAAGGCAGTAGCTTTATCATAAGGTGATAAAGAATAGGAATAGAATTAGGCCATTCGGCCCATCAAGTCTACTCCGCCATTCAATCATGGCTGATCTATCTCTCCCTCCTAACCTCATTCTCCTGCCCTCCCCATAACCTCTGACACCTGTACTAATCGAGAATCTATCTACCTCTGCCTTAAAAATATCTACTGACTTGACCTCCACAGCCTTCAGTGCCAAAGAATTCCAGAGATTCGCCACCCTCTGACTAAATAAATTTCTCCTCGTCTTTCTTCCTAAAAGAACGTCCTTTAATTCTGAGGCTGTAACCTCTATTCCTACTCTCCCACTAGTGCAAACATCCTCTCTACAACCGCACTCTCCAAGCCTATCAGCCTAGTTACATAGAAACATAGACAATGGGTGCAGGAGGAGGCCATTCGGCCCTTGGAGCCAGCACCGCCATTCATTGTGATCATGGGTGATCATCCCAAATCAATAACCCGTGCCTACCTTCTCCCCATATGCCTTGACTCCACTAGCCCCTAGAGCTCTATCCAACTCTCTCTTAAATCCGTCCAGTGATTTGGCCTCCACTACCCTCTGTGGCAGGGAATTCCACAAATTCACAACTCTGGGTGAAAAGTTTTTTTTCGCACCTCAGTCTTAAATGGCCTCCCCTTTATTCTAAGACTGTTCTTTTAGGTTTAGAGGTACGGCATGGAAACAGGCCCTTCAGCCCATCAAGGATGCATTGATGTCATACTACATACGCATCCATTCCATACACACTAGAGGCAATTTTACAGAGGCCAATTAACCGCAGGTCTTTTATATGGGGGAGAAACTCTGAACATGTGGAGGAAACCCGCATAGTCACAGGGAGAGAGTGCAAACTCCACACTGCATGGAGGTCAAAATTGAACCCAGGTCTCTGGATACAGTGAGGCAGCAGCTCTACCAGCTATGACTTGGTAACTGTCCACACAGTACATTTTTGGCCCTGATCCTTGGACTCTCCTGGCTTGAAATAGTTACTCAGTATTTAAACATTTCTGCTTCACTGATTCGAGTGTGTTACGATTCAACAAAGTGGAACGATTAATTTACGTGGCTCGCTTGACCTATTTTATCTACCCGTTCTCTTAACTTGTTTTCCCTCAGTTTAGATTTTGTTTAGTGATACAGCCTGGAAAAAGGCCCTCGGCCCACTGAATCCGTGCCAACCAACGATCACCAGCTCTATCCTAGACACTAGAGACAATTTACAGAGTCCACTTAGCCTGCAACCCTGCTCATTTGTGGTGTGGGAGGAAACTGAAGCACCCCTGGTGACAAAAAACCACACGGTCACAGGGGCAACGTACAAACTCCGTACAAACAGCACCCCTAGTCAGGATCGAACCTGGGTCTCTGGTGCTGTGGGGCAGCAACACTACCACTGAGACACTGCCGCCCTAATTCCTATAAGAATGCGTTGACTAGATTAATATGTTTAGTTTTATAATGCCCACCCCAACTTGGGGCATAATTTTAAATATTGCTTTGGTAGCTCTGGATGGCAAAGCCATTCACTGTACCTCAGTACATGTGGCAAACTAAACTGAAGTGAAGAGAGTAGTTTCAGACGAGTCTTAAGGTGCCTGATGCAAAATGTTGTCTATCCAGTTCCCTCCACAGATGCTACCTGACCCGCTGGATTCATGTTCATAGGTTGTAGGAGCAGAATTAGGCTGTTTGGCCCATCAAGTCGACTCTGCCATTTAATCATGGCTGATCTATCTTTCCTTCTCATCTATCTAAAGATCCGTCCTTTTATTCGGAGGCGATGGTCTCTGGCCCTAGACTCTCCCACTAATGGAAACATCTTCTCCATATCCACTCTATCCTGGCCTTCAGAGCAATTTGTCCAGCACTTTGTATTTATCCTCTTTCCGATGTGTGTTATTAGTACCAATATGTGTACTGGATGTTCTCCCTCCCCCTTCAGAATGTTCTGTACCTGATCAGAGACATTCTGATCCTGGCGCCAGTGAGCTAAAGGATCATTCTGTAGTTCTGCCCTTGCCACAGAAGTCAGTTTGTCATGCAGCAGGAAAAAAATCACTAAACATTCCAGTGGGCAGCGCAGCTAGTAGAGCCGCTGCATCGGGTGCTGTTTGTGTGGAGTTTGCATGTTCTCCCTGTGACTGCGTGAGTTTCCTCAGGGTTCCACCCACATCCCAAAGACGTGCGGCTTTGTAGGTTAATTGGCTCTATGTAAATCGCACCTAGTGTGTAGGAAGTGGATTTGAAGTGGGATAACATAGAACTAGCGTGAACCGGTGATCAATGGTCGGCGTGGATCGAAGGGCCTGCTTCCACGCTATACCTCTAAATCTAAAACTATTTTCAATATCTTGGCTGCTCCACCAATGAGTTGTTACAGTTCCAATAGCTCCATCAGTCTGACAGGAGTTGCAGTTGGAATCATTGTGAATGTCCGCCATCTCCCACATCCTATATTTCACACAGTCCCTACCAAATCCTACTGTGGTCATTCCTTCTCCTCCTCCTCCCCACTCGCATTGTGTAGAAGGTACAGAAGCTTGCAAGCGCACCACCACACTCGGACTTCTGAACAGTTCTTTAATTAACCAGGGCACTGTCTGATTCACCTCTAGCTCATAGTGGGTATTGGAACTGATGTGCTGAGAACTACAATCTATCTCTCCCTTTGCTCTACCTATTGTAGGAGTTTGGTGTATTTATGTGTCGTATTATGTGATCTGAGTGGGCAGCACGCAAGGTGACAAATCATAAACCTAAACCAAGCAGCATACCCATTGCCCTCACTCCCATATCCTTTAGCTCCATGACGTTTACTAGAAAGAGGTGGCAGGAAAAAAATCTTCCTCTATTCACTCTCATCACTTTGTCCTCAACAGATCCGCTAACAATAACCAGCTCTGCTCTACTTGCCTCTCTTGCACCTCTCACTTGCCCACCATCCCCTAGGTGCCTCTAGTCCTGCTGCTGCCTTCAGGGTTTTGACAGTAAAGAGGTAAAGCAGTGTTGAGTCTGAAACTTTGCCTATCCTTTTCCTCCAGAGATGCTGCCTGACTCCAGTTACTCCAACACTTTGTGTCTATCTTTGGAAAAGCAAGAATGCCAGTTCTTGGCTAAGGTCCCTCTCATTCTCAAGTACAGAGCTGTTGGGCAAAATAAATTACACCCCACTACTGGAAGGATGTAGAGTCTTTGGAAATGGTGCAGAGCAGATTTACCAGAACAATGCCTGGATTGGAGGGGATTTGATATTCCAAAGGACAGACTCTGGAATGCAAAAAGGTCACATGAATGTATGGTATGGATAGGATAGACAAACAGAACCTTTCTCCCAGGATAGAAAAATCAAATACTAGAGGGCATAGCTTTGAGGTAAGCGGGGCAAAGTTTAAAGGAGATGTGCGGGACAAGTGTTTTTACAGAGTGTAGTAAGTGCATGGAACGTGCTGTCAAGGGTAGTGGAGACAGATATTATAAATGGAGAGATATGGATTATGTGCATGTAGAGGCATTGTGCTATGTTACGTTCTATCTGCTCATTGAAAAACAGAATCTTTTTTAAAATGTACTCAAATGTTTCTTAACCTGATCTTCCATTTATCTTGCAGACACGCCTTGATAATTGACTGACAAAATCTACATTTCGAATGGTCAACCTAACAGAAACTTTTAATAATTAACATCGGAGGAAAACAAAAACAAAAACAGCCACCTAACCTGTTGAAATGTAATGTGTGTTCTGTACTGACCACCGACCCATGTCCCTACGTGTAACTGTGGCACGCAATGCTTAGTACAGTATAATGCTGTTTCCTTTTAGTGTACGTTTTGTACCACGGAGTTTTGCAAGATTAGGGTGTTGAGTAAAGCCTATTTCTATTTTGTACTCTAGTGTGGATACTCTGGTCTCAATGGCTTTCAGATCTCCTTCTGGGGAGGGTTTGAGCCCACGGGCAATCCCAATACGTTTGTAACAAGTTTTCTGATTTGTGCTTTTCTTTTTGCCAAGCAACTGGTGACCAATATTTTGTTTAGAAGTTATTTTAAAGCTGAAATGTTAACCTGATGACAATTAAAATTAATTGGTTGACAACCATCATGTGTGCATCAAACTTCTGTTTTTGGAGAAAACTTGTACTTTCCCCAGAGATGAAGGCAAGTTAAAGTTTTATTATTTCAAATTCCTGTTTTTTGTCAGGCAATGTCTGACATTCGCAAAGCAATTCCCAAGAGCCATCCATCCATCAGGACAACACAGTGCAGCGTTTAGTGCCGCAGCCTCACAGTTCCTGAGACGCTGGTTCAATCCTGACCTTGGGTGCTGTTTCGTAGGTTTATTATTGTCATTTAACTGAGATGTAGTGGAAAAACTTGTTCGCCGGCATTCCAGGCAAATCATACCTCACATGGGTGCAAGAGAGAGAGAAAACAAATGCAAAATAGCTTCACAGCTACAGAGAAAACGTAGTTTAGAATAAAATGCAAGAGGTAGAGCAGGAGATCAAGAATTCTTTATTCCTTGAGTACAAGGCATTCTCCCTGTGACCATGTTGGTTTCCTCTGGCATCCCACACACGGGCCAGTTGGGAGCTGAATTGGCCACGGTGAACTATCTTTGGCCTAGATTAACAATAAATCAAAGAAGCTTGTGCCCTCGAATTACAGTATTTCAGGGAAAGAAGGAGAAGGGGAATTGGATCTAATGAGATTGTTCCCCTGTGAGAAACGATAGTAAGAATGGGCTGAATGGACTGCTGCCACAAGTTAAAAGGTACGATGGCAGTAAATTATTTCACAGAGAGGGAAGAAGGGTCAGAGAGGGTGATGTTCTTGGCTCGTTAACGGCAGAAGAATAGTTAACAAAGCAGCACATATTCAAATAATGCCATAAAACTTCCACAACGGCATCATTTTTCTGTTGCTGCCTTTAAACATCAGTCTTTAGGGCTGATGTAAGAACCCAGTGGAGACTCACTAATTATCTGAAATGACAACATACTCTGCATACATTTCACACCACAAAATATACGACTGCAACAAGGTAATGGGAGGGAACGTTATAATACATGCCTATTCCTTCTGTTAGACATTGCTCTTAAATACAGTGTGTGACAGTCAAATTACTATCAAAATAAAACTGGAACGGCAACACCATTTCTGCAAAGTTTTAGCCTGGGTTCAGTGAATTGTACTCAGGAGATGCTGGGTACAAAGGGTCACTGCAGAGGATGTCGCAATGCAAAACGTCAGCTACCCATGTCCTCGATAAAGCAGTCTGAAAAAGGGTCCTGAACCACAACGTCACCTCAGATTCAGATTCAACTGTCATTGTCATTGTATAGTACAGAGACAACGAAATGCAGTTAGCATCTCCCTGGAAGAGCGACATAGAATATGATTTCAATAAATAAATCTATTTACATGCATACAGTCATAGTGTTTTGCCTGTGGGAGGAGTGTCCGGGGGGGGGGGGTTGATTGGCAGTCACCGAGGTACATTGTTGAGTAGTGTGACAGCTGCAGGGAAGAAGCTGTTCCTGGACCTGTTGGTCCGGCAACGGAGAGACCTGTAGCGCCTCCCGGATGGTAGGAGGGTAAACAGTCCATGGTTGGGGTGAGAGCCGTCCTTGACGATGCTGAGCGCCCTTCGCAGACAGCGCTTGCTTTGGACAGACTCAATGGAGGGGAGTGAGGAACCGGTGATGCGTTGGGCAATTTTCACCACCCTCTGCAGTGCTTTCTGGTCGGAGACAGAGCAGTTGCCGTACCATACTGTGATACAGTTGGTAAGGATGCTCTCGATGGTGCAGCGGTAGAAGTTCACCAGAATCTGAGGAGACAGATGGACCTTCTTCAGTCTCCTCAGGAAGAAGGGACGCTGGTGAGCCTTCTTTTTTATTTTATTTTTTATTTTTTTTATTTTAACCTTTATTTAACCAGGAGAAGTCTCATTAAGATTAAAAATCTCTTTTACAAGAGAGTCCTGGCCAAGACAGGCAGCAGCACAGTTCCACAGTTACAGACAATAATTAAAAAACAACAGAGAACATATAGAGTCACAGTCAGAACATCATCAAACAAAGCATGTACAGATAGAAGAGCCCGCTTCAACATCATTAAGGAGAATCCGGTAGGCGGCGCGACTCTGGTCAGCAGCGGCCTCTGCAGCCTGTCTGCGTTTTTATTATTTTTTGTCTATGTTTATATGTAGTTTTTGTTATTTTATGTTGGGGTGTGTGTGGGGGGGTGGGGTGGGAGGGGGGGGGAAACTTTTGAATCTCTCCCTGCACTGGAGACCCGACCTTTTCTCGTCGGGTTTCAGCTGTCGTTGGGGCCGCAACGAGGAGCGGCTTCCAACAGGAAGAAGCCGGGGACTCAGGTGCCGACTCACCTCGCCGTCGCGGAGCTGGCCGGGACCGGAGCGGGTGGGGCGGTGGAGGAGCGCTGCCGCTGCTGCTGCTGCTGTTGCTGCTGCTGCTGCTGCTGCTGCTGCTGCTGCTGCCGCCGCCGCTGCTGCTGCTGAGTCGGAGGCTGCTGCTGCGGGTCTGCGGACGGCGGCGCCGGGAGCCCGCGGGTCCCTGGAGGGAGACCGCTTTTCGGGGCTCCTGTAACGGCGACTTCTCCCGCCCGTGTTGCAGGGTTGAAGAGCTCCTGGAGCGGGGCCTGACATCACTGCCCCGCGCGGCTTGGAATGGCCGCGGGACACTGCGAGCGCACACCGGGGGCTCTAACACCAAGACCCGGTGCGCGACCTCGCACCACCCGGCGTGGCTTCAATGGCCGCGGGACAATCGCCATCGCCAGCCGTGGGCTTTGACTTTGACTCTGACATCGGGGGGGGGGGGGGAGTGCAGTGGAGAGTGCAGTGGAAAGATAAGTTTATTTGGCCTTCCATCACAGCTATGTGATGGATGTTTATGTAAAATGTAATTATGTTGTGTCTGGGGTCTATTTGTGTGTAATGTATGGCTGCAGAAACGGCATTTTATTTGGACCTCCAGGGGTCCAAATGACAATTAAATATACTCTTGATACTCTTGATTAAGAAGAGATTTAAATCTGTTTATAGAAACCAGCTCCTTAAGTTTCAGTTCATTCTGCAGCTGGTTCCATGCGAAGGGAGCAGCATAACTAAATGCTCTTTTCCCCAGTTCAGTACGAACTTTAGGTACAGTTAGTAAGAACAAGTCCTCAGAGCGGAGCTGATAAGTTCCTGTGCTTTTTCGAATCACATACTTCTGCAGGTATGAAGGAAGAACACCGAGGATAGTCTTATAAATAAGGATATGCCAATGATGGAGTCTGCGGGTGGACAGGGCAAACCATCCAACTTAAGCATACAAAGAGCAGTGGTGCGTGAGGGTTTTAAAATTAGTAACAAATCTCAGTGCTCCGTGGTAGACCGTGTCCAAAGACTGTAGGCATTTTGAAGATGCATTCATATATAAAACATCACCATAGTCCAACACAGACATAAACGTTGCAGCAACAAGTCTTTTTTTGGCTTCAAAAGAAAAACAAGATTTGTTTCTAAAGTAAAAACCTAATTTTATCTTTAGTTTTTTCACAAGTTGCTGGATATGAGGTTTAAAAGAGAGAGAATTGTCAATTATAATTCCCAGATATTTATATTGAGACACAGATTCAATCACAGAGCCCTGCAAAGTGGTGATAGGAGGGAGGTCCGAGGGCTTTGATTTAGCTTTAGTGAACAGCATGAGCTTTGTCTTGTCAGCATTTAAAACAAGTTTTAAATCACACAGGTTACATTGCACAGTGTTAAAAGCAGTTTGGAGCTGACAGAGAGCCTGATTTGGGGTAGACGCAGAGCAATATATCACTGTGTCGTCAGCATAAAAGTGAATATTTGCGTTTGCTGCTTTATGATCTAGACTATTAATATAAATAGTAAATAATAAAGGTCCTAAAACCGATCCCTGTGGCACACCCTTGGATACATTAAGAGAGCTAGAAGTAATACCTTCTGCTCGCACACACTGGGATCTGCCTGATAGATAGTTTTTAAACCAACAGACAGCTTGATCAGACAAACCGATGTTGCATAGTCTTTGTAACAATAAGGCATGATCCACAGTATCGAAAGCCTTTGATAGGTCAACGAAAAGGGCTGCACAGTGTTGCTTATTGTTTAAAAATTCAATAAAATCATTTACTACTTTTAAAGCAGTTGTTGACGTACTATATTTTTTCCTAAAACCAGATTGAAATTCAGATAAAATACTGTTAGTTGATAAAAAGTCCTTCAGTTGTTGGTTTACAATGGATTCCAGCACCTTAATTAAAACAGACAGTTTGGAGATGGGCCTATAGTTGTTTAGCACAGTGGGATCCCCCCCTTTTAACAGTGGGAGAACAAAGGCAGATTTCCAAATAAGGGGAATTTCGTTTGTCTCCAGGGATAGATTAAAAAGATCAGAGGCAATGCAATAAAATCAGCGGCTAACTTTAGGAAGTAAGGCTCAAGGTTGTCTGGACCTGCCGATTTTTTTGTGTCTAAACATCTCAGGGCCTTATGCACCTCTGAAAGTGTAACAGCGTCAAAAGTAAAGGCTTGTCCCTCAAAAAAACAACTACTAGCAGAGCAAGCAGAGGAGCCTTGAGCTGTGTATTGAGAGTTGAAAAGTGAACCAGAGGCAATGAATTGCTCATTAAACAACCAAGCATGTCAGCCTTTTCGTAAATGTGGGTAGAGTCTTTGACAATGCATGGAGGTAGCTCAATAACATTTTTATTTCCAGTTATTGATTTAATGGTTTTCCAAAATTTCAACGGATTGTTTTAGGTTATTTGAAGTTTCAGTAAGGAAATGATCAGCTTTGGCTTTTCTAATTGCAACTGTGCTTGCATTTCGTAGCTGCCTAAAGAGCAACTAGTCTGATCCAAGACCAGTACTCCTGGCTTTAGACCATGCCACATTGCGCTCATGGAGTAAAATGGATAACTCATGTGAACCATGCATTATCCCTGCCCCTTATTCTATACTTCCTAAAAGGAGCGTGCTTGTGATCAACTTCAATAAAACCATCATAAAAGAATTTCCAGGCATTTTCAACATCAGGAATTACATTAATTTTCTCCCAGCCAAAGAGGTCATGAAAAAATGCTTGCTCCAAAAAATGTTTCATGTCCCGCTTTATGATGACACGCGGTTTGGTTTTAAGAACTTTTGTATTTCTTACTGTTGCAATGACACAGTGGTCATTGATGTCATTTGCAAAAACAGAAGCAGCAGAATAATTATGAGGAACATTAGTTAAGATAAGATCAATTAAAGAAGATTTTTCCGGACATTTCAGATTAGGTCTAGTTGGACTGTCAACAATCTGAAAGAAATTAAACGAATCACAAAATGCTTTAAAATCATCTGATGCTGGTAGCAGCCAGTTCCAGTTTAGGTCACCAATAAGGACAATTTCATTAAAGTTCAACCCGGATAAAAGCTCCATTAAAGATGGTATGGTGCAGCTGATAGCTGAAGGTGGCCTATAGCAACCAACGACAGTGATGTGGAGAGTTTTTGAGATTTCCATGTCAAGAGCCAGAAGTTCAAATTGCTTCCTCACTGATGTAGAGAGACGGATCTTCACATGAAACTTAGATATGACATAGACTGCGACCCCTCCACCCTTCTTGGGTCGGTCAGTCCTATACACATTGTAGCCGTCAATGTTGATATCCTTGTTTAAAACTGCTTTGTTTAGCCAAGTTTTAGATATGACAATAACATCAGCATCAGTTGAAAGAGCCCAGATACGAATCATATCCATTTTAGCAATCATACTGCGCACATTCAAATGGATGAAACCAAGTCCAGACCTTGATTCAAATTCAGCAGGGGTGTTAAAATTAACAGCAGACTCAGCAGAGCCTGGGCCTGGGTTAGGTTGAACATTCCCTGAAATCACCAGCAACAGAACAATTATACACCTATAATCAGACCTTATAGATTTGCTTGAATGATCTTTTTTAATCTTTAAAAATATTAAAAAGTGACGAAGGCAACTTGAAGGAATAATAAAGTTGTCTTGTAAGGCCATCAAGCTGATCAGATGGGCCAAGTCCATAGATGCGGGGGGCAGAAGAGTCATAGGTGACAAACTAATGCCCAGCGGACTGCCAGAAACGCACATCCCCCGGCATGGTAAAACCAGTGTAGAGTTGACTGGACAGGAGTTTTCAGTACCGTGGGGGCTTCCCCCGGTGACGCTCCAAATGAATAGGAAAAGAGCAGCCACGAGCAGCGACATTGTACGTTGATCGAGGAGAAAAGCAGCCAAACTATTTCGCCTCAACCAACGACGCCACACATTAGTGCAGGGAGAGTCCTATAAGAAATCCGTTCCGTGGTTTCCCGACGGAATGATAATTCAAATGATAATGCTCGCAGATGACTTACAGAAAAATCACTCAGTCACATTAGTCATATTAGTAAAACAAACAGACACAGTTAGAGACGTGTGCTGCCATCTTGGAGGCGGGGCTTGTGTTTAAGATGGAGTTAGATGTGGCCCTTGTGGCTAAAGGGATCAGGGGGTATTGAGAGAAGGCAGGTACGGGATACTGAGTTGGATGATCAGCCATGATCGTATTGAATTGCGGTGCAGGCTCGAAGGGCCGAATGGCCTACTCCTGCACCTATTTTCTATGTTTCTATGTTTCTATGAGTTGAGGTATTGTGGGTCCAAGAGAGGTCATCGGAGATGTTGACCCCCAGGAACCTGAAGCTGGAAACACGTTCCACCTCCGTCCCGTTGATGTGGATGGGGGTGTACGTGCCGCCCCTAGACTTCCTGAAGTCCACAATGAGCTCCTTGGTCTTCTCATGTCCTCTAGAGATGCTGTCCGACCTGCTGAGTTATTCCAGCACTTTATGTCCCAGACTTGAGATAACATGTGGACACAGGCCCACCGGGTCCGCGCGATCACCCTGTACACTAGCACCATCCTACACGAGATCTTCAGTTTCTTCCCACATTTCAAAGACGTACAGATTTGTAGGTAAATTGGCTTGGTAAATGTAAAAATTGTCTCTAGCATGTAAGATACTGTTAATATGCGGGGATCGCTGGTCGATGTGGGCCCGGTGGGCCGAAGGGCCTGTTTCCACGCTGTATCTCTAAACTAAATTAATACGGAAACATGTTCACACTGACCAGTCTCCCAGCACCTGACTCAAGGCCTTATATTAATAATAATAATAATAATAATAATCTTATTTATATAGCACATTTTCAGTCAACTTGCATTGACCCCAAAGTGCTTCACATAATTACATTACATTTACACACAGGCAAAGGTGGGTGAAGTGTCTTTGCCCCAAGGACACAACGACAGTATGCACTCCAAGCGGGATTCGAACCGGCTACCTTCAGGTCGCCAGCCGAACACTTAGCCCATTGCCCCATCTGTCGTCCCATATTGCCCGACGATTCAAGTGCTCATAAATGCTGTCAGCAGATCTACCTCCCTCGACTGCACAAACCTCCCAAATCAGTGTCCTACCAATTTGGTCTTCCACACATCCCCGATTTTCAGTGTTGCACTGTGATGTTGACTGACCAGCTGAGTACTTGCAGCATTTTCTGTTTTTATTGAGACCACAAAGAATGGTTGATACCTGCTTTGTGCTGGCAGAGATGGTGGAATCATATACAATCACTACCTTTAATGGACAGTAACATAGACACTTAAATAGGCACAGCTAGACAATACGTGCAGGAGTAGGCCATTCGGCCCTTCAAGCCAGCACTGCCATTCAATGATCATCCCAAATCAGTACCCCGTTCCTACCTTCTCCCCATATCCCCCGACTCCACTATCTTTACGAGCCCTATCAAGCTCTCATTTGAAAGCATTCCAAGATGGCGACACTGCCTTAGCAGCTGCGGCTAGCCTGCAGTCCGTCTGTTTTTTTTCTTTTTTGTGTTGTTCTTTTGTCCTGTTTTAGTTAATTTTGGGTTTATTAGGTGTGTGTATGTGTGTGGGGGGGGGGGGGGGAGAATCATGTTTTCGGTCTCTTATTTTGGGGTGATGCGACTTCTCTTGTATCCCCCGTCTCCGCCTGCGCCGAGGCCTAATAGCGGAGCTGGCGGCCTTGGAGCGGGCAGCGGCGACCCGACCTCAGCCCCGGGCCCAGTGGACGACATCATCTGGAACTCGCAGATTGGTGACTTGTTCTCCGGAGCTCCCGCGACAACAGCTGCATCCTCTGGACTGGAGGGTGGCTTCGACCACCCCGGGCCGCAGAGTTGAACCGGCCCTTTCGCGGAGCTTGGATTCAGCCGCGGGACTGACATTACTTACCATCACCCGGCACAGTGCAACATCCGAAGCCTGGATCGCCTCGGCGCAGAGGGAGAATAAGAAGGGAAGAGACAAAGACTTAAGACTTTTGCCTTGAATACTTCTCACTGTGATGGATGTTCATTTGTGTTTATTGTGTGATTTTGTCATTTTTTACTATACGTAGGACTGCAAGGCAACAAAATTTTGTTCAGACCACAAGGTCTGAATGACAATAAAGGCTACTTTAACTTGACTTTGGCTTTGAACCGGCCTCCACCGCCCTCTGAGGCAGAGAATTCCACAAACTCACAACTCTCTGAAAAAATGTTTCCTCATCTCTGTTCTAAATGCCTTACCGCTTATTCTTAAACTGTGCCCCCTGGTTCTGGACTCCCCCAACATCGGGAACATGTTTCCTGCCTCTAGCCTGTCCGAACTCTTAATAATCTTATATGTTTCAATAAGATTCCCTCTCATCCTTCTAAATTCCAAAGTATACAAGCCCAGCCGCTCCATTCTCTCAGCATATGACAGTCCCGCCATTCCGGGAATTAATCTTGTAAACCTACGCTGCACTCCCTCAATAGCAAGAATGTCCTTCCTCAAATTAGGGGACCAAAACTGCACACAATACTCCAGGTGTGATCTCACTAGGGCCCTGTATAACTACAGAAGGACCTCTTTGTTCCTATACTCAACTCCTCTTGTTAAGAAGGCCAACATGCCATTCGCTTTCTTCACTGCCTGATGTACCTGCATGCTTACTTTCATTACTGATGAACAAGGACCGCCAGATTAATCCCTTTTCCCAACTTGACACCATATCCACATTAACTGCATCTGCCATGCATCTGCCCACTCACCCAACCTGTCCAAGTTACCCTGCATTCGCATAGCATCCTCTTCACAGTTCACACTGCCACCCAGCTTTGTGTCATCTGCAAATTTGCTAAGGATCAGAAGGACACAGTCCTAATTGAAAGATATTGCATGTAAACGACCCTTTGGATGGCCCACCATGTCAACACCAGCCATCCACACCAATTCTATGTTATTCCACTTTCTCATCCACCCCTACACACTAGGGTCAATTTACAGAGGGGCAATTAACCAACAAACCCGCACGTCTTGGGAATGCGGGAGGAAACCAAAGTACCCAGAGGAAACCCACGCAGTCACAGGGAGAATGTGCCAAAACTCCAGAAAGACAGCAACTGAGGTCAGGATCGACGCGGATCTCTGGCACTGCGTCAGCAGCTCTTCCAGCTGCACCACTGCAGACAAATGGAATTAATGTAGATAGGTATAAAGGTCAGTATGGACATGGTGGGACAAAGGGCCCATTTGTATGCTGTACATCTCTATGTCTAAGGAGCACATCAAAAGTAGGGAGAGAACTTGAACGGAAGCGATTGGTAAGGTGTCGGGGGAAGCAGCATATTTTTGATTGGCTAGTGCTGAGCTTCTGGATGCACCGTTCTATGAATTGCACAGTTACCCAACACATCCCTTGGAGACCACCTGTGCTATCGTGGCTCTGTGGAAGGATGGAATCAGACAGCCCAGCTTGGACTTCCCAGGGTGTCTAGTTCTATTACTTCCGGGTGGAAAGACAAAAACATTCTTCCGAACAAGCTCCCAAATGAACCTTTCAGGATAATGGGATTAATCGGGCGAGAGTAATTCTGTACAGTCCCTGTGCAAACTCTCATTCCTGGAATTTTTCCTTTAACTCGTTGAGGAACAGCACTGGTAGCCACTTCTTTGCTCATCCGAGTTGCCCATCAGAAACGTTTGGCCCATCCAAATCCATGCCAGCTCTGTGCTAATCAATGCCCATCACCATTGGACATGTAACTGTGTGCTCTCACTCACTTGTCAACCTGGGCTCCTGATTAACTGCTTCCATCAAAGCAGCAAGGTCCACATTGACTTCCCAAATGCAGCACAAGAGCTGGCCATTCAGCCCATTGGGTTCATGCCAGTTTTCAGTTTCCTTCTCCCTTATTTCCCCTCTACCCCTTCCCCTATCCTTTCTCCCATACCAATCAATTCCCTTTAAATTATTTTTGCCACTTCCTCTCCTCGGGGTAATTTATAGCAGGCAATTCACCGACCCAAAATAGATACAAAATGCTGGTGTAATTCCAGCCAGTCAGGCAACATCTCCAGAGAAAAAGAATAATCGGTGACATTTCAGGTCGGAATCCTTCTTCAGACACTTCTGTAGTCTAAAGGAGGAAAATGGTGCCCCAAAGGAAACCCATGCGGTCACAGGGAGAATGTGCAAACAACACCCGAGGTCAGGATTGAACATGGGTCTCTGGAGCTGTGGGCCACAGTGTCACCATATGCAGCAAACACAGGGAATGTGATATTGAGATGGATGATCAGGCGAGATTGCATGGAATGATGGAAGAAACTTGGACCTTGGATATTTGATGGTCAGTGTTTTATCATTGTACCAAAGTGCAGGCCTCTGTCTGTATCACCCTGTGACTGAAGGCCTACTCCTGCCTTCTGATGCGGATTTACTTTTCCAATTTAAAATAACTCATCAAGAACTGTAAGTCCAGTAATTGCAAATAATGGCAAGGTTGACTGCAATAATCTTAAACAATTTCAAAACATTTACTCATCAACGTGGTTCCATAGTCAAGGAATGGTCATTTAATCGGAATGTACAGTGAAAATGCATCACCGGGTCAGGAAGAGTCTAACGGATCTCACCTGAAACCTTCAGGTGTAGTCCCCATCTCAATCAAACATGACTTTGTTTCCAGTTACCTTCCTGCATTCCCGGAATTCATTATCCAGCAGCTATAAATCACATTTTCAGTGTCCAACCAGTCTTCTAACCCATAGGCTGGTGTAACTCACACTTCCCTACAATGGGTATCAGGTGCTTTCTGATGTGTTGCCGAATTATAAAAGCCTGGACTAGAGTCTGACCTCAGTTTCTTCCAGGAGTGAGTAAAACCTCTCGAAAGCTGAAGACTGACATTGGAACCCAGACCGATAATTATTCCAGTTTGCGCAGTGGCTATCCCACTGAACTGCCTGCTCACCTTTTAGACTTGAGATACAGCGCGGAAACGGGCCCTTCGGCCAACCGAGTCCGTGCCGACCAGCAATCACCCCGTACAATAGCACTATCCTACACACTAGGGGCAATTTACAATTTTAGCAAAGCCAATTAACCTACAAACCTGTACCTTTTTGGGATGCAGTACCCGGAGAAAACCCACGTGGTCACAGGGAGAACGTACAAATCTCCGTGCAGACAGCATTGAACTGGGGTCTCTGGCGCTGTAAGGCAACAGATCTTTCACTGAGCCACTGTGCTGTTAGTTGCGCCATTGGAAGAATTTGATTTTCCTAATCTCAAATAAAAATTGCACCCTCCATCCCCCTCCCCCCACACACTCCCTTGAGGAGTTCTCTAACTTTTCCAAACATGAGAGAACAAATGAATTAATGCAAAATTCTACACTATATCTAAAAATGACACTACCCTGGCAATGGTCTGAGTGTTAAAGGGCTGTTAGTCACTGTTCAAATGTTGATTAAATTAAACACAATTCAATTTAAGAGAGTAAAATTCAACTTTCAGATGATCTCACTATCCAGACACATTTAATGGGGAAGTTACCCTAATCAACAACACGTCCTTTGTAAGTGAGAGTTTATTTTCTAACTGCTTATCTCTTCTTTTGGTTCATATGTGAATCCATAATTCATTGGCTCACAGAGGGCACGACACAGTGAGTGTACTATCCCCTACCATCCTTCCCCTAACCCCCACTCCTGGCACCGTGCCAATGCACCCCAAAGTTATCCATTATGATGGCTCTTCGCGTGATTGCCTTCTCTCTCCCTCTGTGGAATGCAGGCATGGCAACCCAGCCTTGCAATTGTACCATCCAACCCTCTGGCCCAGCATCAGCACTGCCCGTCCCACGCTGACGCTGCAACTAAATGGAGCACCCACACAGCCAGCCAGTGCAACCCCTTGCCGCAGACCCTCTCCCCATCACATTCACTGAGTCTATAAACAACAGCAGGTGCTACAGGACAAACATTAATAAAACAATAAAATCTAGTGGTACAAGTGTGTTTCTATAGAACTCTGCTGACCAACAACCCCTAGTATATAACCAAGCAGCTTCACAGTTGTGTTATTAAGACAGATTCTTCATTGACAAGATGGTTTGCCTCTACCGATGTAGTTCGTGTTAGCACCCATCGTTGCCTCTTAAGACAAGAGACTCCTTCTCCAAGGCAGTAGCAACCTCGGAACAACCACAGATCCACAGAATAAAATCTACGTTAGAAATTTTCCTCAACTTTTGTAAAAGATTCCCTAAAAATTGTTATACAGACCTCTGTCGATTAATACAGCATGCTTACAGTCCTTCATTTATCAAAGTCCCAGTTGAAATGGAAGGAAAAGCTTCATAATGCGATCGACCTCGTTCATTCACCCTTCAGTCTGTCTTCATGCTGCTCCTCGGAGTTTGCACAGCGGCGTTGGCACAACATACCATCCTCTTGTCAAACAACATCACAGCTGTCAGGGCACCTGGAGGAGTGGGCAGGAGGAAGAGATTAAGGAGCGAGAAAGAAGGGGAGGGAGAAAACAGTAGGGAGTGACAGAAATCCAGGGGGATTTCGAGATCTGTGATGTTCCAAGGTTGGGCAGCAGGTAGAGTCAGAGTCATACAGCGTGGAAACAAGCCCTTCAGCTCAACTTGCCCATGCCGACCAACATGCCCCATATACACTAGTCCCACCAGCCCACAGTTAGTGCTGCTGCCTCTGATCCTGACCAGTGTTGATTGTGTGAAGTTTGTACATTCTCCCTCTCACCAAAGGGGAGGTTCACTGGACACTGCATACTGTGGTGTAGGTAGCTATTGTACCTAATTGAGCAGCAACGTCAGAAGATCCAGCTAAATTCTACTCCAGGATACGTTCTGTCTCCACCTACTAGCATTGACACATTTACCAATCTACAGTCATGCATGGCTATTGACACAATCGTTCTGACATAGGAGGTGGCCATTTGATCCTTCTAGGCTATGCTGGCTCACACAGCATTCCCATCAACTCAATTGCAACATCATTTATTTCGCTCTCCCTGAACGCAAGGAAATAAAGTCAGGAAACGTCTAAAGACATTCATCAATCCCCCGATTTCTCCATTGATCACTCATAGAAAATAGATGCAAGAGTTGGCCATTTAGCCCTTCGAGCCTGCACCGCCATTCAATATGATCATGGCTGATCATCCAGAACCAGTATCCTGTTCCCACTTTCTCCCCATATCCCTTGATTCTGTTAGCGTTAAATCGTATATCCAACTCTCTCTTGAATACATCCAGTGAATTATACTCCACTGCCTACTGTGGCAGGGAATTCCACAGATTCACAACTCTCTGGGTGAAAAATGTTTTCCTCATCTCAGTCCCAAATGGCCTACCCCTTATTCTTAGACTGTGGCCCCTGGTTCTGGACTCCCCCAACATGGGGAACATCTTTCCTGCCTGTCCAATCCATTAAGAGTATTTCTGTTTCTATAAGATCTCCTCTCATTCTTCTAAATTTCAGCGAATACAAGCCCAGTTGATTCATTCTTTGGATCCAAATACACTAGGGGCAATTTGTAGTGGCCAACTAACCAACAGACCCGCATGACAGTGGGAGGAAACTGGAGCACCTGGAGAAAACCAAACTAGTTCACAGTGAGAACTTGCAAACTTTACCTATCACGATTGAACCTGGGCATTGGAGATGCCAGACTGACCTGCTCCTGTGCCATCTACCTCTTTAGAAGGCTTAGGAAGTTTGGCATGTCCCCAACAACCCACATATACTTCCGCAGATGCGCCGTAGAAAGCGTTTTATCCGGATGCATCACAGCCTGGTTTGGGAACAGCTCCATCCAAGACCGCAAGAAACTGCAGAATTGTGGATGCAGCCCAGACCATCACACAAACCGACCTCCCTTCTATTGATTCCATCTACATTTCACACAGCCTCAGCGAGGTCACCAGCATAATCAAGGACCAGTCTCACCTCGGTCACTCCCTCTTCTCCCCTCTCCAATCAGGCAAGAGTTACAGAAGTTTGAAAACATACAACTCCAGATTCAGTTTCTTCCCAGCTGTTATGTCAACTGAACCATCCTATCACCCAGCAGAGTGTGGTCCTGACCTCCCATCTACCACATTGGAGCCCTTGGAACCATCTTTAATCAGACTTTATCTTGCACTAAACGTCATACCCTTTATCCTGTATCTGTGCACTTGATTGATTATGATCATGTGTTGTCTTTTCACTGACTGGATAGCATGCAAACAAAACCTTTTCACTGTACCTCAGTACACGTGACAATATTAAACTCAACTAAACAATGTTGCATTTTATGCAAGACTAAAGTTCTGTCCATTCCTAAGGTGAAGGGGGAACTGGAACTGCAGATGCTGGAATCTTGAGCAAAGCAGAGTAGAAAATTAACAGATGTTTTAGGTAGGGCCTCTCTAGACTCTGAGGCGTCACCTGTCGATTCCCTCCACAAACACTGCCTGACCAGCTGAGTTCCACCAGCACTTTGTGTTTTGGTGAAGCAAGGACCTCAACATTTTCAACACTGCAGCAGCAGTTATGTCTGTTAAGGTGAATGATAATCTATCACACTGCTAGCTTGCAGATGATACAGAGCCTTGACAAACCAATTACTCCATGGTTGTTCTGATCACAGTACTGGTGAGGTTAGTCATGTTCAGATCTCGAGACGAGAGCTACCGAGAACAAAGTGGGTTTTTGTACTGGGGAGTCATTGACGATCATGGGAGAAGCCTGCCTTTTCTTAATCATTAACTGACATTTCTACAGGATGGACACCACTGTTACAGTTGGATCCGGTTATCAATTGACAAGGGCTGCTAGCGGGGTCTTATGAACAAGATTAAAGACCATGGTATCATCAGCAAGTTATAAATAGAGGAGGAAAAGTGGCTGCACAGATGATGTTTCTCGAAGAAAGCGTCTCATTGATGCCTTCAAAGATTGCTTTGGTCGAATGAAATGCAAGAAAAAAACCTTCAAATTGATAACCCTGTGGTATTGACCAATTGGCCATCACCTCCCTCAAGATTCATCGAATTCTGCCAAACCAGAGAAGACAAGAGATAGTCCATGGTTTAAAACCAGGGATCCATGCAAGGCTGACGAACAGCTCAATGAACACAACCACCATATCCGTTATCAGGCTTCTGAACGGTCCTTTCATAAGCTAGGGTACTGTCCGATCCACCTCTACCCGATTACAGACATTGGACTGTCTCTGGAACTCTTTTGCTACAATGCTGAGAACTATATTCAGTACACTGTATCTTGTTTTCACTCTGTGACAACAAAGAACTGCAGGTTTATTTACAAAGATGGAGACAAAGTTTTGGAGCAACTCAACGGATCAGGTAGCATCTCAGGAGAAAAAGGGATGGGTGACGTTTCGGGGCGGGTCGGGTTTGAACAAGTTCCCAAACCAAAATGTCACCCACCCTTTTTTTGTCGGAGATGCTGTTTGAACTGTTCAGTTACTCCAGCACTGTGTGCCTATCTTTTTTTTTCCCCTTCACTCTACCCATTGTATGCGAGTTTGGCTTTATTGTAGCTATGTATAGTAATATGATTTGATAGCACGCAAAACAAAACTCTTCACTTCGACCAGCTCGAGTCAACCCCTTTTGGCTCCCTCAGGCCTTCCCACATGATAATGAGCCTCCTTACCTAGGAGAGGTCCAAGCCAGTAAGCGAAGCTGTATTCGAGGAAGGTATATCCGTCACAATGGAACGTGATTGAAAAGGCCAGCGCTGGGTTAAACACGGCTCCCGTCAGCCCTCCAGCTGGTGACAGAAAGATTATAGAAGTCACAGAAATCCAAGCAATATTCAGAACTGGAAGTGATTGCTAAGTTTACGACAGGCGGATGGTTTCTTGGCATATCCAATCTCGTACCTCAATCTGTTCTCCCCAACTGTTTCCCGATATACTTGCCAATTCGGACCAAGATGCCCCATCTACCCTAGTCCCACCTACCTGTGTTTGGTCCATATCCCTCTAAATCTTTCCTTTCAATATACATTCCGTGTCTTTTTAAGACATTAATTTACAAAAAAAGTGCAAAGTGCTGGAGTAGCAGGTTAGGTAGCATCTATGAAGAACAATGGATTGGGACCTTCTTCAGTTTCTTTAGTCGAAGAAGGCTCCTGATACAAAATGTTACCCATCTATGTTCTCCAGACATGCTGCCTGACCCATTGCGTCACTCCAGCACTTTTTTTGTCTTCTGAAATGTTTATCTTGCCGGTTTCCAACCTGCCTTTCTCAAAAGCTTTATTCCAGAAGAATAGCAATAGATAGGGTTGCTATTGTGATCCAACCACATCCAATAAGCACTGCACGGCACAGTGAGAAACTAGCAGCAAGCTCTCCAACATCCACGTGGTGATAATAAGATTATCTGGTTTTAGTGATTGGTTTAAGCAGTGCTTTTTTTGTGATAGCACACATCAGTATGGCATACCGCCTCTTCCAAAACGTTAGACATCATTATTTTATTTTCCGGCAATGTGACATGTATGTTTATTAATGGTGCATACCAGCATCTTTTTCTGTTTGATAATAAGCACTGGATTCAAGGAATAAAGCTATCACGAGTTCTTTATCGTTCATCAGACTTCATAGGATCTCAGTCTTGTAGGTTTTTTTTTTAATTTATACCTTTTCATGATCTGGGTGGCAAGACCAGTATCTCCCTGTGACCATGTGTTTTCTCCAGATGCCCTGGTTTCCTCCTAAGTCCCAAAGGTTAATTGGCTAATGTGTTCCTAGTGTGCAGGATACAACTAATGTGCGGGGATCATTGGTCGGCACAGATTTGGTGGGCCATACAGCTGGTTTCCCTGCTGTATCTCTAAACTAAACTTAAAAAAGACTAACAAACTTTCATCCCCATTACTATACGCAGCCTGAAGAGGAGTTCGACCCGAAAAGTCATCTATGACCTCCACAGATTCCACCTGACCCGCTGAGTTACTCTAGCACTTAGTGACTTTTTTTGTTTTTACCCCGATATATGAATTAACAAATAAGTCATACCTAATTACTGGGTTTTTTCGCGCAGGGAATAGGTTCCTTTCACAGTTTCTTAGCACCTCAATGTTATAAATCTCAATAAAATCTCCAAATTGCTTTGGTTAGGCAATCATAACTACATATCATAACTATAATTAGTATTGAAAATAGTCTGTTTATTGAAAATCAAAACTGCACACATTAAAAATCTGAAATTAAAAACATAAAATACTGTGAACACTCGGCAACAGGGAGCATGGAGAATGGAAGAGTTAACGTGTCGTGTCTAGGAATTTCCCGATTTTAATTATCTCCTCATAACTATAATCCTCTAGCCCTGGCAGAATCGTCGGGAATCTATTCTGTACCCCATTGGGGAGCCAATCTCTCGCGGTTGAATTACTGGACTAGAAACAAGAGTTCTGGACCAGAAACACCAGTGAACCAGAGATGCCAGTTCAGTTTAGTTTAGTTTATTGTCACGTGTACTGAGGTACAGTGAAAAGCTTTTATTGCGCGCCGTGTGAATATTTAAAAGCTTCTTAAATCCCATTGTTGTATCTCCTTCCACCACCACCCCAGACTGTACATTTGAGGCACCCACCAATGTGTAAAAAGACGTGCCCACAAATTTGTTTTTAAAATATATACGCACAATATGATCAAATCTTAACTGCTTCTACAATTGAAGGATAATTGGTGATGTGTAATAAATAATGGGAGAGATAGACATTCTGTGAATGAATAAACAAAATCCAAAGTCCATGCTCTGCTATGGTGACCTGAGATAGCTGGGGAACCACGTACTGTTTCGAAGTTAAATGATTGATTGATAGATAAATACAGCATGTAAACAGGCCCTTCCTCCCACACTGACCATCATCACCCATTCACACTAGTTCTACATTACCCCACTCTTGCATCCACTCCCTTCACACTTGGGGCAATTTACAAAGGGCAATTAACTTACAAGCTGCAGGTCTTTGGGATGTGGGAGGAAACCGGAGCACCTGGAGTAAACCCACACAGTCACAGGGAGAACATGCAAACTCCATACAGACAGCACCCGAGGTCAGGATAGAACCAACCAGCTCTACCAGCTAGGTCTGTCAGGGTTCTGTGAATAGAGGTTGGGGTGTTATATTACAGTTGTACAAGACGTTGATGAAGTCACATTTGGAATATTGTGTTCAGTTTGGGTCATCCTGCTATTGGAAGGATGTTGTTACACTGGAAAGAGTGCAGAGAAGATTTACAAGGATGTTGCCCGGACTTGAAGAGGTTGGGCAGGCTAGGACTTTATTACTTGGAGTGCAGAAAGAAGAGGGGCAATCTTATAGAGGTGTAAAAATTCATGAGGGGGATAGATGGGATGAATCACAGGGTCTTCTACCCAGAGTAGGGAATCGGACACAGGACCAAAGGACACAGGTTTATCATGAGAATATAAGGATTTAATTGGAACCTGAAGGGCAACATTTTCACCCAGAGGGGGTGGGTATATGGAACAAGCTGCCAGAGGAGGTAGTTGAGGCAGGTACTATAACATTTAAAAGACATTTTGACACATATGATAGGAAATGAGGGTTGTGAGCCAAATACCAGCAGGTGGGACTAGTGTATCAGCATCTTGATACATCTTGATCAACATTAGCAAGTTGAGCCGAAAGGAAGACACAAAATGCTAGAGTAACTCAGTAGATCAGGCAGCTCCACTGAAGAACACGGATAGATTATATTTTGGATCAGGACCCTTCTTCAAAGTAGAAGGGCCTGTTTCCATGTTGTATGACTATTTGACAATCTATGACCCAAAGCATTACCTATCCATGTCATCCAAAGATGCTGCCTGACTTGCAGATTTATTCCAGCACTTTGCGTTCCATGCAAGATTCCAACATCTGCAGTTCCTTATGTTCACGCACCACTGTTTTACTGGGGAGACCAAGCTTATATTTTCCGACGGCTAATGAAGGTAATGCATTCCGCGGCGGGAGTTGTGACCATACCTGCAAACACCAGGAAGGTGATTAACCCGGCCACCAAGAACATCCTGCGATTAGCAGAGAGATGTTGGAAGCGGACGATGACGGCCCTCAGGCTGAAGGCACAGGAGAACTCTACGAACATGCCGTTGCTTAAGGTACTGGTCTTCATTGCTGGGGTGCACTTAAAGTGGTTCTTGCAGTGGTGCCAGTGTAGGTCGGACATGTGCAGGGTCCAGATAGTCTCGGTCACCCGGCGGGCGGCCAAGGCTGCCAGTACTTGCAGCAGCACCTTGGACAGGGCCAGCTTCCCACTATACTGCCCGCAGAGGAAGCGCTCCAGAGTGTTGACTGGGTTGCAGCTGGCGCTGCCAAAGGTGGAGAGGTGAACCAGGGTGACGAGGTAGACCAGCACCAGGGACGGCCCCAGCCCCGGCAGCAGCCCCGACTCCCCTAGCAGCCTCAGCTCGTGGGTGCAGATGCACAGCTGCAGGGTGGAGATGAATTCGATGGCCAGTTGCAGCGGTGTCTGGCTCAGCCCACCCCCTCGTGAAATCACGCACCGAGGCTTCAGGAACGCCCTGGCTATGTGCCGCAGCACCTGGCACACTGTCACCGTGCTGGCCACGGTGCCCATGGAGACCAAGATGTTCTGCATGGCAAGGCTGGTGGACTCTGCTTAGGGCGAGGTAGGGGTGGAGAGGTGATAACAATCCTACTGGGTGAACTGAGACAGGGAAAGGTTTAAATCCCTCTGCCAGGGATCTTGGCTTTAAACCCTCTGCTGGTGAAGCTGCGAAAGATGGAAAAACTTCTGCTGGTGCAGCCTTTTATTCCCTCTGTTGGGGCACCGTTTAAACCTTTTGGGGCAATTGCTTTACACTCTCTGCAGGAAGTGCGGGGGGGGGGGGGGGGGGGGGGCAGTTACACCCTCAGCTGGAGCAAATAATCCATCCTGTCCTGACAGGGCAGTCAAACCCTTAACTGGTGCAGTTTAAACCCTCCTGATGGGGCAGCTAAACCTTCTGACAGGGCAATTAAACTCTATGACAGGGCAGTTACACCTGCAGTTGAGACAATTAACCCTCCAACTGGACAGTTACCTCTGCCAGAGGTAGTTAAATCCTCCGGACTCCCAAAGGGGTAGTTAAACCCTTAGCTGAGCCAATTAACCTTCCGACAGGGCAGTTAACCCCTCTGATTCCCAAAGGGGCAGTTAAACACTCAGTTGAGACAATTGACCCTCAGGGAGGACAGTGAAGCCTCTGGTGTGGGGGTAGTTAAACTCCCCTTACTCCCAGAGGGTAAAGTTAAACCCTTGGTTCAGACAATGAACCCTCTGACAGTGGCAGTTGAACCCCCCAGTCAGGGGTAGTTAAGCCTCCTGACTCCCAGAGTGATAGTTAATTCACCAGCTGAGGCAATGAACCCTCCGACAGTGGCAGTTAAACCCTCCGGAACAGCACAGCACAGGGCAATTAAAACCCCAGTCCCAACGGGGTAGTTAAACCCTCAGTTGAGACTATTGACCCTCTGACAGGACGTGAGTCCTCAGCTGTGACAATTCACCGTGTGAAGGGGGCGGTTAAAGCTCTGACGAGACCGTTAAACCCACGGCTAGCTCTCCTGTCGGGGCAGTTTAAACCCTCACTTGAGGCAATTAAACACCTTGACAAGGCGGGTAACTGTGCTGACGGGGCAGTTAACCCTCTCCTCCCCCCGGTAACCCCACTACCGGGTGGATGCTGGGGGTAGGTAGGTCGCTGGGATGGGACGCGGGTAGAGAGAGGCTGGCCTCACGGTGCTGGCTGCCGCTGTGTGTGTGGGGGGTGGGGGCTGTCCCGGGCCTCCTGCTCCTGCGCCGCCGCCGCCGCCGCTCCTCTGTCGTTCGTCAGACGGACACCGCTCTCCCCCGCCCCGCTCGCGCCGAGCCGCAGTACACGTGGAGGGAGGGGGCGTGGCCAGTCGCTGTGGGCGGGGTCGGGGTCTGTTGCCATGGGGCGGGGTCTGTTGCCGTGGGGCGGGGTCTGTTGCCATGGGGCGGGGTCTGTTGCCGTGGGGCGGGGTCTGTTGCCGTGGGGGCGGGGTCTGTTGCCGTGGGGCGGGGTCTGTTGCCGTGGGGCGGGGTCTGTTGCCGTGGGGCGGGGTCTGTTGCCGTGGGGCGGGGTCTGTTGCCGTGGGGCGGGGTCTGTTGCCGTGGGGCGGGGTCTGTTGCCGTGGGGCGGGGTCTGTTGCCGTGGGGCGGGGGCTGTTGCCGTGGGGCGGGGGCCGGGGGCGGGGTCTGTTGCCATGGGGCGGGGTCTGTTGCCATGGGGCGGGGTCTGTTGCCGTGGGGCGGGGTCTGTTGCCGTGGGGCGGGGTCTGTTGCCGTGGGGCGGGGTCTGTTGCCGGGGGGCGGGGTCTGTTGCCGTGGGGCGGGGTCTGTTGCCGGGGGCGGGTCTGTTGCCGTGATCTGTTGCCGTGGGGCGGGGTCTGTTGCCGTGGGGCGGGGTCTGTTGCCGGGGGCGGGGTCTGTTGCCGTGGGGCGGGGTCTGTTGCCGTGGGGGCGGGGTCTGTTGCCGGGGGCGGGGTCTGTTGCCGTGGGGCGGGGTCTGTTGCCGTGGGGCGGGGGGTCTGTTGCCGTGGGGCGGGGTCTGTTGCCATGGGGCGGGGTCTGTTGCCGGGGGCGGGGTCTGTTGCCGTGGGGCGGGGTCTGTTGCCATGGGGGCGGGGTCTGTTGCCATGGGGGCGGGGTCTGTTGCCACGGGGGGCGGGGCCTGTTGCCATGGGGCGGGGCCTGTTGCCATGGGGCGGGGCCTGTTGCCATGGGGCGGGGCCTGTTGCCATGGGGCGGGGCCTGTTGCCATGGGGCGGGGTCTGTTGTCATGGGGCGGGGTCTGTTGCCATGGGGCGGGGTCTGTTGCCGTGCGGGTGTAGTATGGACATGGCAGAAACTGGGTCAATTATCGGGTACTGCAGTAATGGGGGGGATTTGGCGGCATTGAAGAAAGTGGGAGGCCCCCAGAGTGAGGACATTTCTTAGTTTAGTTTATTATCTTCAGCTGTACCAAGATACAGTGAAATGCTTTTGTTTGCATGTTTTCCATCAAGGAAAAAGATTTAAGTGAGTTCGGAATTCCGACTGCGCATGCCCATGTGAGAAAAGGGTTTATAGGGATGGTTGAATTATACTAGAACTCTGAAAAATATAACTTAGAAAGAAATTAGCTTATCAGCAGAAGCCAGACTGCTGGTAGAATAAAGTAACAATATACAGAACAGAGAGAAATTCTAGATAAAAAGTAGCAAACAGATAAAAACTTCAGCAGAAGGCCTTGGGAGTCTTTGACGTCAGGAGATGGTGGGAACGTGGGCTTTATGTTATGATTGGACGAAACTCGATGGGGAGACATGAGGTAGTGGCCATAGTGAAGAAGGGTATAAAGATAGAAAGCATCTCCATTTTCTTTGTGCCTCCAGGGGACATCAGAGGAGAGGCACCTATTCTGCAGAATATGAAATTAATAAAAACACTTCTTTGTCTGAATTTGTCTCAAGAGCATTTGTGATTTTTGAATCTCACACCCAGGTCATAGGTCACTAGCTATAAACACTCGGCAACGGCTTGCGTTTCGTCTGTGGTCGGGGTCGGGCCTGGTTCTCCTTCGCTCTGGCCATTGTTCCCGCCCATTCCCCGGTGTCCCCAGCCGCTATCTTGGCCGGCAGCCCTCCACCTCCACCACCCCCCCCTCCCCTCAGTTGAACACCGAGATCCTGCTGAAAATGGGCAGCCGCTGGCCCTGCTCAAAGACGGGCGACTCGGAGCCGCTGCTGCTCGAGTCATCCTGGTCAGAGAGAGAGTCTGCGGACGGGCTCCTGCCGGCCATGGGCAGGCCGGGCGCACGCTGGAGTTGCGGGTACTGTTGGTGATGGTGGTGTTGGCGGCAGCAGCAACCTCCTCTTCTCGCTTGCCCAGCCCCAAACCCAGAGTCCGGGCCAGGTCCAACTCCAGGTCGGGGCTGAAGGCACCGCGACCCAGTCGAGCGCCGGGCCAGAGGAGGCTGAGCCCAGGCTGGCGCTCTGGTGCAGACTTGGGCCAGGGCCCTCGCTCCTCCTCGGGGTTGTGGATGAAGTGGCAGCGGGTACCGTAGGGGCAGAAGCCGGAGGTGTGCAAGGTACGGCTTGTACTTGGGGTGGTGGCTGAGGGAGCGCAGCTCGGCCAGGCCATGGGCGAACTGGCACTTGTTGCCATAGCGGCCCATTGGGGATACAAGATACATTTATTTGTCACATGTACCAATTGGTACAGTGAAATGTGTGGTCGCCATACGAATAATAAAGAGCACAGAACACGATATTTTTTAACAGACATCCCCACACAGCAGGATCAAAGTTTCCCACTGTGAGGGAAGGCTTCCTCTGGAGTTGGAGCGGGGTTGGGCTGGAGTTGGCGCTGGCTGTGGGTTCTCCTCGCTGGCTGTGAGCCCAGGGCCGGTATCCCGTCGGTCCGGACGTCTCCCCCCCCCCCTCCTTCTTGCTCCAAAATCCTCTCGCAATGAAGGCCAACCGGCCATTGGCTTTCTTCACTGCCTGTTGTAACTGCATGCTTACTTTCAGTGACAGATGTAGATCATTTCACAGAATTATGGCCTAAATTCAACTTTCTTAAAATTACCAGGAGAAATCTTAGAATACCTTGTAATGAAAATTACATGTACAATGAAACGCTTCTATAAATCAGTTTTAAAATGATGAATAACTTTGTTTTATATAAAAGATGTATGAAGGCAGATGACGGCTAACAATGCACTTTTTCAACGTGTTGGAACATGGAAACAGTTGATTTTTATGCAACAGCATTTCATAAGCATAAACATGATGACAGTTTCAGTCTGAAGGGTCTCATCCCGAAAATTACCAATTCCTTTTCTCCACAGATGCTGCCTGACCCGCTGAGTTACTCCAGCATTTTGAGTCTGCCAACAAGATGATAGAAATGTTTTTTCTTATTATTCATGCATTGCATGTTTATTCATTGGCAATGTTGGTATCGCCAGCAAGTGTGGCCCAAGGGTATTCTGAAAAGTGTGATCAATTCCTGAGCCACGCTGGTCCGGTCTGACAGACCAGTGTAGCAGGTCTCAATGAATGTAGTAAAGAGGAAAGAGAGAGAGAGAAATGGAGAACTTTTGAGGAGGGGACCTGTGGCACCGTGGCACAGCAGTAGAGTTGCTGCCTTACAGCACTTGCAGCACCGGAGACCCGGGTTCGATCCCGACTACGGGAGCTGTCTGTACGGAGTTTGTACTTTCTCCCCGTGACCACGTGGGTTTTCTCCGAGATCTTCGGTTTCCTCTCACACTCCAAAGATATACAGGTTTGTAGGTAAATTGGCTTGGTATAAGTATAAATTGGCCTTAGTGTGTGTACGATAGTGTTAATGTGCAGGGGATCGCTGGTCGGTATGGACTCGGTGGGCCGAAAGGCCTGTTTCCCCGCTGTATCTCTAAAAAAAACAGGTTGGCATTGAAGAGACTAGGGTCTCATGCAGCTGAAGGCACAACACCCACCATTGGTGGAGCGATGAACATCCAACCCTATGCCTAACTTTACACTAAAGTTTAATTGAAGTCTGCATTTTTGTTTGTATTGTTTGTGGCTTTAAATTCTGCAGAGTACTTTGCAATGACTGGCCTGCCTTTAAACTAGAGTGATACAGCAGGGAAACAAGCCCTTCGGCCCTGACAGACAACATCTCTGAAGAACATGGATAAATGGCGTTTAAGGTCAGGGCTTTTCTTCAGCCTGCCAAAGTTTCATATAACATTACCTAGCTTGATGGTGTCAATCCGATTATCGTTCAGAGTTAATCCCAACAGTTCTGCATCCTCAATGTTCATCCCATTTCAACAAATCTGCTGACAATGCATGTTCACAAATCACATGAATGATTGTGACACTGTCCTGTGTTGGAAGGAACTGGTGATGCTGGTTCACACCGAAGGTAGACGCAAAATGCTGGAGTAACTCAGCGGGACAGGCAGCATCTTGGGATAGAAGGAATGGGTGAGAATTGGGTCACTGAAAGTAAGCATGAAGAAGGGTTTCGGCCCGAAACGTTACCTATTTCCTTCGCTCCATAGATGCTGCTGCACCCGCTGAGCTTCTCCAGCATTTTTGTGTACCACAGGATACTGAGTTGGATGATCAGCCATGATCATATTGAATGGCGGTGCAGGCTCGAAGAACCACATGGCCTACTCCTGCACCTATTTTCTATGTTTCTATGGCCTGCTCCTGCACCTATTTTTATATGATCTATTCTATATTTTCCTTGATCCCCACTCCCTTTGTCCTGTTTTCACAACTCACACTTCCTTATCTATGTATATCTCCCTCTCCCCTGACATCTGTCTGAAGAACGGTCTCAATCCGAAAGGCAGCATCTCTGGAGAGAAGTGATGGTTCTGGACGGGGCCCTTTTTCAGACTGATTGTTGGAGAGGGTCGAGGGAAGAAAGCTATAAGAGAGCAAGTGCAGGACAAAACCTGGCATGTCATCGGTTGATACAGGTGAAATGATTTTTTTATAGGCAGATGGTTGGACAAAGGCCACAACAGAAGGTGTGAGACAAAAGGTTGAAGAGCTGCGCATTGGCACAGTTGAATGATGACTAAGTTAACAGTGTAGTGAGCGTAATTCAATGGCATGGAGAATGATTGAAATGAGCGTGTGAGTTTGCATCAACAACGGCAGTTAGTTGAGTCATGATGACAAAACAACTGAACCCATTTGGTTCATTAATGTCCTTATGGGAAGGATATCTTCCAGCCTCCTCCAAGACTGAATTTATATGTAACTCCAGACTCACAGCAATGAGGTTGACTCTTCACTGACCTCTGAAATGTCCTCAGAAGTCACTCAGTTCAAAGAGTCATGGGGTCATAACACTGTGTGGAAGCAGGCCCTTCGACCCAACATGCCCATGACACCCATTTATACGTAGTCCCACTTGCCTACATTTGGCCCATAGCCCTCTAAACCTGTCCTATCCATATACCTGTCTAATTGCTTCTTAAACGTTGGGATAGTCCCTGCCTCAACTACCTCCTCCGGCAGCTCGTTCCATGCACCCACCGCCCTTTGTGTGAAAAAGTGACCTCTCAGATTCCTCTAAAATCTTTCCCCCTTCACGCAGAGTGGTGAGTTTCTGGAACTCTCTGCCACAGAAGGTAGTTGAGACCAGTTCATTGGCTATATTTAAGAGGGAGTTAGATGTGGCCCTTGTGGCTAAAGGGATCAGGGGGTATGGAGAGAAGGCAGGTACAGGATACTGAGTTGGATGATCAGCCATGATCATATTGAATGGCGGTGCAGGCTCGAAGGGCCGAATGGCCTACTCCTGCACCTATTTTCTATGTTTCTATGTTTCACCTTAAACCTATGCCCTCTGGTTCTCAATTCCCCAACTCTGGGCAAGAGACTCTATGCGTGCACCCAATGTAATAAAAGTGACCACCACAACAATGGCACTTATTTTGCTGAGTAACAGAGGGGCTCTCCTATCTGGTGGCTGCTCCCAGAGACACATGGCAAGGAAAACATCAAGTACTGCTGGACAATCATCAACTTGGTGAAAGCCGCACTTTAAGCTGCCCCAAACCTGTTTGTCTTCCAGTGCAACGAGATGCCTGTAAGGGGATGTTGCTGCCTGGACCATTCCAGGATGCAAGAGAACATTGAAGCAGACAGGGCAAGCGCTATTTGAGTGAAATTCACACGGTGCAAAGCTAATGTGATACAGACACACACCACGATGAACAGGAAGGTTGGCGTTGTATTTAAGACAGTGCAAGCACAGTGTTCTGGAAGGGTCACAAGTCTTTTAAAAGAGGGGGGGGGGGAGATGGGGGCACGAAAAAGGAGTGGAGAAAACTTTTAAGAAGCCAGAGATACACGGCTGTGAAGTTCGGCGGACATTAACGGTTGGTTATCCTTGTTTCTAAAAACTACTGTTTACGTTTTTTATTCCCCATTGAGCCAATGAAATTCACCGATCAGCACCGGCGACAACCTACGACAACTTATGACCTCCTGGCGACACACTACCACTGCACCTACGGCACAAGAATTCCCGCTATTCTCCAAGGAGGCTTCATTCTGGTCGCCGCTAACATCTTGAAAAACTAACGGTGACCAGAATGCGGGAACTACTTACGACCATGAAAGCGACTCCCCGGCAACCACCCGCAAACATGTGGCGACCGCATAGTCTCCTGTAGTCGCCTAAAAAGTCACCTGTGGGACAGGCCCTCGTATTTGATTTTTCCATCCTGGGTAAATGATTCTGATACTCTCCCCTATCTATGCTTCTCACAATTTCATATATTTCTATCAGATAATATTTCTCCGGCATTCCAGGGAAAACAATCCAAATCTATGCAACCTCTCTCTGTAGCTAATACGTCCTAATTTAGGCATCATTCTGGGGAAAAAATACATAGAGTGCTGGAGTAACTCAGCGGGTAAGGGTAGCATCTGTGGGCAGGTAGCATCTGTAGGACATGGGCAGGTGACGACCGAAAATGTCACCTGCCCACGTTTGGCAGAGATACTACCTGACCCGCTGAGTTACTCCAACAGCCTGTGTCTTTTTTGGAGAGCAGCACTTGGAGTTCCTTGTATCCATTATTCCAGGAAATCTCCTTTCCACCCTTTCCAAAGACTCCACATCACTCCTGTAATGGGTTGACCAGAACTGCGCGCAATACTCCAAATACGCCCTAATCAAAGTTCTATAAACCGATAGCATAACTTCCTGACTCTTATACTCAATGCCCCAACCTTCGAAAGCAATTCAGCAATATCATACTTAAAGGTGGGACTGTTTGCTGTTATAACCAAGGGCCACATGGTGTCCCCATATACACAGTATCGCTCTTCCCTTTCTCCGAACCAATATTATTGCATCACATTTATTGCCGTTATCCTAACATATTAATATGGCAAGAATACTCAAGGTGGCACATTGCTAAGTATATTAAACGTATAAGTTACTCAATTGCTAAAGTATCTACTCAATCACTTGAATCTACTCTACTCAAGGCACAAGTCTGCGGGCCAATATTGGTAAATGAGATTAATAGAGAAGGATTCTTGATGTTTAACATGGAGGGGGGTGTGGGGGGTTGGGGCTATTGTTGTTTGGCCATTATTGTGGCTGAAGGTCCTGTTTCTGTCATAGAGATAGTATGGCTCTCTACCACTTGATAGCCCCACCACTTGATGGCCCCAACAAAATAATTGGATATGTGTTTAATGTGCTTAAAGTAGGAGTGCTGGAATGCTGAGGCATGGCTCTCCCCACCACCTGTTCATGCCAAGTATCGAGTCCCCTTCTATGCTGGCGTGTGAACCACACATGCACAACCCTAACCGCATCTCTACCTCAGCAACAATCTTGTATAGGCAGCACTAAGTGCTTTGGCATACTATTACAGTCAGTTAACCAGTAATATCTAATAACTTATTCTATTATTGTTTCCTGTTTATTTATCTTTTGTGTGAACATGCTTGTAAAGCTGCAGCAAGTTAGGCGGTCATGGTGGGGCAGTGGTAGAGTTGCTGCCTTACAACAAATTCAGCACCGGAGACCCGGGTTCAATCCTGACTACGGAGTTTGTAGGTTCTCCCCGTGACCGCGTGGGTTTTTTCCGAGATGTACGGGGATGGCTGGTTGGCGCAGACCCAGTGGGCCGAAGGCCCTGTTTCCGCTCTGTATCTCTAAACTAAACTAAAGTAAGAATTTCATTGCAAAGACACAAGATGCTGGAGTAACTCAACAGGCCAGGAACGATCTGTGGGGTCATTATTGGCTCCACCCTCCCTGAGATCATTTGTTGTTGGCCCTGATTTGTTCTGACCTTTTCTCGCCTCCAGTTTATTAAAACCCCACCCACCCCCCACCTCTACTTTCAGTCTGAAGAAAGATTCCAATCTGAAACATCACCTATTCTTTTTGTCCAGAGATGCTGCCTGACCCGCTCAGTTACTCCAGCATTTTATGTCCAACTCTGGAAAACATGCCATACAAGAAGGGTTTCGGCCCGAAACGTCGCCTATTACCTTCGCTCCATAGATGCTGCTGCACCCGCTGAGTTTCTCCGGCACTTTTGTCTATCCAAGCTATTAAACTCAACTCATACTAAACTCTGAACATTAATAGCCCATTGCACTTTATCTGTTTATTTATGTATGTGTGTATAAATATATTCAATGGTATAAGGACACACTTAGAAACATAGAAATTAGGTGTGGGAGTAGGCCATTCGGCCCTTCGAGCCTGCACCGCCATTCAATATGATCATGGCTGATCATCTAACTCAGTATCCTGCACCTACCTTCTCTCCATACCCCCTCAGATTCAGATTCAATTTTAATTGTCATTGTCAGTGTACAGTACAGAGACAACGAAATGCATTAACCCCCTGATCCCTTTAGCCACAAGGGCCACATCTAACTCTCTTAAATATAGCCAATGAACTGGCCTCAACTACCTTCTGTGGCAGAGAATTCCACAGATTCACCACTCTCTGTGTGAAAAATGTTTTCCTCATCTCGGTCCTAAAAGATTTCCCTCTTATCCTTAAACTGTGGCCCCTTGTTCTGGACTTCCCCAACATCGGGAACAATCTTCCTGCATCTAGTCTGTACAACCACTTAAGAATTTTGTAAGTTTCTACAAGATCCCCTCTCAATCTCCTAAATTCTAGCGAGTACAAACCGAGTCTTGTACAGACTCTTATCTGTATATATGCCTACAATATCCTGTTGGGCTGAAGCAAAGCAAGAATTTCATTGTCTTATCTGGGCCACATGACCATAAACTCTCTTGAATCTTGAAATCCAAATAAAAGATTTAACACAAAAAAATTGAAACCCTTGACATAAAGTCAATGATGTAAAGACAATGATATCATCGAAAATGACTTCCGGTCTTGACGTCACCGCAAATGGGGGGGGGGTGGTGTCGTGTGATTGATGTGAGTGAGGACCAATCGGGCGCGGGGGCAGGAAGGTGCCGGCCAATGGAGCGGAGGAGGGGCGGGCCTTGCAGCAAGTTAGGTTGTGGCGGCGGCGGCGGTAGTTGCGGTTGTTTGACGGGCAGCGAGAGCGAGAGCGCCCGGTCAAGGGGAAGGAAAGCTATTCAGCGGAGAGTGACGGAGTGTAAACCTGAGGCGGACCAGCCGGAGGAGGAGGTGGTGGAGGTGGAGTAGCAGCAGCGGCAACAGCAGGAGGAGGAGGAGGAGAGGCGAGGCGACGGGACGGGACGGGCGACGCCGCTCTTCAGGCGAGGCGGTTGGAAAGGCAGGTTCGAAGCTCGCGCTCGGGCCCGCCCCCGCCCCCGCCCCGCCGGTCGCCCTGGCAACCGCGCCTGCGGAACACCGAGTCCGGGGTGCCGGCGCGGTGACTATTCATTGTCCGGGGTTCCAGCTCTTCCCCCCCCCCCCCCCCCTTGAACACCGGTCCAACTGCGTTGGACCACCGGTGCCAGCTTACCCCCCCTCCACACAGCTCCTGGATGCAACTGCGTTGTGACCATACAGAGTCCGGGGTGGCAGGTTACCCCCCCCGCCACCCAGCTCCTGGATGCCGGTCGCCCTGGCAACTGCGTTGTGACCATACAGAGTCCGGGCGCGGTGACTATTCATTGTCCGGGGTGCCAGATCCCCCCACACAGCTCCTGGACGCCGGTCGCCCTGGCAACTGCGTTGTGACCATACCCTTGCAACTGCGTTGTCACCATTCAGAGTATGGGGTACCCCCGGATGGCCGCGCTGTATCGATGCAGAGTCCGGGGTACCCCCTGGATGTATGACGAAGGGTCTCGACCCAAAACGTCACCCATTCCTTCTCTCCAGAGATGCTGCCTGTCCCGCTGAGTTAATTCAATATTTTGTGTCTATCCTCGGTTTAGTTCCGTTCAGTTTGTTGTCACGTGTACTGAGGTACAGTGAAAAGCTTTTGCTGTGTGCTAACCAGTCAGCGGAAAGACAATAGGGAGATTGCACCTAAGGTCATCGGGCCAAAGGGCGTGATGCACGGAGCAGCTCAATCTATGTGGAGGACATGGCTGACTCGGCACACATTGTTCACACACCGAATAGGTACTTTCTTAGGCAGTGGCAGTGAAGAAAGCCAATGGTATGTTAGCTTTCATAGCAAAAGGATTTGAGTATAGGAGCAGGGAGGTTCTACTGCAGTTTTACAGGGTCTTGGTGAGACCACACCTGGAGTATTGCGTACAGTTTTGGTCTCCTAATCTGTGGAAAGACATTCTTGCCATAGAGGGAATACAGAGAAAGTTCACCAGATGATTCCTGGGATGTCAGGACTTTCATATGAAGAAAGACTGGATAGACTCGGCTTGTACTCGCTAGAATTTAGTAGATTGAGGGGGGATCTTATAGAAACTTACAAAATTCTTAAGTGGTTGGACAGGCTAGATGCAGGAAGATTGTTCCTGATGTTGGGGAAGTCCAGAACAAGGGGTCACAGTTTAAGGATAAGGGGGAAGTATTTTAGGACTGAGATGATAATTTTTTTTTTACACACAGTGGTGAATCTGTGGAATTCTCTGCCACTGAAGGTAGTTGAGGCCAGTTCAGTGGCTATATTTAAGAGGGAGTTAGATGAGGCCCTTGTGGCTAAAGGGATCAGGGAGTATGGAGAGAAGGCAGGTACGGGATACTGAGTTGGATGATCAGCAATGATCATATTGAATGGCGGTGCAGGCTCGAAGGGCCGAATGGCCTACTCCTGCACCTATTTCCTATGTTTCTATGTTACCTGTTAAAATTGTCATTTTTTGCGCTATAAATATTTGTGGGTGCTGTCATTGAAAGCAGGAAGGTATCAGTATCTTTGTTCTGAACCCGAGCCCCAAGGTGTAAGCGGCCGAAAGAGCGCATCCCTCGGGACAGCCCCCACTCTCCGCTCTGGGTCACCGCGGTCCAGCCACGGCGGCCCTCTGCCCCGTCTCCCCCTGTGGGCCACACTGTCACGGGCTGTGGGTTGGCAGCGCCCACACACGGGGCCGGGGCGAGGGGGGTCTGCCGAAGCAGAGTTGGTGACGGTCTGCTCCCTCTTCCCACCCATAGTCACTGACTGCGCTGCACCGACACCCCAACCTCTTCCTTCCCCCCCCCCCCCCCCCCCCCCCCCCCCCCCACCCCCCCCCACCCCCCCCCTGCCTGAGGTCCGCCCCCCCCCCCCCCCCCCCCCCCCCCATGCAACCAGTCCAGGGATGCAGGGCCAGAAGAAGGGCCGGCTGTGCTGACAGCCATAGTAAATGCTTACCTGCAGTTCACCGCATGTACTCTGTTTGACGTTGTGTGACAACCCCCGTACGGGTCACGTGTCGCAACCTCGACTACGTGCAACCTCCCGATAAATGCCCCCGCGCTGCGTTGTGTCATACAGTGTGGAAACAGGCCCAACTTGCCCAAGCTGACCAAGATAGCCCATCTACACTAGTCCCACCTGCCTTCCAAACCTGTCCTATCCATGTACCTATCTAAATGTTTCTAAAATGCGATAGTTCCAGCCTCAACTACCTCCTCTGGCAGCTTGTTCCATACACCCACCACCCTTTGTGTGGTTAAAGTTACATCTCTATAAGATCACCCCTCATCCTCCTACGCTCCATGGAATAGAGTCCTAGCCTGCACCACCTCTCCCTACAATTCAGTGCAGAGTCTGGGAAACTTTTGAACTTAAACAAGCTACAATGTATGTAGTCATAGATTTGTAGAGCCCAAGCAAGCCCTTCAGCCCACTACGTCCATAATGAGACGAAAGGATTCAAAGAACTGGTGTAACTCAGCGGGTCAGGCAGCGCCTCTAAGAACATCAACGGGTGATGCTTCGGGTTGGGACTGAAGAAGGATCTTGATCCAAACTCCACCTATCCATGTTCTCCAGCGATGCCACATGACCTACTGCGTTACTTAAGTGATTTGTGTCCTTCTGTCAGTTAACATCTGCAGTTCCTTGTATCCACGTCCATAATCACCTTTCTACCCTTCTCTGTTAATCCTATTTGCCCTTGTTAGGGCCATAATCTTTCTGTACCATGACTATTTAAGTGTCAGAACAAAGCACACACAGACCTGCACTCCGCCATCTGACGATAATAGTTAGGAAGGAACCGCAGATACTGGTTTACATTGAAAATAGACACAAAATGCTGGGGTAACTCAGCTGGACAGGCAGCATCTCTGTATAGAAGAATTGGGTGACAAGACTCAGTCTGAAGAAGGGTCTTTATTCGAAACGTCACCCATTAGTTCAATCCCGAAATGCTGCCTGTCCTGCTGAGTTACTCCAGCATTTTGTGTCTATCTTGACTGCAATAGTTGTTAGATGACTGACTTGTAAATTCCAGTGCGTCAGAATAAACGTTGTTTACTTTGGATTCACTGCAGCCGTGCTTGGTTGATCAGCCTCTAACTATTTACCAACCTCACTAGTTAATAATCCCCCAAAAGTTAAAGGTTTTCTGTACCTGCATCTTTATATATTTCCACATTGCAACATATTCTTTTGGAACCTAGCCCCCTCGATAGCTGGGAAATACCTGGGTTTTTTTTTTCAATCTACTTCCTCCTAAATGTTTGGTACATTTGATGGCATTAGTTTTCACTAGGAGAAAGGTAAGAAGAAATGTCTGAAGAAGGGGCTTGACAGAAAACGTCGCCCATTCATTCTCGCCAGAGATACTGCCTGAGAAATGCTGAGTTACTCCAGCATCTCACTCGGAAGACAAACATTTTTCCACTTTCTTATCCCATTTTTGCTGGCGACCTGTTTAAGTCTGAGCAAAACGGAATAGGAATACTTTATTGTCACATGTGACTAGGCACGGTGAGATTCTTTGCTTGCAAAGAATAATGTATACAAATAGCGGCCACCTACGGTGCTAACAACGTTACAAAGCACGCCGGCTCCCCCTTTTGTGCCCCCCCCCCCCCCAGGTTCCCCAACGCAGGGTATCCATTGTTTTCCCCCTCCCCCTCACGGTGGTCTCCCATCGACCGCGGGCCAACCCGCGAGGCTTCACCATTACCGCCTACATGGTTCCGACCTGGACTCAGATCCGCGAGGTCCCAGCCGGGTCCCCGACCGTGTGTGTCTGTGAATTGGATGAACTCAGCGGGTCGGGCAGCATATGGGGAGAGAGTGGATAGGCGACGTTTCAGCTCGGGACCCTTCTGATTGATTGCAGCTTATGTTTTGCTTAACGTTCCAGCTGCAGTTCCTCGCGTCTCTTGTTTGACTCTGTGTCAGCTGGGTTTTGCCTTTGGAAACAGTTTTTCCCACTGCACTTAAAGCCTTTTATGAACCTAGTACATTTGTGCAAATCTTCGCTGTTCCTTCACCAAACCCTTGACATTCATGTGCATGTATAAGCACAAATGCAGTGAAGAAGGCAAATGTTTACACTCCGTGTAACTATATTTGCAATCTGTGACATTAATTGCGATAGTATTTTACGCTGTTCAAATAAGTTGCTGCGTTTCAGAAAATACTTTGAAATCTTGACGCTGTCTGAGGTTTGGTCTCACTAACAATATATATTTTTTATGCTTTAGAATGAATTCAATTTATACTTAACTACTGTTGGGCTGGAAATGAATGGGTTTGAGGAAAAAAAAATCTGCATGTTGAATGGTTGTACTGTTCACTGACTGAGTATGTACTCAAGATTCTTGCAGTGGTGGCATGTGAAACCGCATTCTCTTTTATTTTGAGTAACCGACTCAATGGTGTGATTTAATAGTTAAGAACTGAGTACTTGCTTTGTCAGGCAGCATGTGGATTCCTGAGGTTTGCTTTGCCACTTTTCTTAGCTTCTCTGTTTGCCCTCTCTGGTCAGGACCCAAGGCTACTGTTTAGTTTTTTTTTAATAGTCGATAACGAAACATACCAGATTTTTAAAAAAAAAACATACAAGGGTGTTATTCTGGTTGGAGGTCTGTGACTAGTAGTGGCAGGGATCAGTGCT
This sequence comes from Leucoraja erinaceus, assembly GCF_028641065.1. Lineage (NCBI taxonomy): Eukaryota > Metazoa > Chordata > Chondrichthyes > Rajiformes > Rajidae > Leucoraja > Leucoraja erinaceus. The sequence continues at coordinate 616,369 of NC_073421.1, forward strand.
GGGACCTCTGTTCGTGATGTATATGATTTAATTGGATGGATATGTAGTTGGAAGGAAATGCATAACAGATGCTGGAATTCTGCCTAGAGCACAAAGTGCTGGAGTAACTCAGAGGGTCAGGCAGCATCTCCAAAGTCAGACACAAAAAGCTGGAATAACTCAGCGGGACAAGCAGCATCTCTGGAGAGTTGGAATGGGTACGTTTCAGGTCGAGACCCTTTTTCAGACTGAAGAACGGTCTCGACCCGAAACTTACCCATTTCTTCTATCCAGAGATGCTGCCTGTCCCACTGAGTTACTCCATCATTTTGTGTCTGTCTTCTGTGTAAAGCAACATCTGCAGTTCCTTTCCAAGCATCTTTTGAAGAACATGGTTAAGTGCCGTATCGGGTCGGAACACAGTCTGCAGGGTCTTGACCCGAATCCACCATGGATAAAAATATAGATGGGAGCAGCATTATTATGCAGGAGACCACGTGCGGGCAGAATGGATTAGTAGAATTATGTGGGCCGAAGGGCCTGTACCTGTGCTGTATTGTTGTATGTTTGCTACATCCATTGGCTTCCTTGTTATCTAACGTTAGTTACTTTGTCAAACAAGTCATCAATTGGTTGAACACAATCTCATCCGTAAAATTATACTCACTCAGCTGTATAAGTATTCTGTTACCATTTCCTTCATTTTCCTAACAAACTGTCCTGAAGTCATTTTCAGTATTTTGCTGTCTTCCTCGCAGCTGGAACTTTTCTGAAATGCAAACTCCAATAACTATATATTTAAGCAATATGATTCTATTAAATGTGATCTTGAGAGTACATAATATTTTCTGTGGCATTCGTAGCACAACAATGATAAAAAATATCGTTGCTTTGATTGCACCTACCAACAATTATATTACAGTTAATATGTAACAAGGGCAATTTTTGTTCCAATGCTCCCCATTCCCAATTAGTTTTACATTGAAGTGATTGAAATCCAAGTGAAGTTTAAATGGCATCAGAAAAATAAAACCTGGAAAGTGGTTGGTTGGAGTCAGTATCAGCACAATTACTATATTAAACTTTGAATCAGATGTCCTGGAATTCAGATGTCCTGGTTCAAGCTAAAATTAAATACAAATAATAACCTCCTCACACATTCCCCTGCAAGTATCTCTGTCGCTCCTTCAAAAAAAAAACCCTTCTTTGAACAAGCTCTTAAATGTCGCATCTGAATCAGTTTCCATCTGATTACACTCCTTGAGGATGTTCATCTACATGTTCAATCAATAAAACAACGAGATTGGGGAAATTTCAATTGAGCCTGTCAAATGTCCCCCCCCCCCCCCACGGTAGGGGCATTGTAGGTATGATGTCAATGTTTTTCGTTTGAAGTATTTTTAATATATCACTCTATGACTACATTATACCTGCACCATGCATGAATGCTTCAAAATCAAGTGGTCGAGTTATATTGCCATAGAATAAAGCATAGGAACATAGAAAATAGGTGCAGGAATATGCCATTCGGCCCTTCGAGCCAGCACTGCCATTCAATATGATCATGGCTGTTTATCTGAAATCAGTTCCTCATTCCTGTTCTTTCCCCATATCCCTTGATTTTGCTAGCCCCAAGGGCTAAATGTAACTCTCTTGAAAACATCCAGTGAATTAGCCTGCACTGCCTTCTGTGGCAGAGAATTCCACAGATTCACAACTCTGCATGAAGAAAGTTTGTCCTCATCTCAGTCCTAACTGGCCTACCCTTTATTCTTAAACTGTGACCTCTGGTTCTGAACTCCCCCAACATCGGAAACATTTTTCCTGCAGTTACAGTGTGAAAATCTGGCAGGCAAGCAGGATGCTTTCACCAACCATCCCCATTTGAAGGCCACTATCTTCCACCGTTTCTACCCAGTGCTTGGTACTTACTTCCAGCAGCCACTGGTTGTCCTCCAGGATGCAGCGAGCCGCAGCCTGAACCATGCCGGTCACCTGGGCGAATTCGGCACAGAGACTCACGGCAGCGACACAACGCTTCCGATGGCCAGGGGATTATGCACTGAGGCTGCTCCATGGCCAGAGCTGCAGCGAGCGACTCGCCAGCCCCCGGCTCCCCGTCCGCATCTGTCCCCACCGCTGCTTTTGCTTCCATCTCTCCATCAGCCCCAGCTCTCCAACACCAATGCAGTTGATATGAGTTTTGACATATTCGTTGATTACAGAATTTGTCACGACAGAGCGTGAGAAATTCTGTGATCAGCGTGAGAGCGTGAGAATTTGGCCAAATGCGTGATTCTAACGCTCAATGAGTGGGAGTTGGCAGCCCTGCCACATGCATGCTAAAAACTGTCAACAGCTTTTATAATACCCCCAGAATCAAAAGTTATTATACAAGAAAATGTAGTAGTCAGACTGAAAAGTTATAGAGTAGAAACAAAGAACTGCAAATGCTGGTTTGTACCAAAGATAGAGTTGTACCAAATGCTGGAGTAACCCAGCGGGTCAGGCAGCAGACCTCTGGAGAAAAAGGACGGGTGATATTTTGGGCCGGGACCCTTCATCAGACTGAGGTTGTGGAACCTGTTTCTCCAGTATGTGACACATCAGCTCACCGTGTCCCACCGTGTCTTTGGTGTCCAGAGCCACACAAAGTACTGGAGTAACACCAGCACTTTGTGTCCTTTTGTGTATTAACTAAAGACCATCCTTCAACCTTCCTCTGCCAGTTAATTTGATCAACGCTCCAGCACTGTTTTTTTGTAAACCAGCATCTGCACAACCTCTTTTCTACATGTTTATGGTGATCTTTGTACCTGCCTATACCTATCCCACTCACCAACACTTGGTCTGTAACATACTATATATACCTTGGTCTCGGGGCACTGGATACCTTTCTCTTTTACAGAATACGTTTTAAAGCAACTTCATTTCAGCATTTACTCCGCACATCTGTTTCTATGCTCTATGACTCTATGACATAGTCTAAGCAACACCCTCCATCACCTCTATCCACTATAACTTGCCAGACTTTGTCCCACCCTCACCTCCCTTCTCCACCTTTCTCTCCCCCCCAACATAATGACTCCAAAGAGGGTCCCGCTCTGAAACATTCTCTGTCCATTCCCTCCACAGATGCTGCTTGACCTGCTTAGTTTAGTTTCCAGATACAGTGTGGAAAAAATTCCCTTCAGCCCACCGAGTCTGCACCGACCAGCGATCCCTATACACTAGCGCTATTTTATATACCAGGGGGACAATTTACAATCTTTACCAAAGCCAATTAACCGACAAACCTGTCAGGCTTTGGAGTGTGGGAGGAAACTGGAGCACCCATAGAAAGCACACATGGTCACAGAAAGAACGTTCAAACTTCATACAGACAGCATTCATGGTCAGGATTGAACCCATGTCTCTGGCGCTGTCAGGCAGCAACTCTACCACTGCGCCATCGTGCCTCCAGCATTTTGTGTCTTGCCCAAGATTGTAGCATCTGCTGTTCCTTGTATCTCATCTCAGCATCATCCTTTGCACTTGATGTTTGACAGCAATTCTTGATGGCTTTTTGATATTTACCCTGAGATTTACACTTGCTGTCAAATATATCTATTGAGTGCTGTGTTAACAAATCGGTTGTGCCGCTGCAAGTAAGAATTTTAGTGTTCCGTTTTGGTACATATGACAGTAAAACACTCCTGAGCCTTCAATTGATGGGTGATCCCTTAAATATCAGTCTGCTGGGCTGGAAGTATGGAAACACAAGAAAAAAAGAGCGGTGAGATGCTGTTTAGTCCACAAGCTTGATCTGGCAGTAAATATGATTAAGGCCCCAACATGTCTTTTTTTTCTGCAGTCCTTGTGTCTTCAGCTTAAACATAATATGGTTTGTTGCACTGTGAAAGGAGGGTGGACGTTGGTTCATCAAGGCCAGCATGGCAAAAGGTTATCTGGGACAAGCTTAAAATGCTTCCCTCGGCAGGTCAGAGCATCTCTGGAGTATAGGTGATGTTCAGGTCAAACAAACTGATGCCAATTGGGGAATAAAACTCGGAAAGGAGGCGGACAAATCAAGGCCGGCAACAGGTTATCTCGGACAAGCGGCTTCCCTCATAGGCAGATTACTTGGTATTATGTCCAACAATGTGCCAATTGGGGAACTCCCTCGCCTGAGGTAATCTGAATGATGTCAAATTTTGAAAAAGAGAAAGTGCAACGAGTCCTGGGTGTGCTTGTACATCAGTCACTGAAAGTAAGCTTGCAGGTACAGCAGGCAGTGAAGAAAGATGATCAGCCATGATCATGTTGAATGGCAGTGCTGGCTCGAAGAGCTGAATGGCGTACTCCTGCACCTTTTTTATAATGCTTGATCCTGACGACAGGTGCTGTTCGTACGGAGTTTGTACGTTCTCCTTGTGACTGTGTGGGTTTTCTCCGGGTGCTCTCTTGTTTCCTCCCACGACATACAGGTTTGTAGGTTAATTGGCTTCAGTAAAATTGTAAATTGTCTCTAGTATGTAGGACAAAGTTAGTGTATGGGGTAATCGCTGGTCAGCGCACACTCGGTGGTCTGAAGGGCCTGTTTCCACGCTGTATCTCTAAAGTAAAGTGGAAGATCACTGACTATTCAGGAGCCTGAAGACTGCAACGACCAGGTTCAGGAATAGCTACTTCCCCACAGTCATCAGGCTATTAACCTTGGCTCAGACAAAACTCGGATCATTAATAACCCATTATCTGTTATTTGCACTTTATCAGTTTATTTATTCATGTGTGTATATATTTATATAATGGTATACGGACACACTGATCTGTTTTGTAGTCAATGCCTACTATGTTCTGTTGTGCTGAAGCAAAGCAAGAATTTCATTGTCCTATCAGTGACACATGACAATAAAGTCACTTGAACTTGAACTAGTCTTTCCCCACGTGACCTCACTTGCCCACCACTGCTACTCAACCCTGTCCACTCCAATGATAAAAGGTGCAAGAGAATGATGCAATGAGAAATGGTCCCTATCTGTTGCTAGCTAATTCCATCTCAATTTTAATTCTTACCAGATTGGGATTGACATTATATAAAAAAAGTACAGTTAGTTGAACTATCTCCCAGATATCATCTCCCTTCCTCTGTAACTTCTTCCAGCTGTGCGAACTTCCCAAACCATGATGCTAATCCAATTCTGTCTCTCGAACGACCCTGATTTACATTGTTCCTCGATTAGTGGCTGTGGCTTCAGCAGCTGAGATCCAAAGTCTGGAATTTCCTCTCTAAACTTCTGACACGCTCTCATATTTTAAGTTGATTTTAATGCCTAAGTATTTGACTAAGATCTTAGTTGCGTGTTAATATAGTCAACAAAATAGAGAGAGTACAGAGGAGATTTACTAGAATGTTGCCTGGGTTTCAACAACTAAGTTACAGAGATAGGTTGAATAAGTTAGGTCTTTATTCTCTGGAGCGCAGAAAGTTAAGGGGGGACTTGATAGAGGTCTTTAAAATGATGAGAGGGATAGACAGAGTTGATGTGGACAAGCTTTTCCCTTTGAGAATAGGGAAGATTCAAACAAGAGGACATGACTTCAGAATTAAGGGACAGAAGTTTAGGGGTAACATGAGGGGGAACTTCTTTACTCGGAGAGTGGTAGCGGTGTGGAATGAGCTTCCAGTGGAAGTGGTGGGGGCAGGTTCGTTGGTATCATTTAAAAATAAATTGGATAGGCATATGGATGAAAAGGGAATGGAGGATTATGGTATGAGTGCAGGCAGGTGGGACTAAGGGAAAAAAAATTGTTCGTCACGGACTTGTAGGGCCGAAATGGCCTGTTTCCGTGCTGTAATTGTTATATGGTTATAATATCTTCACTTTCATTGTCAAATGTTAATATGTCTATTCTTGTCACTGCCTTGGAAACATTTCCTGTATTAAAGTTAGGCTATATAAATGTAAGTTTTTGTGGAGACATGAGGAACTGCAGATGCTAGAATCTTGAGCAAAGTGCAGGAGTATCTCAGCGGGTCAGGCACCATCTGTGGAGGGGAATGGACAGGTAACATTTCATGTTGGAACAAAAAAGGCACAAAGTGCTGGAATAACTCAGCAGGTCAGGCAGCATCTGTGGAGAACATGGATGAGTAACGTTTCAGGCCGGGACCCTTCTTCAGGCTGATTGTGGTTTGGGAGGGAGGGTGGAAGATCGGGCAGATGGGAAGGGCAGGACAAAACCCATTTCTATTGTCGAATACCTTCTTTGTGTGCCCATTCCCTCTCACAAATGCTGCCTGATCCACTAGGTTACTCCAGCACTTTGTGTTTAGTAAGTTTTTGTGGTTGGGTAATTTTAATTTGGAAACTTTACAGTAATATACCTATTATATCCCACTTTTTTTACTGCTATTCTTTCAGGCAGGCGTAGAACTTTTGTCCCTATACCACTATTGTCTCTGTACCCCCAAAAAAGCAAGGATTACTGGTCTTAATGACTACAGGCCTGTCGCACTGACCTCTGTAGTCATGAAGACCCTTGAAATGTTTGTGCTGGCCAAGTTGAAAAATATCACGGACAGTCTGCAGTTTGCATATCGGGCCAATAGATCTGTGGATGACACAGTCAACCTGGGCCTGCACTTCATCCTCCAGCACCTAGACCTCTAGGAGACCTATGCATGGATTTTGTTTGTTGATTTTAGGTCTGCATTCAACACCATTGTGCCAGAGCTACTACAACCCAAACTATCCTAGTTGACTGTGCCTGAACCCCTCTGTCAGTGGATCACCAGCTTCCTGACAGAAAGGAAGCAGCATGTGAGGCTGGGAAAGCACATCTCGGACCCGCAAACCCTCAGCATAGAAGCACCGCAAGGCTGCGTCCTCCCCCCTCTCCTCTACTCTCTTTACACCAACGTCTGCACCTCCACAGACACCACTGTCAAGCTTCTCAAGTTTGCAGACGACGCAACCCTGATTGAACTGATCCAGGATAGGGAGGAATGTGCTTACAGACAGAAAGTGTCACAGCTGACGTCCTGGTGCCATCGCAACAACCTGGAGCTCAATGCTCTTAAGACAGTGGAATTGATGGTGGACTAGGAGAGCTCCCCCTCCCCTCACCCCACTCACCATCAACAACACCACAGTTACATCTATGGAGTATTTTAAGTTCCTGGGAACCATAATCTCCAAGGACCTTATGTGGGGGGCCACCATCGACTCCACAGTCAAAAAGGCCCAACAGAGGATGTACTTCCTGCGGCAGCTGAGGAAGCACAATCTGCCACAGGCAATGATGGTCCAATTCTATACGGCCATCGTAGAGTCTGTCCTCACCTTCTCCATCATGGTCTAGTTTGGCTCGACACCCGGAGGCTGCAGCGAATCGTCTGATCAGCAGCGAAGGTTATTGGCTGTAACTTTCCCTCCATTGATGAACTGTACACTGCAAGGGCCAGGAAGCGAGCGGGGGTATCATCTCTGACCCCTCTTGGCCATCATTGGATAGTTATATGGACGGGAAGGGAATGGACTGTTATGGTCTGCCACAGCGACAGGTACATTTTTTTCCACTAGTAGCAGTCCTGCTCAATAACCAAATATCTGTAGCCTTTTTACATAGCACGGACTAGAAGGGTCGAGATTCGGCCCTTCGAGCCTGCCGTGCTGTAAATATGATCATGTTATATGGTTATATGGTTCTCTATCCCTCTGATCCCCTGACCCCATCTCACCCTGGCCACAAACTACTCTTGGAAGAGTCCAGAGATTCCCTCTGGAAGGCGACTCTCGGACTGTCCTTAAGCTGTGACCCTTGTCAGCCCCAGGGACATAAAAATCAGCTTTCCAACCCCTTTTCCACAAGTATAAGAGCTCTGCTCAATAGACCAAAAAAGTCTATCCAGTCTTTCTTCAGCCAGTCCTTTTGCTTCTCTGGTATTTTGTTTAATAATGTCCTTCCTCAGATGTTTAATCAATAATGTTTTATACTCCATTGGTCTGATTAATACAACTGCTTATGTGTTTAATTCCTAACTGTTTAACAATAATGTTTTATTATTAATGATTAATGTTTTATGTGTCATTCCTAACTGTCACTGTATGTCATGTTGTCACTTGCAGGCGGAGCACCAATGCAAATTCCTTGTATGTGAATACTTGGCCAATAAGCTTCTTCATTCATTCATTCATTCACATTAATATTCCACTGATTCTCTAGGGAGAAGCTTCCCTGTGGATAATGTCAACTCCATATGCAGAGATTACTGCTCCTAGCCATTCTTCTGGGATTTTTAAAACGCACCCTGCCGCACAAAGCGCTCGTTATTTGATCTTCATGAGGTTTTTTTGTGTATTGAATGGACAAGCATCGTCTGCAAAGTACAGTTTGCAGATTTCATTCCTGTCACCTTGGCGCTCTTCTGAGCATCAGCAGCTTCGGTATTCTCCCCCCGTGGCCCCTGCTGTTTGATGCGTGAGCTTTAATAATTCATTAGGTTTTAATGAGAGCAACGCCTGCCTTCTCGGCTCCAAATCTGGGGAAATTAAGGGATATTTAAAAAAAGAAGAATGTTATCTTCCTTTCAAAAGAGGAAGAGGCTAAACCATTTGTCCACCTTGTTTATGGTGGAGATTTGAGGCAATGAAAGAAATGAATTGCACAGACATAAAAGCTGCACTTGCAGGAATTTTAAATGGCAGCTCTTTCCTTAAGTCTGATCGATGACCGATGGCTGATCATCTAAAATCAGTTTATTATTGTCACCTGTACCGAGGTACAGTGAAAAGCCCTTTGTTGTGTGCTATCCAGTCAGCAAAATAGACTATACATGATTACGATCAAGCCATCCACAGTATACATACACAGTGTAAAGGGAAGAATGTTTAGAACAATGTAAAGTCTGATTAAAGATAGTTTGAAGGTTTCCAATGTAGTAGATGGAGATTCAGGACCACTCTAGTTAGTCCGTGGATGGTTCATTTGTCTCAAAACAGCTGGGAAGAATCTTTCCCTGAACCTGGACGTATGTTTTTAAACTTTTGTACCTTTGGCTGATGGGAGAGGGGAGAAGAGGGAGTGACCAGGGTGAGACTGGTCCTTGATTATGCTGCTGGCCTTGCTAAGGCAGAATGAAATGTAGATGGAGTCCATTTGTAGTGAACCAGATGCCATTTTGGCTTGGATGTCTGAGCCTGATGATGATAGGCAAAAATGAAACCTTGCTATTCCGTATGCCTAAATGCTCAGGTGTTTTGAACAAAAATAGTTTCACAATTGACTAATCTTATCCAGTTCTGGAAGCGGGATTTTGATTTGGTGCAAAAATCAAAATGTCGTAGAAACTCAGTGGCATCTGTGGAGCGAAATATAGAGGGTAGATGGGAAATGTAAATGTGCCTCCGCCAGCCTTTCAGGTGGACTTAAAGCCGTCTCCATTTACTGATTCTAAGAGCTTGCTGTGCACAACATTTCTGCCATGTTTCTGCGCAGCCACCGTTTTAGATCGGGGCCCTCTGACAGGCTGCTGACTTGGTGTCCTGGGAGGACGTGCAAACTCCGTACAGACATCACGCATAGTTGCGATCAAACCCGGGTCTCTGGTGCTGTAAGGCATGAACTCTACCTCTGCGCCATGGTGCGGTGCACTCGTTTTTTTGTGGATGGGGTTGGTTTTGTCTGCTCCTTCGATGCCAGATGTCTGTACCAATATTTTGCTTCCAAACCGATTCTAGGAATGTACAGCACACCTCACTAAAAAGTAGCTTTGTCCTTTGTAGCAAGTTCTTGCCATCATTTGCTGTTTCTTCCATTATATGTTTCCTTTTGCATTAAAAAATACAAGGTTCCTTATGAAATGTAGGGTTTGTGACACGGGCAAGATTTACTGCATTGGCAGTGGTAAATCTGGAAGAATCATACTTGAATCAATATGCTTTAATCTTGTGTGATGCCTTAATTTATCATGCCCACAAATTGCTCCCACCTCTGCCATTACCTACAGTGGACCCAGTGTTGCATAACTCAGAACGTTTTTTGCAGTCATAATGCAGGTTGGATATTTATTATTGGAGCACCCGGTGTTTCTCAGATGTACTAACGGGAGCGTTAAACTCCTCCTGATGTCTGCTAGGAAAACAGTCTGGCGCACTTAAGCCTTTTATTAATTGTGCTGTTACGTTGGGGGCAAGGCAGGGCCAGTGGATGGGCAAGGAAGTTCAGGCAATGAGGTAGTCTTGCATGAGAAACATTGAGTGTTCGATAGGCTTTCGGAGAGGCACAAGGTTATGCAGGGAATGGAGGGATATGCATCACATGTTGGCAGAGGAGATTAATTAAATTCTGCATTGTGTACGGCACTGACCATGTGGGCTGAAGGGCCTGTTGCTGTTCTGTTCTATGTTCTCTGTTCAAAGGGTAAACACCCTTTCCAATGACTGAGAGGCTGAGACATCTCTTCAGAGTCTGTTTCATAAAGTTAATGGAATACTGCTCTCCTGCAGAGCCAATGATGTGCGGAAGAAATGTTGATGCTGGTAAAATCAAAGGTAGACAGTCTGAAGAAGGGTCGCGACCCAAAACATCGCCCATTCCTTCTGTCCAAAGATGCTGCGTGTCCCACTGAGTTACTCCAGCATTCTGTGTCTAGCCAATGCATTAAAAGCTAAGAAAGTAGAAATGTTTACTCCTTTAAAAAATAAAAATAATTGCTCTACCAGGAGTTAGTCTTGACAATGAGTGAAATGGCATCCTGAACCGTAGCAAATTGATGACAAATATAGAACTGCTGATAATTTGAGCGTAATGAGGCATTCAAAGGAAAGCAAAAGCAAATGGGATTGAGGATCAGGTTTGTTCCAAACATTTCCACCCTCCCCTCTTTCTCACCCCCCCCCCCCCCCCCCCCCCCCCTTTGTTCATATCAAATTTCATCATCTGCACTCTTTTAGCTCCACCTATCGCCTCCCACTCTCTTTTGCTATTTCTACCCTTCCGTCTCCCCACCTGTCAACCCATCTCCAAAAGAAAGTCACACAAGTGCTGGAGTAACTCAGCACATCGGGCAGTATCTATGGAGAGCATGGTAAGGTGACCTGAAACGTCACCTGAAACATTGCCTATCCACATTATCCAGGTATGCTGGCTGACTGACCCGCTCCTGCACTTTGTGTCTTTTTTTTGTGTAGACCAGCGTCTGCAGTTCCTTGTTTCCAGCTTTTGCCATTGTTGCTATTTTATGGAATGCCACACGCTGACTTAGCTGTTAACACTGACAGTGTGAAGTACTCTCAGACATTTTGACAGCGTGTTAAGGTGTTACAATAACGTAAGTGTTTCTTTCCCCATTCTCACACATTGCCTTTTTAAAGAAAAGAATGACGTTTGTCCCCTTTTGGTAGTGTTTAAGAAAGAACTGCAGATGCTGGGAACATTGAAGGTAGACAAAAATGCTGGAGAATCTCAGCGGGTGAGGCAGCATCTATGGAGCGAAGGAATAGGTGACATTTCAGGTCTAGACCCTTCTTCAGACTGATTGGTAGTGACTGTTTCTCACAGATTCAAGACCCATTCTCTCCCTTAGTCAAGTGCCTCGAATGCTGATTCTTGATTTGCTTTCCCCCCTTTAGGGCTTTTTGATTCCTTTTGATTGCATTCTACAGGCATCAGTTGACATATCGTGGGCAGTTAGCATTTCTTTACGTGTGGTTTAGTTTAGAGATACAGAGCAGGAACAGGCTCTTCGGCTCACCGAGTCTGCACCGACCAGCGATCCCCGCACATTAACATTGGGGACAATTTACAATTGTACCAAGCCAATTAACCTACAAACCTGTATGTCTTTGGAGTGTGGGAGGAAACCAAAGATCTCGGAGAAAACCCACGCAGGTCACGGGGAAAAGATACAAACTCTGTACAGACATGCGCCCATAGTCTGGATCGAATCCGGGACTCTAGTACTGTAAGGCAGTACCTCTACCGCTGTGCCACGCCATGTGAGATGTTTGATTAAGAGTGGTAGCAGACTTTTTGTGAGGTTTAGTGTTGACAGTGGCTTCGTCATTGAACAAGTAATTCCAAGCCTTGGAGGTGTAGCCATGAGTTCAAATCCCATCTTGACAGATAATTAAAACACAAAGTGATGGAGGATCTCAGCGGGTCAGGCAGCGTCGGGGAGCTGCGGCCTGAGTTCCTGCAGCACTTTGTGCTTTGCGCAAGATTCCAGCCTCTGTTGTACATTGTGTCTCTGCGATGGACAAATTAGTGATTTAAATAATCTGGAGAACAAAAGTAATGATGACCATTAAACCAGTGGATTGTCATTCAAATATCAAACTGGTTCACTAATGTCCTTTGGGGACAGCAATCTATCCTCCACAGCCTGTCGGGTTTATACTTAACTCCAGGTCCACGGTATTGTGGCTTAGTTGCATGATAATAATGAGCAATCTGCACTGCAGTTCAATGAATTCAGCGTGGACTGGTCCATTTTCCCCACATAATCCATCCACACTTCACGCTGCCTCAGCAAGGCCAGCAGCATAATGAAGATTAAGTCTCACCCTGGTCACTCCCTGTTCTCCCCTCTCCCATCGGGCAAGTCTGAAAATGCAAACCTCCAAATTAGGGGACAGTTTCTTCCCAGCTGTTCCCATCTGGCAACTGGACTGTCCTCTCACCAACTAGAGAACAGTCCTGACCCCCCTCATCTATCCCGTTGGGGATCCTCAGTCTATCATTATCAATCAAATCAAATTCAAATTTAATGTCATTGCACAGATGCAAGTATGGGTACAACGAAATGCAGTTTAGCGTCAGTCCGTAGTATAGTGCAATATAGAAATAAAAATACAGAATAATTAAACAATGGGGACGGAGAGACTGGAGAAGTTTATCGGCGGAACTCCAAGTTCAGTAATGTGATGGTATTATTGTAGAAGCTGTTCCTCATCCTACTAGTACGAGACCTGAGGCTCCTGTACCGCCTCCCTGATGGGAGGAGGGCAAACAGTTCCTCCCTCCCACTAGATCCTTGATCCCCTAGTATTTCTGGGAGATTGTTTGTGTCTTCCTTGGTGAAGACAGAACCAAAGTACTCGTTTAACTGTTCTGCCATTTCCTTGTTTCCCCATTATATATTCACCTGTCTCTGACTGTAAGGGACCTACATTTGTCTACACACAGGAAAGTCAGTGTGCACCCATTTCTCTCTCTATCCCACTCCCCTTTGCCCAACAGCCTCCACCTGTCCTCTTTTACCTAATGCTGCATTGCTGGAAACAAATAATCGCAAAAATCCCCTCCATTTTTTCTCTTGTTTTGGAAGGAACTGCAGATGCTGGTAGACACCGAAGATAGACACAAAAAGCAGGAGTAACTCAGTGGGTTCTCCAGCATCTCTGGAGAGAAGGTATAGGTGACATTTTGTGTCTGAAGAAGAGTCTTGACCTGAAAGGTCACCTATTCCTTTTTTTTCTCTCCATAGATGCTGTCTGACCTGCTGAGTTACTCCAGCTTTTTGTGGCTATCTACAAGTTTCCTCTTCATTTGTATGGAACCGTGCTTTGTCCTGCTTCACAGTGAAATACTTAAAAAAAAAAAATGGTATGCCCTGAGGATGTGAAATTCCTTGCATAAATATAGGTCTAATTTCTTTAGCTAGGCCTGGCAATCATACGACCGTAATCAAATGCACATTATGCAAATACCAGATAAATTATACCTCGTGTTCTAAAATTAAAAGTGTCAAATTACCATGAAGTGTGTCTCTGTATATATTGCTGGGAAAAATGACTGGAAATATGAAATAAAAGCATAATGTTCGTAAGGTGAGGCAGCAACTTTGGAAAGAGGAACAGAGTTAACATTCCAGGCCTTTTTGACAGAACTACTCCTGCACCTAATTTCTATGTTTCTATGTTTCTAACTAGAAAAGTGAGAAGACAAATGCATGAAATTGCAAGTGTGGAGATGAGTTAGAGTTAGTTACTCCAGCACTTTGTGTCCTCCCGAGTAAGGGGAATATCTGCGCTAGGATGGAGATGAAGAGAATTCAGATTAAAGGAATGTTGGTGCTTTTTAAGAAAAGGCGGTGAAAACTTGATAATCATGCTGGAGGAGGTGCAAGTAAAAGGAAATGTGGAACGATGGGAAGGGAGAGGTGTTTATTTGTTTGTGTACCATCTTTCAATCTTCAGTTTTGGGACAGATGACAATAAAACACCACATTCCTTTTTTTCCCCAGAGATGCTGTCTGACCTGCTGAGTTACCACAGCCATTTCATTCCTCCTATGTTGACACCACATTCTGACAAAGCATATGACATAATTCCCCCCCCCCCCCCCACCTCCCCCCTCCCCAAACTGTTCTCGTTAACTGATTATGATGTTAAGCGGGTGAGGCAGCATCTATGGAGCAAAGGAAATAGGCAGTCAGATAGAGAAGAAGGGTTTTGACCTGAAACGTTGCCTATTTCCTTCACGCCACAGATGCTGCCTCACCCGCTGAGTTTCTCCAGCATTTCTGTCTACCTCTGATTTTCCAGCATCTGCAGTTCCTTCTTAAACATGGTGATAAGTGGGATGACCAATGAGGAAAGATTGAGCAGAATTCTCTCATCAACTCCAGTCGGTATGGTGAAAGAGTGTAAATGGCCTTGGTAGGGTCGATCCTGTGAGGATGTGTTCTCTAGAACAACACGACACTCATCTAAGACCGAGATAAGGAGCAATCTTTTTGCCCAGACGGTTGCGAAACTTTGGAATTCTGTGCTCTGTTAATGCTGATTCATTGAGTCCATTCGAACGTGAAAATGAACTAGTTTTGGATTACAGTAAACACTTGGTATTACGGAACTCTTTATTAACCAGTTTCAGTTCTAGGGGACTGAATCTGTGGTAGACAGAGTTCATTGTTTTATGGTGTGGTTGGAGAGATTCTCCAGATTAGTTTAGTTTTAAACATATTGTGCATTATGCTGCTGTTTCTTCTATTGTGCTTACTGCTAATAGAAACGTTTATAAAAAAAACTTCGGACACATTTTGATAGTGTTTGGTGAACCGTTTGGTTTAGGAATAAAGCATGGAAACTGACCCTTCAGCCCGCCGAGGCCACGCCGACCAGCGATTACCCGCACACTAGTTCTATCTTATACACTAGGAACCATTTACAGAAGCTAATTAAATAGACAATAGGGGCAGGAGTAGGCTATTCAGCCCTTCGAGCCAGCACCTCCATTCAATGTGATTCAATGATCAGCCATGATCACATTGAATGACGGTGCTGGCTCGAAAGGCCAAATGGCCTACTCCTGCACCTACTGTCTATTGATCATGGCTGATCATCCCCAATAAGTACCCCGTTCTTGCCTTCTCCCCATATCCCCTGACTCCGCTTTCTTTGAGAGCCCTATCTAGCTCTCTCTTGAAAGTATCCAGAGAACCGGCCTCCACCGCCCTCTGAGGCAGAGAATTCCACAGACTCGCAACTCTCTGTAGGAACAAGTGTTTCCTCGTCTCTGTTCTAAATGGCTTACCCCTTATTCTTAAACTGTGGCCCCTGGTCACACAAACTACAAACTCGCACGTCTTTGTGATGTGGGAGGAAACCGGAGCACCCGGAGGAGACGCAAGTGGTTGCAGGGAGAACGCACAAACCCCATACAGGCGGCACCTGTAGTCAAGGATGAACCCGTGTCTCTAGCCCGGCAGCAGCAACTCTACCCTGCGCCACTATGCCACTGCAAGGTATTATGTATTTTGTCACCTTTCCTGTTTATCGTGCAGTGTATGTTTATTGGCTGCTTCTCCAGTAGTACGATACAAAATCAATAACCCCGCTCTCGCCATCGACGGCACCACTGTCTCCCTATCTCCCCAGGCCCGTAACCTGAACGTGATCTTTGATTCCACCCTCTCCCTTGAGCCTCACATCCGCCATGTCATTAAAACCTCCGCAACATCGCCAAACTCAGACCCTCTCTCACACCTCCCACTGCTGAAAGACTCATCCATGCCTTCATCTCCTCCCGACTGGACTACTGCAACTCACTTCTCCTTGGCATCAGCTCCACCTACATCAACCGACTCCAACTGGTCCAGAACGCAGCCGCCCGATTCATCACCCACACCAAATCCTGGCATCACATCACTCCAGTCCTCAAACAACTTCACTGGCTTCCCATCTCCCACCGGATCACCTACAAAATCCTGGTCCTCACCTACAAAGCCCTCCACCATCTGCCCCCCCCCTCACTCCTCCTCTCCCAACCCTCACAGTCCCTCAGATCCACATCAGCCGGTCTCCTCTCCATCCACAAGTCCAACCTCTGCAGTTTTGGGGACTTCTCCAGGGCAGCTCCCAGGCTCTGGAACTCCCTCCCCCAACTGATCCGCAATTCCGTGTCCCTCACCATCTTCCAGTCCCGCCTCAAGACCCATCTCTTCACCTCTGCCTATCCTTAGCCCCACGTCCCCCTCCCTTTTCACCTGTGCTCACACATGCACTGACTACACCGCCCAACACGGACTTCCATCTGATTATGTATGTTTACGCCGCAGAAATTGTGCACCTATTTCCCCCCCCCCCCCCCCATCTCCCTTCTGTTTTTTGTTTTTTTCTGTTTCTTGTTTTTTGTGCTAAATTGTATGTATGCACTGAGTACGAGCAGCTTTCAGTTTCACTGTACATGTATAGTGACAATAAATGGCATATCTATATCTATATCTATATCTATCTGTGCATGAATTGCCTCATATTCTGTTTTGAATTGAATTCTGCCTTTAATTTGTGTACTAGTCATGTCTCTACTATTTATTTCATTCCCCTTACATGTTTTTCCTCTACTTGCTAAATTTTTGTACGGTGTCCTTGAGACTCTTGAAAGGCGCCCATAAATAAAATGTATTATTATTATTATTATTCACCCCCTTATTCGGTTATAGCAGACAATTGTAAATAACGGACACAATCTGCCCCCTCCCCACCTCTCTCTATGATCCGTTATAGCGAGGGTTTACTGTTTAGTGATACTGAAGTTTATGAGATTTTGGAAAAGAAACATTGATCAGATTAGATGTGATCCTATTGAACGGCAGAACAGGCTTGAGGGACCAGTTATTTGCTATTTTATGACCTTTGTCTTATTAATATGTGGCGGGGATATGCGGGCAACAAGGGTACATTTTCCTTATTTTGTTGCCATTGGTTCTGTCTAAACTGATTCCATATTCTGCAGCTCCTCACATAAATAATCCTCTTACTGAGTGATCTCTGTAAAAATCCCACTTTATGTGTCCCACCGTATATTGGATTTTCTCTTCATGCAGCTTGTTCCTTATTGAATTAAGTCTTCTTACAGTAATCTGCACCGGATAATCTGCAGCAGGATGCGCAGTATTTGGCGTTTGGTCAATGTTGAGTATTTGTTATTTCAGTCAAAACATACAATATTAGTGAGTTTGAACCAGTGGCATTTAAAGTAACTGGACTGCACTCACAATGCTAATCATTCATCAAGTGCTTCCCAGTTGCCAGCATTCCGAATGCCCAAAATGTTGCATTGTCAGAGTTTCCTTCTTCAAGAATGCATTTTTAGTTTAGTTTAGAGATACAGCGCAGAAACAGGCCCTTTGGCCCATCGAGTCCGCGCCGACCAGCGATTTCACTATCCTACACACACACACACACACACACACACACACACACACACACACACACACACACACACACACACACACACCACACACACACACACACACACACACACACACACACACACACACACACACACACACACACACACATTGGGGACAATTTTCACATTTACCAAGCCAATTTACCTACAAACCTATACGTCTTTGGAGTGTGGGAGGAAACCCAAGATCTCGGAGAAAACCCACGGGGAGAACATACAAACTCCGTAAAGACAGCGCCCGTAGTCTGGATCGAACCTGGGTCTCCAGTGCAAGCGCTGTAAGGCAGCAACTCTACAGCTGTGCCACCAAGTTTTGAAGTCCGAAAATGGACAAGGGAGAGCCAGTGGATGTAGTGTACCAGGACTTTCAGAAAGCATTTGATAAGGTCCCACATAGGAGATTAGTGGGCAAAATTAAGGCACATGGTATTGGGGGTAGAGTGCTGACATGGATAGAGAAGTGGTTGGCAGACAGGAAACAAAGAGTAGAGATTAACGGGTCCCTTTCAGAATGGCAGATAGTGACTAGTGGGGTACCGCGAGGCTCGGTGCTGGGACCAGCAGTGACTAGTGGGGTACCGCAAGGCTCGATGCTGTGACCGCAGCTATTTACAATATACATATATATGATTTGGATGAAGGGATTCAAAGTAACATTAGCAAGTTTGCAGATGACACAAAACTGGGTGGCAGTGTGAACTGTGAGGAAGATGCTGTGAGAATGCAGGGTGACTTGGACAGGTTGGGGGAGTGGGCAGATGCATGGTAGTTGAAGTTTAATGCAAATAAATGTGAGGTTATCAACTTTGGTAGCAAAAACAGGAAGGCAGATTACTATCTAAATGGCGTCAAGTTGGGAAAACGGGATCTGGGGGTCCTTGTTCATCAGTCTATGAAAGTAAGCATGCAGGTACAACAGGCAGTGAAGAAAGTGAATGGCATGTTGGCCTTTATAACAAGAGGAATCGAATATAGGAGCAAAGAGATCCTTCTGCAGTTGTACAGAGCCCCAGTGAGACCACACCTGGAGTATTGTGTTCAGTTATGGTCCCCTAATTTGAGGAAGGACATTCTTGCTACTGAGGGAGTGCAGTCTGGAGTTTAGAAGGATGAGAGGTGATCTCATTGAAACATATAAGATTGTTAAGGGTTTTGGCACGCTAGAGGCAGGAAACATGTTCCCAATCCCAGTTGAAGAATAAGGAGTAAGCCATTTAGAGTTGATAACCTCCGTGTAGGCGGCGCGACTCTCGTCAGGAGCGGCCTCTGCAGCCTGTCTGCGTTTTTATTATTTTTTGTCTATGTTTTTATGTAGTTTTTGTTATTTTTTGTTGGGGTATGTGTGTGGGGGGGGGGAGTAACTTTTAAATCTCTCCCTGCACGGGAGACCCGACCTTTTCGTTGTCGGGTCTCCGTTGTCGTTGGGGCTGCAACGTGGAGCGGCCTCCAACAGGAAGACCGGGGGCTCTGGTGCCAACTACTCACCTCACCGTCGCGGAGCTGGCCGAGTCCGGAGTGGTGGTGGAGCGCTGCTGCGGCCCGACCTCCGGAGATTCGGAGGCTGCAACTGCGGGTCTGGCGGACGGCGGCACCGGGAGCTCCGCGGGTCCCTGGAGGGAGACCGCTTTTCAGGGCTCCCGCAACGGCGACTTCTCCCGCCCGAGTTGCGGGGTCGAAGAGTTCCTGGAGCGGGGCCTTACAGCACCACCCCGCGCGGCTTGGAATGGCCGCGGGACTCTGCGAGCGCCCGCCGGGGCTCCAACACCAAGAACCGGTGTGCGACCTTGCATCACCCGGCGTGGCTTTAATGGCCGCGGGACAATCGCCATCACCAGCCGGGGCTTTGACTTTGACTCTGACATCGGGGGGGGGGGGGGGGGGGGGGGAGGATGGGTGGAGAGATAGAGATAAGTTTATTTGGCCTTCCATCACAGCGATGTGATGGATGTTTATGTAAATTATGTTGTGTCTTGGGTCTATTTGTTTGTAATGTATGGCTGCAGAAATGTCATTTCGTTTGGACCTCAAGGGGTCCAAATGACAAATATCTTGAATCTTGAGAACGGTGACGAGGAAACACTTTTTCTCAGAGAGTGGTGAGTCTGTGGAATTCTCTGCCTCATAGGGCAGTGGAGGCCGGTTCTCTGGATACTTTCAAAAGAGAGCTAGATAGGGCTCTTAAAAATAGCGGAGTCAGGGGATATGGGGAGAAGGCAGGAACGGGGCACTGATTGGGGATGATCAGCCATGATAACATTGAATGGCGGTGCTGGCTCGAATGGCCTACTCCTGCACCTATTGTCTATTGCCAGCACCGAATGCAATAGATCACATTGGAAGAAGGTAGGCCGACACAGTGGTGCAGCGGTAGAGTTGCTGCCTTACAGTACCAGAGATCCGGGTTTGATCCTGACTGTGGATGCTGCTCGTACAGAGTTTGTACGTTTTCCCTGTGACCATGTGGGTTTTCTCCGTGTACTCCAGTCTCCTCCCAGGCTCCAAAGATGTACAAATTTGTAGGGTAATTTGGCTTTGGTAAAATGATGAATTGCACCCAGTGCTCAGGATATAGCTGGTGTACTGGGTTATGCCGGAAGGCATCGACTCGCTGGGTCGAAGGGCCTGTCTCTGTGCTGGGTCGAAGGGCCTGTCTCCGTGCTGTATCTCTAAAGTCTAAAGGTGCACATGAGTCTCTTCTTCACCTGGACACTGGTAAGAGAAGAGGTGTGGGCATCATCAGATTTATGCAAGTGTAGAAATTGTAAGCAAGGATGCAAACTGTCCGTGACCTTTCCAGTCTCAGTAAGATAAGCTTTGTATGCTGCTACATTCACACAGAAGATCATACTGGATATATTAAAGAATGTAACCGTCTGTAGTTTTTTTATGTTTTGGCTGCAAGAATTATCAGTTATTTTAAAAATAGAAACCAGTTAGCGAGTGTGGATTTTGCATAGCTGTCCCATATGTCCTGAGCCTCCCCCGTCATTTTGGTGGAGTTTATTCATAAAGATTGCAAACTCCAAAAAGTCAATTTGTTCAAACCTATTGTGACCTAGTCCCATTTCTCCTAATCCGTATGCTCTGAAAATTGGCTAGGTTATGATTTCTGGATCAAATTTAGATAAGCAGGGTAAAAAAAAAATATAGTAAGTAATTTCCATCACAGCAGCTATGACTTCTGCTATCTGGTGCAGAAGTCTGCTGCAAACGTAAAGCAGTTAATGCTTGGAAAAAGTTCCTGACATCTGACCTGAATTTATCTTTATGATAAATTTTGAATTGTTACCAACTGAATTTGCTTGTTACTGCGTTTAAGAAGGAACTGCAGATGCTGGAAAATCGAAGGTACACAAAAAAGCTGGAGAAACTCAGCGGGTGCAGCAGCATCTATGGAGCGAAGGAAATAGGCAAGATTTTGCTCCATAGATGCTGCTGCACCCGCTGAGTTTCTCCAGCTTTTTTGTGAACCGTTGCTTGTTACTGCTTTGATCTCAAGACATCCATTGAAGAAATGCTGCGTTTATATTTCTGGAGGGGGATTTAAAAAAAAATCTTGTCTTCCTCAATAGACTTGGCAATGGATTACAGACACTGGACCTTGTACTAAGGTAATGCACATATGCTACCAGACGCAAATGTTTGCAATATTCTCACACCAGATGTCCTAAATATCTGAGCTGCCCTGAATATCTATTGGAGTTATAACTAATCATAATCATACTTTATTAGCCAAGTATGTTTTGCAATATACGAGTAATTTGATTTGCCTACAGTCATACCAATAAAAAGTCACAGAACACACAAAATACATTTTAACATAAACATCTACCACAGTGACTCCTCCACATTCCTCACTGTGATGGATGGCGAAACAAAGTTCAATCTCTTCCCTTCTTTGTTCTCCCGCGGTCAGGGCACTTGAACCTTCCGTTGTCTGGGCGATCTTGGCTCCCGCAGCCAGTTGTCGCGCCCTCCGCGTCAGGGCGATCAAGCTCCCGCATCGGGGGGGATCTGAGCTTTCCCGCGCTGCCGATCGGACCCCGGGTCGGGGCTGGTCAAACCTCCTGACACTTTGGAGCTTCCCGACATCGGTCTCTACCCGAGACTGCGAGCTCCTCCATGGTGAAATCCCCAGGCCGCGGTTGTACCGTTGATCCCAGGCAAGGGATCGGCTCCGATGGTAAGTCCACGTCCCCGCGGTGGGGCTCAAAGTCAGTCCCGAGCGAGGCCTCCAGCTCCATGATGTTAGGCCGCAGAGCGACCGGAGATACGATCTGGAAAACAATCGCATCACTGGCAAGGTAACTTTTCCCATCTCTGCTATTTTCTCCTTGCTGCCTGTACAGCACAGGAATGGGCCCTTCAGCCCACGATGTCTGTGCCAGTGCTTGGCCGCTGCTCGGGGCAATCGGCCGCTGCTCGGGGTGCCCAGCGGGCCGGATGAATATGGGGAAAAAATTCCACCTGTAGGCCAGATATTTTGGCTTACGGGCCGCGTTCGGCACGGGGGCCGTAGGTCACTGACCCCTGCTCTATTCCATGCACCCATCTTAAAACCTCTGGGGTGGCGATGGGGGCATACAAGATAGTGCCGTTTAGCACTACCTTATTTGTCCCCCATCACCGTCCCAGGCAATGTGTTCCAGGTCCCCAACACTCTCTGATTCTTGCCCCGCAAATCTTCATTAAATATTCCCCCTCTCACCTTACAGTTATGGCCTCTAGTGTTTTTCCAACCTGGGGAAAAATGTTCTGACTATCTATCCCTTCTATGCTCCTTATGTAAGTTAGTTAGTAAATTAGTCTTAAACGACCAAGATTCAGGATTCTGGACATGCGATATGATTGTAATATTATCTGTAGGTATATGGACACACTTATCTGTTTTGTAGTAAATGCCTACTATGTTCTGTGTGCTGAAGCAAAGCAAGAATTTCATTGTCCTATACAGGGACACATGACAATAAACTCACTTGAACACTTGAACTTGAACATGCGATATGATTGTAATATTATCTCTAACAGAGCAAGATTTGTTCTGGAACCATTGTGGTTTGTGATTTACATCAACATTTTGGATGGGAATGCTCAAGGCATGATTAGTAAATTTGCAGGTGACACTTAAGTAGTTGGTATCGTAGACGGTGAAGATGATTTATCAAAAATTACAAAAGGCTCTTGATTAGCTGGGCATGATAGGAAATATGTTGTCAAATTTTGGTAGAGGTTGAGTAGGCTGGGACTCTCTATTCCTTGGAGCGCAGGAGGATGAGGGGAGATCTTATAGCGGCGTACAAGATCATGAGGGAAATAGATCGCGTAGATGCACAGAATCTCTTGCCCAGAGTAGATGAATCGAGGACCATAGGATATAGGTTTAAGTGAAGGGGAATCTGTGTGAAACCTTTTCACACCAAGGATGGTGGATGTGTGGAACGAGCTGCCAAAGGCCGTAATTGAGGCAGGGACTATCCCAACATTTAAGAAGCAGATAAGACAGGTACATGGATAGAACAGATTTGGAGGGATATGGAGCAAATGTTGGCAGGTGAAACTAAATGAAGCTGGGACATGTTGGCTGGTATGGGCAAATTGGGTCGAAGGGTCTGTTTCCACACTGTGTCACTCTTTGACTCCATGTGAGCTGAGGAATGGCTAATGGAGTTTAATGCAGATAAGTGCTAGGTGTTCCATTTTGGGAATGTATTTCCGGGCAGGAAGTTGACAGTGAATGGTAGAGCCCTGGGAGATGTTATGGACAGCAATGCTGCTCAACCCAGATTACTATAGTTTATTGGCACGTGTACTGAGGTACAGTGAACAGCCTTTGTTGCATGCTAGCTAACTCGTCAGTGGAAAAACTATACGTGATTACAATCGAGCCATCCCCAGTGTACAGAGAAAGCGAATAACGTTTAGTGCAAGATAAGGTCCGATTAATGATAGCCCGGGGGTCTCCAGTGAGGTAGATACTGTAGTAGCTCGGGACTGCTCTCTAGTTGTTGATAGGATGGTTCAGTTGTCCGATAACTGACTGAGTTACTCCAGCACTTTGTATTTTGCTCAAGATTCCAGCATCTGCGGTTCCTTGTTTCTTTATTTCTAGACCTTGTTGAGATTCAATGATAGCAGGAACAACATCTATTGCAATTATATGGTATGTTTTGAATCAAGAGATGTTTTACTCTAATGAAATCAGCTGCCAGTTCATGGCATTACCAAGAGATGTTGCGCTGTTTGAGATGCAGGAATTTAAAAGTAATCCTCACTGCATCTGTCCGATATCAAGCAACCTCACTGATGTAGACTCTCTGCCCGTATCATGTTTCAATTTGCGGGTTCTGAAAAAAATCAGAACAAATTAGAAGCCATGTAATAGTGAGTGCACTTCAGGAGTATTTGGCTGTGAAAATGCCTTTCAAATATTATTCTCTAAAAAGAATTGCAAGACTGTGAAATGTAATATTAAACTGGATAGCTCTACAGCCAAAAAGAGATTTGTGGAATAGGGTTCCTGAGACACCCACTTGGATTCATTAAATAACTTGACCTTTATCTAATAATTGTAAATCCCAGTTTCAGTGCCAATTCAAATTGAATTTTGAGCCCAGAGCCTTCTGAATCAGTCTTATGAATACTGTCACTGATGGAAGTGATAAATAGGGAGGGTGAATGAGTCAAGTTTTCTTTCTAAAGGAAAATCGCTGAAAAACAGACCTGTCTTTTATAGGGCCTGTCACACTTTCACGACCTAAATCACGACCTTTTTTACTCGTTGACATTTTTCATCAGGCTAGAAAAACGCCCCGTTCTACTTGATGCCACGAGTACCTACAATTAGCATCACGGCCTGCTACGACCTACCTACGACCTCGTGACGACCATGCTGCGAGTATGAGTCAAGGGCAAACTCGGCAGAGGTCGTGAATTAGGTGGTGAAAGTGGGACTGGCCCTTTAATCTGTTGATGTCCATTCCCCAGCAAAGACAGTCACGTTGGAATTACTGGAAATGAATCTTAGCAATATCTCCGCTGTTATGATGAGCCAGGATGGGGAGCATTTGCTGTTAATGGGGTAATTCTGGTCTGTGTGATCTATTATGTCTTTAACTGAGGGCCAACGTGATTGTTGAAGGCTCGCTTCTGTGAAATTAGAGGGCATTTACCATATTTTCAATAATTATATATCAAGAGAGCAGCAGGGTGGTGCAGCGGTTGTGTTGCTTCCTTCCACTGCCAGTGACCTGGGTTAGATCCTGACTACGGGCGCTGTCTGAACAGAGATAGTATGCTCCCCCTGTGACCGCCTGGGTTTTGTCTGGGTGCTCTGGTTTCCTCCCACAATTCAAAGGCGTACAGATTTGTAGGTTAATTGGCTTCTACAAATGAGTGTGTTGGATAGAACTAGTGTAGGGGTGATCGTTGGTCAGTTGTGCACTCAATGGGGGGGGGGGGGGGGGGGGGGGGTGTTAAGAAGGAACGCTGTATCGCTCTAAATCAAGTTAAATTAAAATTACATATATTTATGTCTCCTCGTGATCTGAAAGGAGAGGACTTTAGTCCATTCTATCTGTGCTAGCTCACAGAATAGGCCTAGGCAAAGATGGAGCCTTCCCCCTTCCCCCTTTCCCCAATCTAATTCTGCTCCACATCTGTCCTTTACATCTTCCATAGTAGTCCCCATTATCAGAT
Organism: Leucoraja erinaceus; assembly: GCF_028641065.1. Lineage (NCBI taxonomy): Eukaryota > Metazoa > Chordata > Chondrichthyes > Rajiformes > Rajidae > Leucoraja > Leucoraja erinaceus. Next base: position 641,725 of record NC_073421.1, read on the forward strand.
TCCTTCACTGCTAGCCATTGTATTTCTGCATATAATGTCATAGATAGACATATCATATCAGCTGGTGGAGCTGCTGTATCACAGTGCCAGAGACCTAGGTTGTATCCTGACCTCGGGTGCTGTCTGTGTTTACGGTAACCTCGTTACACGTGAAAATAAACAAATAAATTGTGTCTTCCCTGTAACTACGTGGGTTTCCTCCAGGTGCCCCAGTTTCCCAACATGCCCCAAAGATGTGTGGGCTTGTGGGGTATATCAGCATGTGTAGGAAGCAACTGCAAATGCTGGTGTACACTGAAGATAGACACAAAATGCTGGAGTGACTCAGCGGGACAGGCAGTGTCTCTGGAGAGAAGGAATTGGTGACTTTTCCGGTCGAAATCCTTCTTCTGACTGACATGAACATCATCTGTTACACATCCGTCTGAAGAAGGTCCTCAACCCGAAACGTCACCCATTCCTTCTTTCCAGAGATGCTGCCTGACTCGCTGAGTCACTCCAGCATTTTGTGTGTGTGTGTGTGTGTATCTATGATTAATAGTCACTTGTGTGCATGCACCAGTTGAGTTATTGTGCTGCTGCTGAGACTAGTTGAAACTTGTGATCTTGACAGATTCAGGTGGCTTCCAGCAATGTCAGATGAAGTCACCTAGAATGGGAAGTGTAACAGCTGTTCTTGGAAACCTCGTGGCTGATGACACCACGAGTGTTTCCATTTTTATTCAAAATTGGTGTTCTGCATCATTTAGCTGCCTGAACCAGCTTGATGCGTTGTGTTTAAGAAGGAACTGCAGATGCTGGAAAATCGAAGGTAGACAAGAGTGCTTGAGAAACTCAGCGGGTGCAGCAGGAGTGAAGAAAATGGGTAACGTTTTGGCCCGAAACCCTTCTTCAGACTGATGGAGGGTGGGGGAGAGAATTTGCATTGGAGCCAACCAAATGTGTCGGAAGGAACTACAGATGCTGGTTTACACCAAAGTTAGACGCAAAATGCTAGAGTAACTCAGCGGGTCAGGCAGCATCTGGAGAAGAGGAGTCGGCGAGGTTTCAGGTCAAGCCCCTTCTTCCCACTGAGCTATCTTTGGAGGGAAAAGGAAACACGAGGTTCTGGGTCTAGATCGTTTTTCCTGACTGACCCCACTTTCAGTCTGAAGAAGAATCCCGGCCCCAAATGTCACCTGTGGTTTCCCTCCCCTCCGCTGATATTCCCTGGCCTGCTGTTCCTACAGCATTTAGTGTTCTGCTCAAGATTCCAGTGCCTGCAGTTCCTTGTGTCTGTAATGCAGTACAGTAGTTTAACAACAAATAAATACAATCTGTGAGGAGGATTGATTTGTTCTCACTTGGAAAAAGAACAAACTCTACAACAGATGCACAAATAAACTTGTGGTTTTCGCCAAATGATGAATTAATTTGAAATGAGCGGAGGAGGAATTGTGGGTTGCTATGTTCCATGTAACTCTGACAAAAATGTCTAAAATTCCATTTGTGATATTGACTTAGTGTTGGGCAGGGAATAGGGGAAATGCCTTTGAATCAATCAATAACATCCACCTCAGGAGGGGGGGGGGGAATGCAGCTACTGTTTCTCTTGCCTCACCTGAATGGCAATGCCTTCAATAGTACGGCATGTGCTTTGGACTCTGTTTTCCATCACAAACCCATGACCTCTGACTCGGACAATACCTCAGAAGAAAGGCGGCCATCGTCCCCGAGTGCTGGAATTTGCCTCTGAGTAACACGCGCTTCTGAACATGCACTCCAGCAACGAGAAACCGATTTGACTGCAGGGTATCCAGCATTAGCACAATATATGCAAACAATGTGGTGGAGTAAATGTGATTTCCATGTGGCAGTCAGTGCAACAAATGATTTCAGTTGCATTTGAAGAGCTTTCAAGGTCTCTTGAGACATTGCCAGTCTTTGTGCACTGTGGTTACACAAAAAAGCTGGAGAAACTCAGCGGGTGCAGCAGCATCTATGGAGCGAAGGAAATAGGCAACGTTTCGGGCCGAAACCCTTCTTCAGACTGATCGGGGGCGGGGGTGGGTGGGGACAAGAAAGGGAAAAGGAGGAGTAGCCAGAAGGCTGGGGGATGGGGAGGAGACAGCAGGGGGGCTGAGGAAGGGGAGGAGACAGCAAGGACTAACAAAATTGGGAGAATTCGATGTTCATGCCCCCGGGGTGCAGACTCCCCAAACGGAATATGAGGTGGTGTTCCTCCAATTTCCGGTGCTGCTCGCTGTGGCCATGGAGGAGACCCAGGACAGAGAGGTCGGATTGGGAATGGGAGGGGGAGTTGAAGTGCTGAGCCACCGGGAGGTCAGCTTGGTTATTGCGGACCGAGCGGAGGTGTTCGGCGAAACGATCGCCCAACCTCTGCTTGGTCTCACCGATATAGATCTGCTGACATCTAGAGCAGCGGACGCAATAGATGAGGTTGGAAGAGATGCAGGTAAAACCTCTGTCGCACCTGGAACGATTGCTTGGGTCCTTTCGATTAGTCGAGGGGGGAGGTAAAGGGACAAGTGTTGCATCTCTTGCGGTTGCAAGGGAAAGTGCCCGGGGACCGGGGGTGGACCGAGAGGGAAGGGGGAAGAATTGACAAGGGAGTTATGGAGGGAGCGGTCTTTGCGGAAGCCAGATATGGGGGGAGATGGGAAGATGTGGCGAGTAGTGGGGTCACGTTGGAGGTGGCGAAACTGACGGAGGATTACTTTTTGTATGTGACGGCTGGTGGGGTGAAAGGTGAGGACTAGGGGGACTCGGCCCTTGTTGCGAGTGCGGGGATGGGGAGAGAGAGCAGTGTTGCGGGGTATGGAAGAGACCCTGGTGCGGGCCTCATTTATGGTGGAGGAGGGGAACCTCCGTTCCCTGAATAGTGAGGACATTTCAGATGTCCTGGTGTGGAACGCCTCATCCGTGGAGCAGATGCGGCGTAGACGGAGAATTGGGAGATGCTGCTGCACCCGCTGAGTTTCTCCAGCTTTTTTGTGTAACCTTCGATTCTCCAGCATCTGCAGTTCCCTCTTAAAAACTTTGTGCACTGTGGATTGTACGAAGTCTCAGCCATTCTTGAGTCGTGTGTTCAGATTTTTTTTTCAATTCAACTTTAATGTCATCGCACAAATACAAGTATGAGTACAACGAAATGCAGTTTTGCGTCAGTCCGTAGTAGTTGTGCATAAAGAAATTAAAAAAAATAGAAAGAGAGAAGATACAGAATAATCAAAAAATACAGAATAATTAAACAATGGGGGCGGAGAGACTGGAGAAATCTATCGTCGGGACTCCGAGTTCAGCAATGTAATTGTATTATTGTAGAAGCTGTTCTTCATCCTACTAGTACGTGACCTGAGGCTCCTGTACCGCCTCCCTGATGGGAGGAGGGCAAACAGTCAGGGGTGGTGTCATGGTGGAGGCAGATATAATAGTAGCATTTACGAGGCTTTAAGGCAGGTCCATTGATATGCAGGGAATGTTTGTGTATAGATCACGTGCAGGCAGATGAGATTAGTTTATCTTGGTATTAAGTTTGTCATAGGCATTGTGGGCTGAAAGACTTGTTCCTGTGCTGTACTGTTCTATGCTCTATTACCTAATTGAAATTGTATCTATCTTGTCAGCAACTTGGCTGCAATTTTGTGAAGCTCATCACACAATTTGGGCATGGTCTTAAATCAAGAAGAATTAATTGCCATGTTAAATGGAATCACCTTTATCTTGTGAAAGAAAGCTGATGAGAAAAATTCCCCATCATTCCAACAGATCACAGTTTGGGCTCCGTTCCACAAGGACGTGCAGTAAAATTATCCAGCAGGCTGTAAAAGAGAAATGTCCTGTGGCATGGAAAATCGAGTTCTTGTGTGTAAAGTCAGATCAGAAGATAGGGAGAGACTCGTCAAGATGCATCTGAGTTCTGCAAAATCTGGAGGATTTATGTTGCAAAACCTTTGATTGCACTGAACAACGGATGGAATATTTTAGATGCTTGTGTACAAGTACTAACTGCATACCTGTGACTAAGATGCGCAGAGTATGCACGGAATTAATTTATGGTCCTGAAGAAGATTTACTCTTTCGAAGCAACTACTGCATTTCAGAGCATTGCATCTGTTTAAATTTGGGAGAAAACTGACCATGAATGATTCCCAGTTTAGTGAAAGTGTTTACATTGTTAATTGTATTTTTCCCTCTTCCAATGATGCTGAATTTTACTGCTTCTAGTTGTGATGTCCTGCTAAAGTGTTTGTTGTATAACGCCTTGATTTTAAAATCGGCATGGACATGTTTGGCCAAAGGTCCTGTTTCTTTTCTGCATAACTTTATGGTTGATGAAAACTATATTGATCTAGCACTTTTTATTACCTTGGGAAATGGTTAAACATTGTAAAGATGCCTGCTGTGATGCCTTTGAAGTGCAGTTACTGTTGGAACAACAATTTGATAATGATCAGAAAATGGGTTTAGATAAAAGTTTTTGCAATTATGCAATTAGATTAATATTCTTTTAGGCCAGAAACCTCCAAGGGTGTCCCACGGGGCAGCCCGGTGGCGCAGCAGTAGAGTTGCTGCCTCACAGCGCCAGAGTTCTGTCCTGACTACGGGTGCTGTCTGTACGGAGTTTGTACGTTCTCCCCGTGACCTGCGTGGGTTTTCTCCGGTTTTCTCCCACACACCAAAGTCGTGCAGGATTGTAGGTTAATTGGCATTGGTATGTTGTAAAATTGTCCCTGGTGTGCATAGGTTAGTGTACGGAGTGATCGCTGGTCGGCATGGACCAGATGGGCTGAAGGGGCTTTTTCCGTGCTATTTCTCAAAAGTCTAAATTCATTAACATTCTCTTTAGTAGTTTAAGAGCCGTTTTGAATAAGTTTTCAACCTTCATACATCTTCAACCTTCAACCTCCATGCCAGTGACTAGTGGTGTTCACCAAGGGTAGCTGCTGGGGCTGCTTCTCTTCACATTGTATATTAATGGTTTGGATAAGAGGATTGAAGGCCTTGTGGCCAAGTTTGCAGATGATGCGAAAATAGGTAGTGTAGAGGAAGCAAGGACTCTGCAGAAGGACCTGGACAAGTTATAGTGGGCAGAAAAGTGGCAGATTAAATTTAGTGTAGCAAAGTGCTGAGGCATGCACTCTAGTAATAAGAATAAAGGGGTAGATTATTTTCTAAATGGAGAAAGAATCCAGAAATTTAAGGTGTAAAGGGACTTGCGAGTGCTGGTGCAGGACTCCCAAAAGGTTAATTTGCAAGTCAGATTGGTAGTATGGAAGTTTCTTCTTCACCTGTAGCATTGGGTGGTGAGTATTTGAGCTCACGACCGTCGATGCAGTCTTTCAGGTGAACTACCACATGGAGATCTCACAAGCCCTGTGAATAAATAGTGCCACGGTGAATAAGATGACATCTTTTGTACAGACATAGTGGGCCTGAATTGGCCTGTTTCCATGCAGTATAACTCTCTGCATTCCCTGTGGAATCTTCTGAATATTTAATCCTTCAGGCTACATTTCATCCGCCCACGATCATTGTTTGCTATGTTTAAATTGCTTGCCACATCTCCCACATTATAAGGACACTTCACAATTACCTCACTGCTGTAAAACTACTTTAACACATCCTGAGAGCTCACAGAAGCGTCTGGATTTGATGCATCATAAAGGGCCTCACCCACGTATACCATTTTGTTTTCCCGGCGACTTGCCGGCACCTGTCACAGTTGCAGCTGGTCCCCGAAAATGTTCAACATGTTGAAAATCCAGCGGCGACCAGAAAAGGTACTACTCTTTGGGCGACTACTCACAACCATACAGGCACCACCCCGCGACACGACCTCTTCCAACCACCAGTAACCTCTTCCATCACAGGGAACAACATCCCAATAGCAACTGTCCTGGGCCTCCTCCGTGGCCAGAGTGTGGACCACCATAAATTGGAGGAGCAGCACCTCATATTTTGCTTGAGCAGTTTACACCCCAGTGGTATGAACATTGTCTTCTCTAATTTCAGGTAGTCCCTACTTTCTCTTCCCCTTCTCAGCTCACTCCCCGCTCCCCGGCTCCACCTCTTCCTTTCTTCTTCCCCCCCCCCCCCATCAGTCTGAAGAAGGGTTTTTGACTGGAAACGTTGCCTCTTTCCTTTGCTCCATCGATGCTGCCTCACCCGCTGAGTTTCTCCAGAATTTTTGTCTATCCCAATGGCAATATTCCATTGCACTCAACCATGGCTTTTCCATACCAGATGTCCACACTTCACACTGCCTCGGCAGCATAATGAAGGGCAGCTTTCACTCTCCTCTCCCAGCAGGCAGGAGGTACAGATGAGTGTGAAGACATACCCCTAGATTCAATAGACAATAGGTGCAGGAGTAGACCATTCGGCCCTTCGTGCCAGCACCGCCATTCAGGGAGAGTTTTCTTCCCGGATGTTATCATGCAACTGAACCATTCTATCACGAACTAGAGTGCGGTCCTGACCAACATTGGAGACCTTTGGACTATCTTTTATCTGACTTTACTGGACTTTGACTTATACAAAATATTATTCCTTTTATCCTGTATGGGTAACTGTCGAAGGTTTGATTGTAATCATGAGTAGTCTTTGTGTAGATTGTGTAGCACAAAACGAAAAGCTTTTCACTGTACCTCAGTACACGTGACAACAATAAACTAAACTAATAATGGTGGATGACAGAGCCACCAGACAAGGATCATTCAGGCACGCCATCATGTTTTTTCTTTGGCACAGGCATGGTCGTAGTCGTCTTATCAAAGAGAAAATTACCAAGAAAATTACCAGTTAATATTTGTGAATCTGTGGAATTCTCTGCCACAGGAGGCAGTGGAGGCCAATTCACTGGATGTTTTCAAGAGAGAGTTAGATTTAGCTCTTGGGGGTAAAGGAATCGAGGGATATGGGGAAAAAGCAGGAACGGGGTACTGATTTTAGATGATCAGCCATGATCATATTGAATGGAGGAGCTGGCTCGAAGGGCTGAATGGCCTACTCCTGCTCCCATGTTTCTATATTTATCTATCAAACTCCATTACAAATCCAGATCAACGTAGGTTATTGTTCTTTGTGTTTGCTCGGTTTGTATTGATTGCCACATGTAATCCTGAATTACAACATCACAATCACTTCACCACTGTAATGTGTTCTGAGGCTACCTGAGATTGCATAAGCTGCTCCAGAAATGGACGGTTTTCTTTTATGGAGCAGATTTATATCAGGATTTATGGCCTTTGCTAGGGCACGGAGAAGCATGAAACTGCACCCGCTGGAATCTTGAGCAAATACAACATCAGGCACCGTGAAGAACATGAACACGGTTGGGACCCTTCTTCAGGTTGACGAGTCGGGGAAAGACAATATACAACAGGTGCAGGAGTAGGCCATTCGGCCCTTCGAGCCAGCACCGCCATTCAATGTGATCATGGCTGATCATCCCCAATCAGTACCCCGTTCCTGCCTTCTCCCCATATCCCCAGACTCCGCTATCTTTAAGAGAAAGCTAGAAGAGAGATGAAGTCAGGCCAAAGATAGGTGGACACAGGTGAAGGATGTTTGGTTGGGCAGAGATGATAAGACTAAACGCTGCGAGATCAGGAGAGAAGAGGCACGAAATGTGAAGTCTGAGGAAGCAGACTGTAAGGGGAAATGGTTGTTGTTGGTTACTTGCCTAACGTTGGCTGAATTCACTGTTCATATTGTAGTGTTGTAAGCCACCCAAGCAGAATATGAAGGTAGACAAAAATACTGGAGAAACTCAGTGGGTGCAGCAGCATCTATGGGGCGAAGGAAAGGGGTAACGTTTTGGGTCGCCACCTATTCCTTCACTCCATAGATGCTGCCTCGCCAGCTGTGTTTCTCCAGCATTTTTGTCTGACTTTGATTTTTCCAGCATCTGCAGTTCCTGCTTAAACAAGCAGAATATGAGGTGCTCTTCTTTCAGCTTGTTCAGTTTTGAAGCATTAGTTTTGTGATATTGTTGGAAAATAAGCTACAATTTTCACACATGCCTAAAATTAAAAATGTGATCATTACATCAACAACTTGTGCTGTTAAAGTATGAATGTTGGTGAAAGGACTGAACAGTTATCCTTGCTGTCAAATTGCCTGCTGCGTATCCTACAACAGTAAATACACTTGAAAATTACTTCCATTGATGTGGGTGCTACATCAGAGACAGGGCTGCTTTGATCCCTGGTTCTTCCTTGACATATTCATTAATCACATACCGCATGGAAACAGGCCCTTCAGCCCAACTTGACAATGCTGACCAAGATGTCCCATCTATGCAAGTCCCACCTGCCTCCATTTGGCCCATATTCCCTCTAAACCTTTCCCAAACATGTACCTGTCCAAATGTCTTTTAAATATTGTTATAGTACCTACCTCGACTACCTCCTCTGGCAGCTTGTTCCATATCCCCACTGCCCTCTGTGTGAAATAATTGCCCCTCAGTTCAGTTTTAGTTTATTGTCACGTGTGCCGAGGTACAGTAAAATATTTGTTGCCTGCTAACCAGTCAGCAGAAAGACAATACGTGATTACAATGGGGTACTGATTAGGGATGATCATCCAAGATCACATTGAATGGCGGTGCTGGCTCGAGGGGCTGAATGGCCTACTCCTGCACCTATTGTCTATTGTCTCTTACAAACTTTTCCTTTTTAATTTGCGGGGAATAAACGTGGTGCGGCTAGCCAGCTTGTGCTCTGGATTGATCACGTAGAGTATAAATGCTAACATTTCCCTATTGCGAATGATCGGCCAAGTCTGGATGTGTACTAAACACTTGGAATAATTTGAAAAATTGGATGGATGGGACGTGATCATGTTCCTTTGGAGTTGCAACTCTGAAACGTGGGTGTGCTGACAAATCTGCAGCTGTACGAATGTACATTCACACTCCCTTTCCGTTTGCCCAGTCCAGCGTTTCTGGAGTGGAAATAGAGCCCAGCTATTTGGAATCATTTTCTCTACACTCCTAACTCAAGATTTGCTTTAATGTTTAATGCGAGGAGAGAAGGTCAAAGTTGTTCTATCTCCATTGTGGTGGGTTTGATCTCCCACCAGTAGAAACTTTCATCACTGCCCACAGGTTTGTGTGACTTTTTCTGAAACAAATCTATTTGAGAAGCTCTTGGCATGCAAGCATTGGGGCGTGTTCCTTTTCTTCATTAGACCTCTGACCTGTAGCCCGCATGATAATTGCCTTTCTAAAGCCTCACAATGCCCCAATTTACTTCACTTCTGAGGAAGTAATTTAAAAAAAAATTGTTGCCAGAACTGAAATGCGGAAAATATACCAGGTAGTTCATGGCCGTCAGAATCCGACAAACTACACATAACAATGTGTAGGAAGGAACGTTGCCTATTCCTTTTCTCCAGAGATCCTGCCTGGCCCGCTGAGTTCCTCCAGCATTTTGTGTCTATACACGTAATAATGATTAGAAACTTTAGTTTTTTTAATACAGGCACCTCTCCTGTTACAAGTGCTTGATTTTGCCGTATTTAGAATAACGCACTTGTCTAATTGCTACCGAAGTTTAATTTACACGCTCAGATTGATGCCTGCCGCTATATTGCAGCATAATCTCCTGCGCTACCTGCCATATGTTTGCTATACACGCTTTTTGATTTACACGCTGCTTTTCAAGCGTGTAACGCCTGCGAGGTGCCTGTATGTTTGGTTTTGGAGATGCAGCGGGAAAAGTGGCCCTTCGGTTACCACCGGGTCCATGCCCGGCAGTCACCTGTACACACCTTCTATCCTATGCATAATTTTACCGAAACCAATTAACCTACGAAAATGCACGCCTTGGGAATGTGAGAGGAAACCGGAGCACCCGGAGAAAACCCACGCGGTCACAGGGAGAACGTGCAAACTCCGTACTGACCACAGAGTTTTCTTGTCTATAGTGTGAAGAAAATTCACATAGACATTTGCTGCTGGTTATTCTTTTAACACCCTTTCACAACAACCCCCACAATTAAAATGTGGATTACGGAAATGTCTGAGACCTTACACTTGGAAAAAACGAGACTTGAAAAAAAATGAAAATTGACAAATCGGAACTATTTGTTAGAATATGGTCTCCATCTATTGATTTTCTAAAAAGGTAAATTGGTTCAACACGGAAACTGGACAAACTTGAATCCAGGACTGGATGAACAATTACACCTTATAATCTACAAACCTATGTCCAAAATTGTGTTGTTGGTCTTTTCCTTTGTTTTTTCCCTCCCCCTTTATTAGTTTATAGTTTTTTTCCTCTTATTTCTTTCTCTCTCTCCACACCACTATCTTTCAAAATGTTTTAATAAAAAACAGAAGCTTTGTATATATGTAATTGGTAAACAAATCGTGTTTTGCTAATATATGTATATGCTTTTAATAAAACCACCCTTTCAGAGTGTAATCAGGGTTATAATCTTCTCTCGGTAAATGATTGGAAACTGAAACGTCACCTTTTCCTTTCCCTCCAGAGATGCTGCTTGACCTGCTGAGTTTCTCCAGCATTTTGTGTCTTCGGTTTATAAAAGCATCTGCCATTCCTCCCTGCACAGCAATGTTGTTCTTTTGGCTCTGGGTCTTTTTTTTGAGGTGGGGAGGAGATGTAAAAAGTCAGCTTCTTTTACATAGAAAGCAAAGATGTTAGAGCTCTAAGATCTTTGATAGAAAGTACTCTGCACTCTGGCCAAACTGACCATACATCATCCGGTGTCTGGTAGAAATAAAATGTACATCCCTCAGACCCCTGGAGACGGGAATCTTTTCCACTCCGGTGCATTTCCAGTATGCGGTAATGATTTTCTTTTTGCAGCATTAGTGCAATGTTTGCAGTTCCAGGGTGGGACACTTCAAATCGTTCATGGCTGACTACACCAAATATCTGCTGCAGGTCATAAGTTGTTTGATGGTGAATTATTCCTGTTAACAGTCATTCAGGTAGAGCTGGGAAGTTGCTGACCTTTACAACATCAACGGATCGCAACTATAGCAACATCCGTCCCTTGTGATGGCAGCATGCAGGCTCTAGCTTTCTGTTGCAGAAGGTGCGGCAGGCTCTGAAATGAAGTGGCTTTGGGCGCTACAGTGGTGCCAGGTTAGAGTTGTGTGTAAAAAGCCTGAATATACACACAAGGGACAATTTATAATTTTATCCAAGCCTCCAAACCTTCCCGTCCTTCATTTGTGGAATTCCCTGCCACAGAGGGCAGTGGAGGCCAAATCAATGGATGGATTTAAGCGAGAGTTAGATAGAGCTCTAGGGGCTAGTGGAGTCGAGGGATATGGGGAGAAGGCAGGCACGAGTTATTGATAGGGGACTATCAGCCATGATCACAATGAATGGCGGTGCTGGCTCGAAGGGCCGAATGGCCTCCTCCTGCACCTATTTTCTATGTTTCCATTTTCTAATGTGGGGGGAAACCAGAGCACTCTGAGAAAAGTCACAGAGAACCTACCAACTCCATACAGACAGCTCCCGTAATCAGGATGGAACTCTGGCCCCTGGCGCTGTAAGGCAGCAGCTCTACCGCTGTGCTGCCCTTTAATTCTCGTATCCTTTGTGCTCCAATTGATGCTCGCGGTCTTTTCCCCCAAGACCTGAAACGACAGCTGACTCATCCAGCCTAGACTCATTGTGCTGAATCACTGGTTATCTTTTCTAATTCCCCCCCCATCACTTGTTTTCCCATAGCTTTCCAGACATTTTCCTTTGTCATATTTCCCTTTAAAACTAACTTTTGATGTGTGTGGAATGTTTTGCTTTAAATCAAAGGAGTCGCTGCATTTTAATATTTCTTTGAGATTCATGGTTTGGCAGCTTTGTGATAAGTTGAAAACGTGTCTCTTCCTTCTTGGAGGCAACTGTCTGTCTGTCTGGGTATCAGATGTGATAAATAACATGTCTGGACAAGACGAATGTCAAATGACTTCCGCTATCTGTGCTGGCCAGGCTATCAGTTTCTTTGATTCACATTGATTTGCAAGCAATATCATTTGAATGTGGTTCTGGTTGGCAATGTGTTACTCTGAAATGTCCCTCCTTTTATTAAAAAAGACAGTGCTGGAGGGACTCAGTGGGTCAGGAGGTCCCTGGAGAATATGGTTAGGCGACGTTTCAAGTCAAAACTTCACACCCCAAGTGTGAAAAAGGATCCAGACTCAAAACCTCACCTAATCACCTAAATCATAAATTTATGTCTCAGGAGCAGACTTGGGCCATTCGGCCCATCCAGTCTACTACACCATTCAATCATAGCTGATCTTTCTCGACCCCATTTTCATGTCTTCTCCCTGTAACTCTTTACACCCTTACTAATCAAGAATCTGTCAATCTCGGCCTTAAAAATACACAATGACATCCTCCACCGCCATCTGTGGCAATGGATTCCTCAGATTCAAAGCCCTCTGATTAAAGAAACATCTCCTTTCTAAAGGTACGTCCTTCATAAGTGACAGGGGCAGAATTAGGCCATTCGGCCCATCCTTTTACTCTGGAGCTATGCCCCCTGGTCCCAGACCCTCCCTCGAGTGGAAACATCCTCTCCACATCCATCTCGATTCGGGCTTTTCATTATTCGGTATGTTCTCCAAGGATGCTCCCTGACCAGCTGAGTAACTCCAGCACTCCAGTGTCTTTTAAAAAAAATAAACCAGCATCTGCGACTCCTTGTTCCTGGAGAGTCGGGTCAAGAGTGTTTTATTGTCATGTATTTCAAACTCCTTTTATTAATCTCTCTTCCAGTTCAGACAAAGAACAAGGGATACAGTTGGGGGCCTTGGGTGGTAATCTCTTCCTTGGGTAACCGGCAAGTTATGACAAGTGTAAAATCTATAAATATAAAAAAAATATGTGAGAATATAGAAATTATCGGAGGCATAGAGAAGGTGGACAGAACCTTTATCCCAGGATGGAAAAAAATCAAATACTAGAGGGCCCAGCTTTAGGGAGTGAGGAAATGTGCTGGGCAAGGGTTTGTTTACACAGAGGGTGGCGAGTGCATGGAGCATGCTGCCGGGAGTGGTGATGGATGCAGATACGATAGTGGCACTTAAGTGGCTTTTGGATAGGCACATGTATGTGTGCAGTGAATGGGGGGATATGGATTATATGCAGGCAGATAAGAGTTGGTTTTGGCGTCATGTCCAGCACGGTGGCGCAGCGGGAGAGTTGCTGCCCTGCAGCGCCGGAGACCCGGGTTCGATCCCGACCATGGGAGCTGTCTGTGCGGAGTTTTCACGTTCTCCTGTGACCGCGTGGGTTTTCTCCGAGATCTTTGGTTTCCTCCCACGCTCCAAAGACGTACAGGTATGTTAGGTTAATTGGTTTGTGTATATATGTAACCCTCGTGTGTGGGATAGTGTTAGTGTGTGGGGATCGCTAGTCGACTCGGTGGGCTGAAAGGCCTGTTTCTGTGCTGTATCTCTGAAAGGACAAAGGAAAAACATTGTAGGCTGAAGGGCCAGTACGTCTGCTGTACTGTTCGATGTTCGATGTTCTATTTTCAGCATCTGCAATATTTTTGGTTTTTCAGGATTGCTGGAACTTGCAAATGTGCTGATTTATTTCTGAGCTCTGATTGCTGCAACGAGAATCTTGTGGAGGAGAGACATGTTGTCACTGTTGGGGATTGTGTCGGTGCTGTGAAACGGAGTGTCCCAGTCTCTGTTACATTCCTGCCATTCCTCTGTGAAAGAGGCATAGCAGGCACTCACTGAGCCCAGCTGATTTATTGATCTGTTTGTTTGGGTCTGATTCACTTTTGTCTTGCCCTGAACCTGCTTGGTCATCTGTGTGTGTTTGATTTTAACGCTTCAACCAATTATGGTGTCACTTTTCATTCTGGTGTTGAATCTGAATGAGCCTTGTTAGTTTAGTGTGGAGATACAGCATGGGCTCTTCAGCCCACCGAGCCTGCACCGGCCATTTGATCACCCATTCACACTGCTTCTATGTGATCCCTGGAGTATTGCGTGCAGTTTTGGTCTCCAAATCTGAGGAAGGACATTATTGCCATAGAGGGAGTGCAGAGACGGTTCACCAGACTGATTCCTGGGATGTCAGGACTGTCTTATGAAGAAAGAATGGATAGACTTGGTTTATACTCTCTAGAATTTAGGAGATTGAGAGGGGATCTTATAGAAACTTACAAAATTCTTAAGGGGTTGGACAGGCTAGATGCAGGAAGATTGTTCCCGATGTTGGGGAAGTCCAGGACAAGGGGGTCACAGCTTAAGGATAAGGGAGAAATCCTTTAAAACCGAGATGAGAAGAACTTTTTTCAGACAGAGAGTGGTGAATCTCTGGAACTCTCTGCCACAGAGGGTAGTTGAGGCCAGTTCATTGGCTATATTTAAGAGGGAGTTAGATGTGGCCCTTGTGGCTAAGGGGATCAGGGGGTATGGAGAGAAGGCAGGTACGGGATACTGAGTTGGATGATCAGCTATGATCATATTGAATGGCGGTGCAGGCTCGAAGGGCCGAATGGCCTACTCCTGCACCTAATTTCTATGTTTCTATCTCATTTCCCCATCCACTCCCTACACACTAGGGGCGATTTTACAGAGGCCAATTAACCGACAAACTCGCACATCTTTAGGATATGGGAGGAAACCCCACACGGTCACAGGGAGGACATGCAAACTCCACGCAGGCAGCACCGAAGGTCGGGACTGAACCCGGGTCTCCAGTGCTGTGAGGCAGCAGTTCTACCAGATGCGCCACCGTGTCGCTGTACGACAGACTGGCCATTCGAAGAACCAGTCTGCAAATCTTTGGTGAACTGCTGAAGCAGGTGTAGGTCCCCTTTGTAACAAAGGCGTGACTAATTGTGGAGATACTTTTAAAACATAGAAAAATAGATGTGGGAGCAGGCCATTCGGCCCTTCGAACCAGCACTGCCATTCAATCCTGGCTTTGAAAGCTCTTTGACACTCAGGCCAGGTAATTCCAGACGGCAGATCGGGCTTTGGTTGTTGCCGTCTCTCTTTCCATTTTCTTCTCTTTTCTTCTAATTCTGCGCAACTCTCGGCTTCGAAGGTGGCTGTTCCTTCTTGGATGATGGTTCGCTAGAGTTTCCTGCCCTTGGCATTGGTTTCCCAATTGTCGATGTCACATCAATTAGTCGTCGTGGCTATCCCTCGAAGTCCAGGGTGATGGTTGAGGTCGAGGATGAAATGAGTGCAGAATATAACGTCATCAGCTGCAGAAAAAGTGCAAAGTGCACAACCAGGTAGATTGGAAGATCGGAAATACATCCTTAGATTGATTAGTTTGTGTAAGCTTCCGGTATGCAGATGTGTGGCAGAATCTGGGGAATATTGATGAGAACATGGGGAGAATTTAAAAAATGGGATCTGTGAAAGAAGAATGTAAATTGGATGGTTGAAGGTCAGTGTGGATTCGATGGGCTGAAGGGCCTGCTTTCGTGCTGTGTGACTCTCTGGGCAGGCTGTTTGATCGCATGCACACAGTGTAGGGACCCGCAATGTCACCTTCTTTTCTCCAGAGATGCTGCCTGACCCGCTGAGTTACTCCAGGTTTTTTCATGTTGGGGTCTTTGGTTTAAAGCAGCATCTGCAGTTCCTCCCTACACTGCCCGCGCCCATGCGGGTGGAGGTGGAGAAGAGTTTCCTAGTGAATTGCTGAGCATCATAGCTTTGAATTCTCATCTGATATTCGCAACCACTTGCATGGCAGGGAAAAGCCACGAGATATTGATCTAGGTCAGAAACCGCAGCTGGTTCATTGTGTGTACACATCACTCATCCAGGAAACCTCAGTGTTTCCACTGCACCCTCCTTTGGTCAATGAACGATGACTGAGGTTGGGTTGGACACGATGCTGCTGTTTGGAGAGGAGGGTGCGCTGTGTTTAACAAGTTGCCTGGTCAAATCGGTTTAGTTTAGAGATACAGCACGGAAACAGGCCTTTCGGCCCACCAAGTCCACACCGACCTGCGATCTCCACACACGCACACACACACGCACACGCACACACACACACACACACACACACACACACACGGGACAATAAACATTTATACCAAGCCAATTAACCTACAAACCTGCGCGTGTGGCAGGAAATGGGAAATCTGGAGAAAACCCACACAGGTGACGAGGAGAACGTACAAACAAGCACCCGTCGTCAGGATCGAACCTGCTTCTCTGGCGCTGTAAGGCAGTGGCTCTACCGCTGCGCCACCGTGCATGTTTATAGAGCTGGTTCTGCAAAAATGTAGAGACAAAGAACGACAGATGCTGATTTTTTACCAACGATAGACACAAAGTGCTGGAGTAACTCAGCGGGTCAGGCAGCATCTCTGGAGAAAAATGTGGACCATGTTTCAGGTCGAGATTCTTTTTCAGGCTGCAAAAATGTTTAATGACATAATGAAGTGTCTGGACTGCAATGGAATGAGCAATGAATTCTCCAATTTTAAGCAACTCTTTGCCCCCCCCCCCCCCCCCCCTCCATCCCCCGCCCCCAATCTGTGCCCCATTTCTCCAATCTATCCAGTCTCCCTTTCCCCTTTTATTACAGCCCATCCCCTTCCTCCAATGTTCTCTCGTGTCCCCTATCGTAACGTTTAAAAAAACATTTGGACAGGTAGATGGATTGGGTAGGTTTAGAAACATAGAAATTAGGTGCAGGAGTAGGCCATTCGGCCCTTCAAGCCTGCACCGCCATTCAATATGATCATGACTGATTTTAGAGGGATTTTAGAGGGATATGGGCCAATCGCAGGCAGGTGGAACTAGTGTAGATGGGACATGTTGGTCAGTGTAGGCGAGTAGGACTGAAGGGCAAGTTTCCACGACTGCTTGTATCCCACACCCTTGCGTCTGTCTCTATTTCATCTCTATGCTTTGTCCATCTGCCGATCAAACCCCCTTAAGGGGCTGTCCCACTGCGGTGACCTAATTGGCGAATTCAGAAGCGTTTAGGAGATTTTGAAAAAATGTCATGTTGAAGACCTCCTTCGACTATGTAGAAGACCTCCTTCGACCTCCTACATCTATGTTGAAGACTAGCTTCGACTAGCTTCGGGAAAATTGGACACCGAATGGTGGAGAGTGAAGACTACCTCCTTCGACCTCCCTTTGGTTATGATGAAGACTATCTATGACTACCTTCGACTACCCTTGACTAAACATACGAGTAAAAAAAGTGTCATTTTTTTCTTTTCTATGCCACCTTTTTTTATTCGCGGGCACTTTTCAACATGTTGAAAAATACGCTGCAACCTAGCTGAGGCCTCGAGTACATGGGGACTACTCTCGAGCAGGAAGGAGAGTTACGAAGACATCCTACGACCTCGTGTTGACCAACTCGTCAGAGCTCGTGGATTAGGTCGCCGCAGTGGGACAGCCCCTTAACCTTCATCAATCTATCACTTACACAGACACAAAATGCTGGAGTAGCTCCGCGGGACTGGCAGCATCTCTGGAGAGAAGGAATGGATGACGTTTTAGGACAAGACCCTTCTTCAGACTGGTTCAGATGGTCTCAACCCGAAAAGTCAGCCACTCCTCTCCAGAGATGCTGCTTGTCCCGCTGAGACTCCAGCATTTTGTGTCCACCTTCGGTTCAAATCTCGTACACATTCAATCTATCACTTGCCAAGCTTTGTCCTGCCCCACATCTTTTCCAGCTTTCTTTACCCCCCCCCCCCCCCCCCCCGACTACAAAGGAAGTTTCCCGACCCGTAACATCGCCCATCCGTGTCCTCCAGAGATGCTGCCTGACTCGCTGAATTACTTTGTGCTTTTTAATTGAAAAGGTAATTAATTGGCTTTTAAATGCCCTGCAGCTGTGATAATGGGAGTCCTTCTCTTAATTACGTCTTTACTTCACCCGGTGAGCAGAATCTTTACTAAACATAGAATAGTACAGCACAGGAACAGGACCTTTTGCCTAAAATGTCCATGTACAATCATGATACATTCCTCCATCCCCCGCACATCTATGTGCCAACCCAAAAGGTTCTTAAACGCTATTATCATATCTGTCTTTGCCACCACCCCCACCCTGACCCTGATCCAGGCGCCCACCCTTTTCTCCGTTTTGAAAAAAAACCTGCCCTGCACATCTCATTTAAACTTTCTCTCTCTCACCTTAAAGCATGGCGAATGGTTCTGAGAGTTTAAAAGATACGCAGTGCTGGAGTAACTCAGTGGGTCAGGTAGTATCTCGGGTTAGGTGATGTTTCAGGTCACGACCCTTCTTTAAAGTGACCCGAAACGTCACCTATCCATATTCTCCAGCGATGCTGCCTGGCCTACTGAGTTACTCCAGCACTTTGTCTTTTTGTTTTTTGTAAACCTGCATCTACAGTTCTTTGTGTCAACATGCTGACTGTTTATTCTATCTATGCCTTTCCTAATTTTATAAATACTCTACCAGATCTCCCCTTAGCCTCGTACTCTCCAGTGTATTAATTCAAGTTTACAAAATATATTTACCTGCAAAACATGTGCCTCTATCAATGGAGTGGCGCAGCGGTAGAGTTGCTGCCTTACAGCACCAGAGACCTGGGTTTGACCTTGACTGTGGGTGCTGTGCAGTTTTTGTGTTCTCCCCTTGGGTTTTCTCTGGGTTTAGTTTTTAGTTTAGTTTCGAGATACAGGAGGAAGCAGGCCATTCGGCCCACCGAGTCCGCACTGACCAGTGATCACTGCACATTAACACTACCCTACACACACTAGGGACATTTTTACATTTGCACCAAGCCAATTAATGTACAACCCTGTACATCTTTGGAGTGTGGGAGGAAACCGAAGATCTGGGATAAATCCCACGCAGGTCACGGGGAGAACGTACAAACTCCGTATAGACAAGCACCTGTAGTCAGGATCGATCCTGGGTCGCTGAAAGGCAAATAAGGGCTCATCCGGGATTTGGACCCATGACCTCTCGTACCATAAGCGACAATTGTAACCCTGGACCAACGAGTCAGTTAGACCAGGAGTCTCCAAATTATGGCCTGCGGGCCACATCCGGCCCGCCACGATATTTTATCCGGCCCACTGCAAGCTCTTAACACGTTCCGCGCGACGGGCTATTTAGCGGCTTCTGTGATCGCGGGGGAACTTGCACGTCAGATTGCCGTAGGCTATCAAGCTGAGGGTTTGTGTGCAGCTGCTGACAGGTTACCGCCGATGGCCATGGGGGAGATAGTGAAGATCGGCGGCAGGGGTGGTGTGGCCCCAGTGAGTGGGTGGGTGTGGGTGTGTGTGTGTAACAAAAATGTGCCAAATATATAATGTGGCCCTCATGCTGAAAGGTTCGGAGGCCCCTGAGTTAGACCAACCACCAGCGGGTGCTCTAGTTTTCTCATGACAGAAGCCTCCTCATGGCAATCCCTGGAAGTGACGACACGATGCGTCTGTGATGCGTCGGGTGACAATTCTGTCAACATGTTGGACGACGACAGAAGCCACATTGTCTGACACACGAGCGAACGAACGGACGGCAAAAAATTGTAAAGTGTTTCTTTTGTGTAGGATAGTGCTAGTGTACAGGGTGAGCCAAAGCAAAGATCCTACAGCGAGCAAGATAGTCCATGCGACGAACAAGACATAGTATGTTCATGGGCAGATTCATGGGTCATTTTCGGCCACATTTCCGTAACCGGCTTCCGTCTCCGCAACAAAGATCCCGTAGCGGAGCAAAGATACTAGTGCAGAGACGGAAGCCGGTTACAGAAACATCCTCCTAAAAATCAAAGTTCTTTGGTAAAAATCTTCTCCTCATTTTCAGAATTATAATTTATTAACACAAACTGTTCCCCCGCAACGTTGATTACACTGCGGGTCGGGCCGGGTCGGGTCGGGTTACTGAAATGGATGAAAAAAAGGCCCACATTCCGCTCCGTTGCGTACTACGTCAGCCCATTGCATTTAGCAGGAGTGGTCTATCTTGCTCCGCTATAGGTTCCTTGGGCCAAAGGGCCTGTTTCCATGCTGTATCTCTAAAGTCTAAACTCTTATCTTTTCCCAGTGTGAGGACGGTGGAACAGAGGCTGAAAAGCTTTGAATCGCAGCAAGCAGAATGAGATGGCCTGAGGCTAATTTGGTGGTGCAACACTATGCCAGTGTTGAGGTAGCTTAGGTGGAATCGGAATAATGTACAGTGTTGAGCAATCCATGCATTCTTCTGCAAGGAGCTAAAATGCCCCATTACATCATCACTCCTGTAAACTGTCCCCAATCTTAGCCAGAGCGTTCGATAAACAGGAGAGTAAAAGTGTGGCTTGTTTACTCCACGGTTCTCTGCTCCACAGGAAGGCCAGGGAGAGCCAGTTACCTTGACTCCTCCTCAATAACCCTATGAAATATTACCAGTGGGCATTGAATTCTGTTCTGTTGTATGTATCGTGAACTCAGCTCAATAAACAATGACCTGATAAATTAATAAAATGGACAGGTAAATGGATAGCAAATGGTTTAGAGGGATATGTGTCAATGGTGGGCAGATGGGACGAGTGTCGATGGGGATATTTTGGTTGTTGTGAACAAATTGGGCACAAAGGGGGTGTTTCTGTGCTCTGGGACTCTGACACTGTAACTCTGTGATTAAAACCCCTGTCCCACTGTACGAGTTCATTCCAACAGTTCTCCCGAATTTGCCCTGATTCGAACTCGGAGATTTACGGTAATGGCCACTCGTCGGTACTCGGGGCTCTCATGGACATTTTTCGTCATGTTGAAAAATCTTCATGTCTTCCCGTGCTTACCTGCCGTTAGCGAGTCTTCCCGAGTACCTGCTGTTAGCACTAAGAGACGTCCCCGAGCTCCAACGTACCCGCTACGTTCATTCTCCGTGCTTACCATGAGTTTGATTTTTTTAAACTCGGGAGAGCTCTAGGAATGAACTCTCACCGTGGGACAAGGCTATCACTTTGTCATAGGCCAGAACCAGGAATAGCTCGCCTTTGGGGTGAGTAGGGGAATTCCAAAAGAGGAGGCGATTAGTTCTGACATTCTAGATTTCCATGCCTTAGAGTCATACAGCAGGGAAACCGGTCCTTCAGCCCGACTTGCCCCATCTGCACGAGTCGCACCTACCCACGGTTGGCCCATATCTCTC
The DNA here is from genome assembly GCF_028641065.1 of Leucoraja erinaceus. NCBI lineage: Eukaryota > Metazoa > Chordata > Chondrichthyes > Rajiformes > Rajidae > Leucoraja > Leucoraja erinaceus. Next base: position 662,838 of record NC_073421.1, read on the forward strand.
TAAACATTTCCTATCAGTTTCTTCCCAGCTTTTATTCCAAATTCAACAACTGAACCATCCTATCTGTAATGGCAGATTATTAAATCGTTCATGGTTTATTCCCTCTAGCTACTATGTTGAAGTCAATTGGGTAAGGAGATAGCTTTGTTACGCATGGAAGTTCTCCACGAGTCATTCAAAGCCATCCAAAGATAAATCATTAAAACACAGTCTCTTGATTAATAGTTTCTTTATTATCAAAGTAAAAATAGTGAGATATTCACCCAATCCTCTTGTTCAAGTACACTTTAATCTTCCTCGTGGTCAAACTGGTGCATGGTCGAAAGCTGTGCCTTCCCCCCCCTCCCCCCACCCCCCCCCCCCCCATGCTTCTTCGACTAAACTAAACACTGCTAGCGTCTCCGCAAGAATCCCGGCTGCAAACACACTTCCGACTGCGTAATAAATCCCACGCACATAATTACAGGCAGACAAAATGTAAAGGCAAATTGCCATCATTTATAACATACTGAGTTAAGCCAAATGGCCACTACACCATCAACAACTAAAGAGCGGTCCACAGCTCCCATCTACCTCCGTTCAGTTTCCGTTTAGTTTAATGTCACGGGTACAGTGAAAAACTTTTGTTGCCTTCATTGGAAACCCCCGGACTATCTTTAATCAGACTTTGCAGGATTTTATCTTGCACTAAACGTTATTCCCTTTACCCTGTATCTGTACACTGGGCAGCTTGATTAGAATCATGTATCGTCTTTCCGCTGACTGAATAGCACGCAACAAAAAAGCTTTTCACTGTACCTTGGGCACACGTGACAATAAACCAAACTATCCATATACCTAAGGAAGGGTTTCGGCCTGAAACGTTGCCTATTTCCTTCGCTCCATAGATGCTGCTGCACCCGCTGAGTCTCTCCAGCACTTTTGTCTACCTTCGATTTTCCAGCATCTGCAGTTCCTTCTTAAATACCTGATTAAATGTGCTGGAGTAATTGACATTGTGGACCAGAAAGTGTGTTCTTATACTGTACTGTTCTATTCCCCAGGTCTGGCAGCATCTGTGGAGTGAATGGACAGCCAATGTTTCGGGTCGGGACTTTTTATTTTATAATTATGTTAGTTGCTATTTTTTTTGTTCCCCCCCCCCCCCCCACCTTTTCCCTTTTTTTGTTATTGATTCACGCTAGATTAAAGTTTCAGATACTGGGTGTCACCTTGTGACAAGAAATTAAGCCAGGCGCCACAGGGAGGATATTGCTGTCACTGGCAGAGCATGTCTTTGGAACTGTGATTGATAGATGGGCCTATTTGACCTAAATTGCAATATAAATGTATTGTCATTGCTTCAGTAATAACGTGAGATCTCTATGCTGAGGAGTGCAAGGAAATCGGGAGGAATAGTGGCACACTGTCAGGGCAGCAATGAGTTGTGATGATCTCCATAGCAAAGGAAATTGAGATTCTGCATGTGCACTCCTTTGTTGTAATAATAAAGATGAGATGCATGAATTAATTTGCAAATCATTGGAGATGATTAATGCAATCAATGCTGAAATGTTGCACTTTAATCCAAAGCGCTCTCTCTAGGAGCAAAGAGGTCCTTCTGCAGTTGTACAGAGCCCTAGTGAGATCACACCTGGAGTATTGCGTGCAGTTTTGGTCCCTTAATTTGAGGAGGGACATTCTTGCTATTGAGGGAGTGCAGCGTAGGTTTACAAGGTTAATTCCCAGGATGGCGGGACTGTCATATGCTGAGAGAATGGAGCGGCTGGGCTTGTACTCTCTGGCGTTTAGATGGATGAGAGGGGTTCTCAATGTAACGATTATTAAGGGTTTGAACACGCTAGAGGCAGGAAACATATTCCTGATGTTGGGGGAGTCCACAACCAGGGGCCACAGTTTAATAATAAGGAGTAAGCCATTTAGAACGGAGACGAGGAAACACTTCTTCACACAGAGAGTTGAGAGTTTTTTTTTTTTGTTTTTTTTTTGTTCCCGGTAGGCGGCGTGACTCTCGTCAGCTGCAGTGGAGAGATAAGTTTTTTTTGGCCTTCCATCACAGCGATGTGATGGATGTTTATGTAAATTATGTTGTGTCTTGGGTCTATTTGTTTGTAATGTATGGCTGCTGAAACGGCATTTCGTTTGGACCTCAAGGGGCTCGAAGGGCCGAATGGCCTACTCCTGCACCTATTGTGTATTGTCTATTGATGAGATGCTGGAAGGGTGGAAATGAATGAGAGCATAAAGGGAGCATAGGAGATTAATTATTAATATTCCACTTGAATGCTTATTCCAAATGTACCTTCATTTTAGAATGGTGGAGTTTACTGCAGTGGGGGTGATGACACAGATGTGTTAACAAGAGGGGTGATAAGATTGAGAGTGGGCATCCATATCTAGAATGGGAAAGCCAAAGAGCAGATAAACCCAAATCGTCACTGGTCCATGGCCTGATGTGTTGAGTTACTCCTGCACCTTGGGTCCTTTTGTGTAAATTAGCATCCACAGTTCCTTCTACATGTTGTGCCATGTCCCAAAGCAAGTCTAGACTATACTCCTTTCCCCAACCTTTTGTCCTCTTGCCTTTATAACCAAGCAAGAGGGAGAATGAGTCGTCATCCCGGATGTTAAAGGTGTAGGAAGGAACTGCAGATGCTGGTTTACACTGAAAATAGACACAAGATGCTGGAGTAACTCAGCGGGACAGGCAGCATCTCTGGAGAGAAGGAACGGGTGAATGGTTGCTTATTCCTTCTCACTATCTTGGGTTTCTTCTATTCCTTGGAGCGCAGAGGATGAGCGGTGATCCCATCGAGGTGTACGAGTTCATGAGAGGAATAGATAGAGCAAATGCAGTCTTTCACCCAGAGTAGGGGAATCGAGAACCAGAGGATAGCTTTAAGGTGAGGGTGGAAGATTTAATCGGTCACAAGTGACAAGAGCAGAATTATGCCATTCGGCCCATCAAGTCTACCACCATTCAATCATGGCTGGTCTATATCTCCCTCCTGACCCCACTCGCCTCCCTTTTCCCCGTAGCAAGCTGAACTGCAACTTTTTTTTACACAAAGGGTGGTGTCTATATAATAAGCCACAACATTTTCAAAACATTTAGACAGGTTCATGGATAGGATAGATTAAGAGGGATATGGGCCAAATTCAGATAGGTGGGACTAGTATAGATGCGGCATTTTGGTTGGCATGGGCAAGTTGGGCCGAAGGGCCTGTTTTCACAATGTTGACACTAACAGCTCTACTAACGGTGTCGTTGTGTCTGGGTTCCCCATAAGTTTCAACCAACTCAGAAGGCATTGAACTCTTTAATGTTGAGGGACTGGTAAACAAGGCAAATGTAGGAAATACAGGCAATTTATGCACCAAAACACAAGGTGCTGGAGGAACTCAGTGGGTCAGCTGTTCTTGTCCGATCGGGACCCTTCTCCTTTCCATAAGAAATCGGAGCAGAAATAGGCCATTCGTGTCTGCTCTGCCATTTGATCGTGATTTTTCCATTCTCTTGCCTTCTCCCTGTAACTTTTGACGCACTTACTAATCAAGAACCTATCAATCTTCGCTTTCAAAAATATCCAGTGACTTGCCATCCATAGCTGATGACAAAGAATTCCACAGATTCACCACCTTCTGGCTAAAGACATTTCTCTTCATCTCCCTGTTCAAATGCTGCTTGACCTGCTGAGTTCCTCCAGCACTTTGTTTTGCTTAAGATTGCTGCGTCTGCTGTTCTTGTATCTTCAATTTGTTTAAAAACAATTATTTCTGGTGAATTAGCTTATGGATAGATGTTGGCCTGCGACACTGAGGAGTGCAGTGGGGATTTTCAAATCTGTGTGAAAATAGACAACGCCCTCAACTTAATATCTCATGGTAAATACTTCCAAAACAATTGGCATCAACCATAGTTTTGAGAATTGTTTTTAGCAGCTTCGTATGCCATGAACTACAGAGCCGTTGTCCTCTCCACCCTGTTGTATGGAGCTGAGTCATGGACCACCTACAGCAGGCACCTGAGAGCCCTGGAACAATACCATCAAAGATCCTTACGAAAGATTCTGAGGATTAGCTGGGAGGACAAACGCACCAACATCAGCGTTTTGGAGCAAGCCAACAAGACCAGCATCACCACCACAATAATGCAGCACCAACTTCGATGGATGAGAGGGGATCTCATTGAAACATATAAAATTATTAAGGGTTTGGACACACTAGAGGCAGGAAACATGTTCCTGATGTTGGGGGAGTCCAGAACCAGGGGCCACAGTTTAAGAATAAGGAAAAAGCCATTTAGAATGGAGACGAGGAAACACTTTTTCACACAGAGAGTGGTGAGTGTGGAATTCTCTGCCTCAGAGGGCGGTGGAGGCAGGTTCTCTGGATGCTTTCAAGAGAGAGCTTGATACGGCTCTTAAAAATAGCAGTGTCAGAGGATATGGGGAGAAGGCAGGAACGGGGTACTGATTGTGGATGATCAGCCATGATCACATTGAATGGCGGTGCTGGCTCGAAGGGCCGAATGGCCTGCTCCTGCACCTATTGTCTAACGAGGTACAATGAAAAGCTTTCTGTTGCATGCTATCCAGTCAGTGAAAGGACTATACATATTCTGAAGAAGGGTTCCAAAATGAAAAGTCTCCCATTCTTTTTCTCCACAATGCTTCCTGACCTGCTGAGTTACTCCAACATTTTGTATCTATCTTCAGTATAAACACGTGTGTGCACTTCCTTCCTACGCATATATAATTACAATCAATCTTTGCACAGTGTACAGATACAGGATAAAGGGAATAAAGTTCAGTGTAAAGATAATCCGAAGGTCTCCGTTGAGGTGGATGTGAGGTCAGGCCTGCACTCCAGTTGGTAATAGGATGGTTCAGTTGCCTGATAACAGTCAGAATCTGGAGGTATGCGTTGGAGGTACAGCGATCATTCTGCTCTATCCTACACACGAGGGACAATTTACTATTTTACAGAAGCCAATTAACCTACAAACCTGGTGCACAAAATTGCTGGAGAAACTCAGCTGGTGCAGCAGCATCTATGGAGCGAAGGAAATAGGCGACGTTTCGGGCCAAAACCCTTCTTCAGACTGGGCAATTTTGTGTACCTTCGATCTTCCAGCATCTGCAGTTCCTTCTTGAACAACCTACAAACCTGCATGTCTTTTGGAGTGTGGGAGGAAACCAGAGCACCCGGGGAAAACCCACGTGGTCACTGGGAGAAAGTACAAACTCCATACACACAGCACCCGTAGTCAGGACCAAACCCGGGTCTCTGGCGCTGTGAGGCAGCGACTCTACTCTGCGCCACCGTGCCGCCTTGTTCTCAAAACCTTTCTCAACATTTATGTTACCTGGTATCAAACTTTGTTTAAGAAGGAACTGCAGATGCTGGTAAATTGAAGGTAGACAAAAGTGCTGGAGAAACTCAGCGGGTGTAGCCCAGGGCGGTAAACCCGGGGGGGGGGGGTCAGAGGGGACAATCTCCTCCCCAGATTTTGGAGAGCCGAGGGGGGGGACATCCCCCCCCCGGTCCCCCCCCCCCCCCGGGACATGTTTTTGTCATCCGGATTTTAAAATCTCCGCTTTCCGCGAGACAATGGAGGTGGGACTGCCGATCGAGGGTGATTGGAGGAGAGAGATGTGGCACAGACCTGCACTTCATCCGCAGCCAGGATCGATCCCAGCCAGCTCTCCAGCGCTGTCCCGTCCCCACCCCCGCCCCCACGGGTGGCCAGAGAGGTCGGGCGTCAGACGCGAGCTGTACCTCCAGGCCCACAGCCAGCGCAGAGACGCAGCGCTAAACCCAGCTCAACTCTGCCTGTCCTGTCCTGCCAGGTGAACCCGCCTGGGCTTGCGGGAAATATGGCCAGCGCGGAGAAACAGCGCTAGTGTCCCGTCAGTCCAGTCAGGGCTATAGTTTAACCCGGCGAGACAGGCAGAGTTGATAGCGCTGGATTGTCCTCCGAAGCCTCGTGCATGTGTGTGTGAGTGTGCGCATGCGCGCACGGCTGCCAAAAGATGGTGTCCCCCTTGTCCCCGGTCCCCTCCATGTTTTGATAGCGAGTTCCGTGCCTGTGTGCAGCAGCATCTATGGAGCAAAGGAAATAGGCAACGTTGCCTATTTCCATCAAACTTTGTTTTACACCAACGGTGTAACATAAATGCAAGTTCCTGATTTGCTTCCCCCCCCCCTCCAGCATGAGGTTAATTGAAAAGGCCTTTTGTTCTGGCTGAGATCAGTAAGCTTAGCTCAGACCCACAGCCAAACCACCCGTAGCTTTATTTCAAAGAGCAGGGAGTTTTCCCTGATGCCCTGGGCAACATGGCTTAATATATGAAGAAAACGCACATGCAATTATCTGGTGATTATCACTTTATTGTTGTGTGCAACCTTGTGTACGAATAGGTTGCTGCTTTACCTACCCTTCCTTGCAAACTACACTGCAAAAATACTTCATTTGACTGTAAAACATTTTGAGACATCCTGAGGTCATTTCAATGATTGTGTTAAAGACTTTTACTTTTTCTTTGAAAAGTGCGTAAGTTTAGTTTAGAGGTACAGCGCAGACGGACATAGTCCCTTCGGCCCACCGAGTCCGTGCCGACCAGGAATATCTGTACACTAGCACTATCCTACACACTTAGGACAATTTACAATTTTTACTGAAGCCAATTAACCTACAAACCTGTACGTCTTTTGGAGTGCGGGAGGAAACCGGAGCACCCGGAGAAAAACCCCTCGCGGTCACGGGGAGAACGTACAAACTAAGAGTCAAGAGAGTTTATTGTCATGTGTCCCAGATAAGACAATGAAATTCTTGCTTTGCTTCAGCACAACAGAATATACTACAGAACAGATCAGTGTGTCCATATACCATTATATAAATATACACACACATGAACAAATAAACTGATAAAGTGCAAATAAACAGATAATCAGTCTGAAGAAGGGTTTCGGCCCGAAACGTTGCCTATTTCCTTCACTCCATAGATGCTGCTGCACCCGCTGAGTTTCTCCAGCATTTTTGTGTACCTATGGTCCTATTAATGTTCAGAGTTATGTTTCAGTTGAGTTTAATAGCCTGATGGCTGTGGGGAAGCAGCTATTCCTGAACCTGGACGTTGCAGACTTCAGGCTCCTGTACCTTCTACCTGAAGGTAGCGGGGAGATGAGTGTGTGGCCGGGAATAGGGGATATGGGGAGAAGGCAGGAACGGGATACTGATTGGGGGATGATCAACCATGATCACATGATCACATTTGCCGGCACCCGTCATAGTCGCAGAAGGTGGCTGAAAATTCTCAACATGTTGAAAATCCAGCGGCGACCTGAAAACGTTACGACATTTTGGGCCACTGCTCATGACCATACAGGCTTCACCCCGCCATATGTCGACACGTGACACCTGTATGGTCGCGAGGAATCGCTTAAAGAGTCGTACCTTTTTCTGGTCGCCGCTGGAGTTTCAACACGTTGAGAATTTTCGGCCACCTTCTGCGACTATGACGGGTCTCCCGTAAAAATCACGTTAGTGGGACAGGCCCTATAGGGGTGATTTTATTGAGTTGTATAAAATCATGAGGGAATTGATAGGGTGAATGCACAATGTCGTTTACCAAGGGAGGGGAAAATAGACAACAGACAATAGGTGCAGGAGTAGGCCATTCGGCCCTTCGAGCCAGCACCGCCATTCAATGTGATCATAGCTGATCATCCCCAATCAGTACCCCGTTCCTGCCTTCTCCCCATATCACCTGTCTAGCTCTCTCTTGAAAGCATCCAGAGAACCTGCCTCCACCGCTCTCTGAGGCAGAGAATTCCACAAATCAAGAACCAAATGACCCATGTTAAAGGTGAGCGGGGGAAAGACTTTCTAGGAAGCTATGGGACAACTGTTTCACACACAAGGTGGTGGGTATGTACATTAAGCTTCCAAAGGAAGTGGTTGGGGTAGTCTACTGTAACAACATTTCAAAGACACTTGGACAAGTACATGGATAGGAAGGTTTTTGAGGGATAATGGCCAAATGCAGGCGTCTAAGACAAGATGTGGAATCTTGGTCAAGATGGACTGGTTTGTCTGAAGTGTTTAAGAAGGAACTGCAGATGCTGGAAAACCAAAGGTGGACAAAAGTGCTGGAGAAACTCAGTGGGTGAGGCAGCATCTGTGGAGAGAAGGAATAGGTGACGTTTCAGGTCGAGACCCTTCTTCAGACCTGTTTCCATCCTGTTTGACTGCGATTCTAAATTCTAGGAGCAGATATTTCTAAAATTCATAGAAGTATGTCAGGTTATTAACTGAATGATATTCCATTTCTAACTGTTACAGTGTGATCACATGCCTTGGGTTATTCAAAAAACCTTTCGTCCATTCATCCAGATTTGGTAAATGGCAATTGAGGAGTGGAAACCATCCGTTTATTTTCCACCGCTAATTTCCTGAAACTTACACTTGCCTTCGACCGAGTTAACTCAACTAAATCAATCATCATCACACAAGATTGTCATAGATTTGAACCCGGGTTGTGAGGAGCTAACATTCTGCAGCAATTTGGCCCGATCCCTCGGGTACCATTTCGTGCAGAGATGACCCTTGTACATGGTTCCTGTACAACAGTGGCAGCTTGTCAGCCTGGAGACTGCCCAGGCAGAACCTCTGATTCAAGCACAAGAACTCCTGGGTTTCAACCTGATTTGAACTCTCCTGGGTAATAAAGTTATTGCTAGAAAAAAGAAAGGCATGATACCAAAACACTGACTGTGAACATTGCTATCAGTCACTGAAGTGTGCTCTGGAAAAGGATGTGAAATGACAATGGACAATAGGTGCAGGAGTAGGCCATTCGGCCCTTCGAGCCTGCACCGCCATTCAATGCGCTGATCATCCCCAATCAGTACACCGTTCCTGCCTTAGTGGGGTCGCCATGTCATTGTAGGTTGTCCAGGTAGTCGAGGTAGTTTTAGTTCATCTCTTTTGCTGACCGGGCATTTTCATTGGCTCATTGGGGAAAATAAAATGTAAGCACGAGTTTTCAGAACCAAGGAAAACCGCCCGGTAATGTTAAATGCCCGCTAAACTTCACAGCTGTATAGCTCCGGCTTATTAAAAGTTGTCTGGTTTCTTAAAAGTCTCTCCACTTCTTCACCCCCCCCCCTTCTCACCACCCCTCCCCCCACTTCTCACCACCCCCCTTCTCCCCCCCACTTCGCCCTCCCCCCCTTCTCCCCCCCCCCCCCGCTCTTTTTTAAAGGACTTACCGTACACTGTGCCAGCCGTCTTTAATCTTCCTGTTCATCGCGGGTATCACCTTGGCTTTACACTGTGTGAATTTCAGACAGCGCTCCCCCCACTTTCCCTGGCCCCCGCCTTTGGTGTGTGTGTGTGTGTGTGTGTGTGTGTGTGTCCGTCCGTCCCCCCCCCCCCCCCCCCCCCCCATTCTGACGGTTGTTGCAGCTTGCGGTTGTTTCAGTGCCCCCGAGCATCCTCCTCACAGTTCACACTGCCACCCAGCTTTGTGATTGAGGAAAACACACAATGGAATGATGACTGTCCGGCGTGCAGCAGTGGAGTCATAATGGCAGCTGGTGTGTAAGGCATTGGTAAATGTAGAAAGGAGGAAGCGGAGGCCTTGGTATTCAGTAGGGGTGAGGTTAGAAAAGTCAAGTCGGCTGATGTCTAGTCAGCAGTTGGAGATAACCTCTCTTCCAGTTCTCCCTACCTGCCTCTTTCAGTCCAAAGAAGGGTCCCGACCCGAAATGTGTCGGGACCAATCCACGTCCTCCAGAGATGCCTGACCCGCTTGAGTTACTCAATAGACGTAGACAATAGGTCAGGAAGCGAGCGGACAAGATCATCTCTGTTCCCTCTCACCCTGGCCACAAACTCTTTGAATCACTTCCCTCTGGAAGGCGACTCCGGACTGTCAAAGCTGCCACAGCCGGACATAAAAACAGCTTTTTCCACGAGTAGTTGCTCGAGTAGAACAGCCATAGATCTGTAGCCTCCCTTTGACCTGGTATTTTGTAGGTTCACATGTTTGATCAATGGTGTTTTATCATTAATGTTTTATTATTATTAATGTTTAGTGTTTTCTGAGTCATTCGTAACTGTCACTGTATGTCATGTTGTTACTTGTGGGCAGAGCACCAAGGCAAATTCCTTGTATGTGAATACTTGGCCAATAAACGTACTTACTTAGGGGCAGGAGTAGGCCATTCGGCTCTTCGACCCAGCACCGCCATTCAATGTGATCATGGCTGATCATCCCCAATCAGTACCCCGTTCCTGCCTTCTCCCCATATCCCCTGACTCCGCTATCTTTAACAGCCCTGTCTAGCTCTCTCTTGAAAGTGTCCTGCACTGTGTGTCTATTGTAGGTGATGGTAAATGAAGGCAGCAAGTAGTATTTTTGGAAACGTTGCCTAGTTCCTTCGCTCCATAGATGCTGCTGCACCCGCTGAGTTTCTCCAGCATTTTTGTGTACCTTCGATTTTCCAGCATCTGCAGTTTCTTCTTAAAAACAAGTTCAGATGCTGGTTTACACCAAAGATCGGCACAAAGTGCTGGAGTAACTTTAGCGAGTCAGGCAGCTTCTATGTCGGAAAAGGGCGGGTGATATTTTGGTTTGGGATCCATCTTAAGACTGAAGACTTTGAGTTTGAAGAAGATTCCCGATCGAAACGTCAGCCAAAGGTACACAAAGAATGCTGGAGAAACTCAGCGGGTGAGGCAGCATCTATGGAGTGAAGGAATAGGCGACGTTTAGAGTCTCCAAACCTTAGAGTCACGACCCAAAGTGCTGGAGTAACTCAGTGGGTCAGGCAGCATCTCTGGAGAAAAAGGATGTATCAAGTTTCAAGAGAGTTTATTGTCATGTGTCCCAGATAGGACAATGGAATTCTTGCTTTGCTTCAGCACAACAGAATATAGTAGACATGAATAAATACAGATCAGTATTCCATTGAATATATATATATATGCACACACATAAATAAGCATATAAAGTGCAATAGGCTATTAAAGTTCAGATTTTTGTTTGAGTTGAGTTTAGTAGTCTGATGGCTGAGGGGAAGCAGCTATTCCTGAACCTGGATGTTGCAGATTTCAGTCTCCTGTACCTTCTACCTGAAGGCAGCAGAGAGACGAGTGTGTGGCCAGGATGGTGTGGGTCCTGGATGATGCTGGCAGGCCTTTTTGAGGCAGCGACAATCCATATCCCTTCACGCCACAGATGCTGCCTCACCCGCTGAGTTTCTCCAGCATTTTTGTCTACCTTTGATTTTCCAGCATCTGCAGTTCCTTCTTAAACAGCTTTGCAGACAGCCTGCTTCATAGTTGCCTGAAGCTTCAGTCCAATGTGTTTTGTATACTGTGTGCGGTGCCGTTTGAATAGACCCCCCCTAAATAATATGCTTTCCCCTTGATTCACATTATGAACCGGCAATTAGATGAGAACAAAGCCATTCCCACATTGCCCGCAGCAGCAGTGACTCTGTGAAACATCAGCCAGTCGAGATGTCTGCACTGGGGATTTTTTTCTCTCTTCTCTCTGCCCTCTTTCTCCTCTTTCCCCAGCCAATGTGAGTCACTCAGAACATGACATCATGTCTGGGGAGGTCCCAGCTAGCCAGCCAGCCAGCCACCGTGCACCGCTCCTTGTGTGTTACACACCACCAGTATCAGATGTGTGTGTGTGTGTGTGGCAGCGAAGCGACACAGGATCTTGCGGGAGCAACCCCTTGCTTGCATTCGACTCGGGGGAGGACTGTTTCTCTTGGAAGGAGCTGTGTGTGTGTGTGTGTGTGTGCACACACGTGTGCGGGCACCGATTGTGGAACAGGTGAGCGGCAAACAAAGCAAGTGGCGAGAAGATCAAAGCTTTTATTTGTGTGGAGGGCTCGTGTTTGTGAGGCAGGGGCTGTCAGTGTGTGTGGAGGAGCGCTGTTGTTTGCAGGGGCGGGTAGGTAAATGATGTGTGATGGTGTGTTAAGGAGCAAAATGCCACGCGGGATAAACAGGGAGAGGGTACTGGCTGGTTCATGTATGTGTAAAGTCAGTACAAGGATCCGGCGAAGCTGTGATGTCCCGTGTGCCCTGTGTGGAAGGTGTAGCACAGATCACAGTGGCAAAGAAACTGCTTAGAAAAAGATAGTTGCTGTTACACTTAACTGGGAACTGGAGCAATAATGGACACAGTCCCCCCCCCTCCCTTCCCACTCCTTATTTAAGTGTAGTATAGGACTTGAGGAGACAAAGGTAGACAGAAGTGCTGGAGAAACTCAGCGGGTGCAGCAGCATCTATGGAGCGAAGGAAATAGGCAACGTTTCGGGCTGAAACCCTTCTTCAGCCCCTTCGCTCCATAGATGCTGCTGCACCCGCCGGGTTACTCCAGCATTACTGTCTGCCTTCGATTTTGCAGCATCTGAAGTTCCTTTTTAAAGACTTGAGGAGACGAGCTGTGTGTGTGTGTGTGTGTTTTCATTCCGTGCTGAAGACACACTCATGCCAAGCTTGGGTGAGTTTTAGCACCAGAAATATCATTGTATTTCCTGGTGCAGAAGCTGATGAAAGCGGCTAGATTGTGCTGTACGTACACGTGACAATAATAAAAAAAAACCCCCCCCCCCCCCCCCCCCTGCCGCTGTTGAGTCTGTCCAGCAATTCTTTCTCCTTATTTCAGATCTTATGCATCTTTTTATATTTTCATTTGTGTTGGAACTGTGGTCGAAACGATGGGGACCCTTTAACTCTTCCTAATTGCTGCCTCCCTTCTTCAAAAACATTTAAACCTCAACCTCCTTGCTGTTTTCACACCAATACCCCCAGATATTGGTCACGGTGGCGCAGCGGTAAAGTTGCTGGTTGAATGCAGCGCCAGAGACCCGGGTTCGATCCCCACTACGGGCGCTGTCTGTACGGAGTTTGCACGTTCTCCCCTTGACCTGCGTGGGTTTTCTCCGAGGTCTTCGGTTTCCTCCCACACTCTAAATAGACCTACAGGTTTGTAGGTTAATTGGCTTGGTAAATGTTTAAAAAAAAATGTCCCTAGTGTGTGTTAATGTGGTCGGCGCGGACTCGGTGGGCCGAAGGGCCTGTTTCAAGATTCAAGAGAGTTTCTTGTCATATGTCCCTGATAGGACAATTACATTTTATTTCATTGCACTGTATGTTTAAAACTAAAATGTGGTCAGCCTTATAGATTAATTGCAGAAATTCATTTATTGAAATGACCAGTCTGAAGAAATGTCCTGCCTGTCCTGAAACATCAACTATCCATGTTCTCCAGAGATGCTGCCTGACCGTCTGAGTCACTCTAGAACTTTATTTCCTTTTTAAACCAGCCCTTACAATTCTTTGTTTCACCATTTCTCCACAGATGCTGCCTGACCCGCTGGGTTACACTAGCACTTTGTCCTTTTCTGTAAACCAGCATCTTCACTAAGGAAGACTTATTATTTATAATTTGCCGGAAATAGCAGGGGACCGCGGGCAGATGCTGGAAGATCGAAGGTACACAAAAAGTGGTGTGGGTAAATTGAATGGATTAAACTCAGCCCCAGGGCCAGATAGGCTGCAGCAGAGTCTATGGAAGCGAAGGAAGTAATAGGCAAAACTCTTTAGATTCTGGGGCCGAAACCCTGGCGGGTAGCAAACGACTGATTAAGGGGGAGGGGGGAGAAAAGGGGAAAAACAGGGAGGAGGAGGAGCATCGGTAGGGGGGGGGAGTCAGTGGGAAAGATGGGATAGCAGCACATTTGAAAGGGTTGAAGGAATTGGAGGAGACAGCAAGGGTTACGACAAAATTGGGAGAATTCAATGTTCATGCCAACCGGACGCAAGCTGCCCAGGCGGAATATGAGGTGCTGTTCCTCCAATTTCCGGTGTTGCTCACTCTGGCAATGGAGGAGACCCAGGACAGAGAGGTCGGATTGGGAATGGGAGGGGGAGTTGAAGTGCTGAGCCACCGGGAGTTCAGGTAGGTTATTGCGGACTGAGCGGAGGTGTTCGGCGAAACGATCGCCCAACCTCAGCTTAGTCTCCCCGAAGTAAATCAGGTATCTGCAATACCTTGTTCCTACAGTTCTCCAGAGATGCTGCCTGACCCGCTGAGTTGCACCAACGACAAGTTGTTGGCATGTGGATTTACACACGTCCCCATATCATTAGTCTCAGATTACCCATTCTTCTTTTAAACTGGCCTGAGGTCTGAAGAAGGGTCTTGACCCGAAACGTCACCCATTCCTTCTTGCCGGAAATGGTGCCTGTCCCGCTGAGTTACTCCAGCATTGTGTGTCTGTCTACCTGAGGTTTTACAATCTCTTAAATTGCAGACCTCTCCATTGTCTTGCTCGTCCATATATAATAGTTGAGAAGGACAAGGGTCACACCCTTGTCCCCAAGGCTAGACTCTAGTGAACACCCAAACTCTCATGGGTCTTATCATAGGTAGCATTAGTTTGGATCAACCAGTTGACCAGATTCTGTTTGGTAGAGTGCTTTGCCTTTAAAACAATGGTGAACCCAAGATAATTCAGTTAGATATATGGACAACACTGGCAAAGCCAGCATTTTTTGCCCAAGTGGCCCTAAACAGTGATTTTCCCAGTTGATTTCAGAGTGTGGGTTGGAGGCAGCTGTAGATATCTTAGAGGACACTGCTGGAGAATGGTGGACACAAAGCTCTGGAGTAGATCAGCGGGTCAGGTAGCATCTAGGGGGGGGAAGTACAGGTGGCGTTTTGGGTCGGGAGTCTGAAGAAGGGTCGCAACCCCAAACGCACCCGAAATTCCATCTTTCATGACCTCAGCTTTCCAAACCACTTTATAACCAATGAATCATTTTTGAAATGTGGTCAGATTGGGAATGTAAGTGAAATGCAGAATATGAAATCTCACTAACCACTGTAGTAATGACAACATAATGGATACAAAAGGTATTGCAGTTGCTGCTTTATCAAAAAAAAGCACAAAGTGCTGGAGTAATTCAGCGGGGTCAGGCAGCATCTCTGGAGAACACGGATAGGTGACATTTCCCTTCACTATTGTACTGAACAGAGCTGAGGCTCTATAGGGCACTGGTCAGATCGCATTTGGACTACTGTGAGCAAATCTGGACCCCATATCTGAGGAAGGATGTGCTGGCCCAGAGGAGGTTTACTAGGATGATCCCAGGAATGAGTAGGTTAGCATTGGATGAGCTTTTGACGGCACTGGGCCTCTATTCGCTGGAGTTTAGAAGGTTGAGGGGAGACCTCTTTGAAACTTACAGAATAATGAAGGGCATAGATAGAGTGGATGTGGAGAGGATGTTTCCACTTGTGGGAGAGTCTAGGACCAGAGGTCACAGCCCCAGATTAAAAGGGCGCTCTTTTAGAAACAAGGTGAGGAGGAACTTCTTTATTCAGAGGGTGGTGAATCTGTGGAACTCATTGAGACAGAGGGCTGTGGAGGCCATGTCAGTGGATACTTCCCCACAGCCATCAGGCTATTAAACCTGGCCCGGACAAAACTCTGATTATTAATAACCCATTTTCTGTTAATTGCACTTTATCAGTTTATTTATTCATGTGTGTATATATTTATATTATGGTATATCGACACACTGATCTGTTTTGTAGTAAATGCCTACTATGTTCTGTGTGCTGAAGCAAAGCAAGAATTTAATTGTCCTATACAGGGACACATGACAATAAACTCACTTGAACTTGAACTATTTTTAAGGCCGAGATAGACAAATTCTTGATTGGAACGTGTGTCGAGGGTTATGGGGAGAAGGCAGGAAAATAGGATTAGGAGGCAGAGATCAGCCATGATTGAATGGTGGGGTAGATGCGATGGACCGAATGGTTTAATTCTACTATAACTTGTGAATTAGTTTAGTTTTGGTTTAGCGATACAGAGTGAAAACTGGCCCTTCGGCCCATCGAGTCTGAGCCATCCGACGATCACCTGTACACTAGTCCTATCCTACATATTGGAAACAAGTTGCAGAAGCCAATTAACCTGGAATCCTGTACGACTTTGGAATGTGGGAGGAAACTGGAGCACCCGGAGAAAATCCACGGCGTCTTGGGGAACGTACAAACTCCATACAGACAGTACCCGAGTCAGGATCGAACCTGGGTCTCTGGCGCTGTGAGGTTGCACCCGCTGCTGCACAGTGCCGCCTTGTATCTCTTCATCTGAAGAAGGGTATCGACGTGAAACATCACACATCAATGTTCTCCAGAGACGTTCCCTGACCCGATGAGTTATTCTGCTACAATAAATCAACATTTGGTGATGGTGGTTCTGGTGCAACTCTTGTGTCAGCATGCAGCTTAATGTACAGCCTCTGTATATTGCCCTGAGGGTACAGGGAGTGGACGACAAACTGGTATAACATAGAACCAGCGTGAATAGGTGATCAATTGACTCAAGTGGGCCGAAGGGCCTGTTTCCATGCTGTTCCCGATGTTGGGGGAGTCCAGAACCAGGGGCCACAGTTTAAGAATAAGGGGTACGCCATTTAGAACGGAGATGAGGAAGCATTTTTTTCACACAGATTGTTGTGAATCTGTGGAATTCTCTGCCTCAGAGGGCGGTGGAGGTCGGTTCTCTGGATGCTTTCAAGAGAGAGCTAGATAGGGCTCTTAAAGATAGCGGTGTCAGGGGATATGGGGAGAAGGCAGGAACGGGGTACTGATTGTGGATGATCAGCCATGATCACATTGGCGGTGCTGGCTCGAAGGGCCGAATGGCCTACTCCTGCACCTATTGTCTATTGTCTCTAAACTAAAGTTTTTAGTTTAGAAATTCAGCGTGGAAAGCAAAGATAGGGAGGGAAGGGGGGAGTATTACTTAAAATGAGAGAACTGAACGT
Organism: Leucoraja erinaceus; assembly: GCF_028641065.1. Taxonomy (NCBI): domain Eukaryota; kingdom Metazoa; phylum Chordata; class Chondrichthyes; order Rajiformes; family Rajidae; genus Leucoraja; species Leucoraja erinaceus. The sequence goes on from NC_073421.1 coordinate 679,718, forward strand.
TGATACCATTGAGCTGTTGGCTACCGAAGCAGAATATGAATGTTGACAGACCGTGCCATTTTATCACAACCAACATTGGCCTATAGATTATGTGTACATTTCTGGACCTCAGGGTGTGTGATCAAGTCTATAAAATGGGACTTAAATCCTTAACCTCCTGAAGTGAATAGTCGCTATAGAAACGAGAGAGAATGTGAGAGAGGAGGGGAAATGTCTCGGGCGAGAGGTCATAGCCTCAGAATTAAAGGACGTTCTTTTAGGAAGGAGATGAGGAATTTCTTTTGTCAGGAGGTGGTGAATCTGTGGAATTCTTTGCCAGAGAAGGCTGTGGAGGCTGTCAGTGGATAAGGCGGGTATAGGTGGATTCTTGATTTGAACGGGTGTCAGAGTTTATGGGGAGAATGCAGGAGAATGGGGTTAAGAGAGAGAGAGAGAGATAGATCAGCCATGACTGAATGGCAGAGTAGACTTGATGGGCCGAATTACCTAATTCTGCTCCTATGATTGTGCAAGGGGGAAGGGGTGCGAGGGGGGAGAGAGAAATGTGTGTGAGAGAATATTTTGCATGTGGATAGTCTGTTATTTTTTATTAAATTGGACAACGTTGGTGCTACAAATACTCCATCATAAGCTAGTGTGAAATTCATTTTGCTTAGATGTTTGTGAAATTTAAAATGTTCAAACATAAAAATTTATTGGACAGCTTTCCAGATTTCTTTGGCCAGATTTTTCTCAGTAGCGATAATATTTTATCCCCGCATGCTTGATGTGCTCAGTGTAGAACAACAGAGCACAAGATTGATGCACAGGTGCAAGGTATAGGATTATCTGAAGTCGCTCTTCTTTATTTGACTGGTTTCCCCGTTGATGTATTTTGCAGCTGAACCATCTATGAGCTTTAATGCTGCATGTTGCTGGATTATCGGCGTCCCTGCCAGGTTTAATGGTGTTGAAAGCCTGGTCTCTTCCCCATTGCTCTGTCTGAGCTAATTGAAAACCCCCTACCGCTGCATTGAAGAAGAGAGAAAAAAAAATACAATCATGGCCAATGTTGCCGTGATCACGAGCAGCAAACTGCTGGAGGAACTCAGCGGGGTCAGGCAGTGTCTGTAGAAGCAAGGGCATGGTGCCCATTGTGGGTCAAGACCCTGCTGTGCCCTACCAACCCCTTCCCTCCACTAATGCCGCCTGACCCGCTCAGTTCCTCCAGCAGTTTTGTTTTTTTCCCCCTCCAGATACCAGCTTCTGCAATTTTGTGTGCCTCAATATTTCTGCGATGTGGTTTATGGCTCTGGAATATCATGGGGGAACTCTGCTCGTTGCCTTCAAAAATATGGTGGAGGAAGGAACTGCAGATGCTGGTTTACACCAAAGATAGACACAAAGTGCCGGAGTAACTCAGCGGGACAGGCGGCGCCTGTGGAGAGAAGGAGTGGGTGACGTTTCTTCTTCAGACGGGTCGGGGGAGAGGGAGACTGGAGATATGGAAGGGTAAGGTGTGAAAACGTATGTGGCAATTTATTGAGTGGGTCGGGAGCAGGCGGAAACAATGGGTCAGCCAGGACAGTGCTGCTTATGGATTTGGGGATTTTGTGCGGGGCTGAGGAACGATATGGTTGGAGGCTGTGGGGGGGGCAGACAGCTGGAAGTGGTAACATCAGCAATAGTCTGTGAGATTAAGGCCTGGTGCTCATCTGTGGAGTCATGGTCCAAGGATAATTAGGAGGAGGTGTCCGAGGGCTGGCCTGGCCTCAGCGTGGTAGAGGTGAGCTCGCCAGCCTACCCTTGTCAGTGGGTTCAATAAAATTATTGCATCTATGTGTGTGAACAAGAGAGGCTTTGTGTATTAAAGAACGGATATATCACAGCAGAAAAATAAGTTACAATGTGCTGGAGTAACTCGGCGGGTCAGGCAGCATCCCTGGGGAACATGGATTGGTGACGTTTTGGTTAAACCAGCATCTGCTGGTCCTTGTTCCTACATCCCTCCCTCGAGTTCTACCTATCACTCCCCATCTTCCTGTCTTCCCAGATTCCACCATTCACACCCACTTGGCACCCCTCAACCTTGATTACTGCCTCCACATTTCTCTCTCCCACCCGATCAATGAACTTCTCCTGATGTGGATTCACCTATCACTTGCCCCGTCTTTCCCCACCCTTGCCCCTCGACCAGCCAACTCCCCTCTACTTCATCTGTCTGAAGAAGAGTCCAGACCCGAAATGTCATCGCTCCATTCCTTCCGCAGATGCTGCCTGACCCGTACGTACTGTTGTTGGGTTGGCACCCCATTTGTTGGTGGTGAGTTTGTTTAATATGTCATTGCGGGTGCCCACCTTTGCTTTAGTTTGATTTCCCGTTCTTTGATGCTGAAAACAGTGATTGCATTTGGCTCCTCAAATTCTCGAACATTTCTCTGAATTACTCCAGCATTTTGTGTCTACCTTCTATTTAAACCAGCATCTGCTGTTCTTTCTTGCACATTTTGTCCACTTCATTGCAAAATCTCCTCAAGTTATGTCTACTTTGAAGAAGTTCTTCCCCCTCTCTCTGACGAGAGTTCGACCCGAAACGTCACCCATTCCTTCCCTCCAGAGATGCTGCCTCACCCGCTGAGTTACTCCAGCATTTTGTGTCTACCTTCGGACAACGTTTTCACACAGGTTGGTGGGTGTATGGACCCAGCTGTCAGAGGAGGTAGTTGAAGCAGGTACGAGAGCAACATTTAAAATACATTTGGGCAGGGACATGGATAGGAAAGGTTTAGAGGGATATGGGCCAAAATGCAGACACGTGGGACTAGTGTAGCTGGGGCATGTTATCTGGCATGAGCAAGTCGGGCCAAAGGGCTTGATTCCGTGCTCCATGACTATGACTCATAAGTGCATAAGACCCATTCTTTGGAAAGCGAACCCAAATATCACACACGTGACCCGACGACATCGCAAAGTGATGCGTTAAAGAAATTCTTGGAGGAGATTAAATCTTATTCATCGCTATTTTCCTACCTACAGAGATGTGACTGGTCACATCTTACCTCCGACCCTAAACAAACATTGTCAGCATGACATATAAACATTTCAATTGATAAACCGAAAGAAAATATGGATCATACACACAGGACAAAACAAAGCAATATACCTGCAATGCTGTCAGAATTAGAGATGTATTCCGCAATCTTTCATCTGTTTTGGTCACACACGTGAATAAGACTGGGGGCCTCAGGGATATGAAGTGGCGATAAACTTAATTGAGATGTGAAGCAACCTTGATGTGGATGAGAAGCAAAATCTTGAGGGCTTTGTTGGTTATTGTATTTCTTGTTCATTGTTTTTTTTCCCTGTATTCCACAAAGCCAAGGATTTGTGTGTCTAGTGTCTAAGACGGAACTGCAGATGCTAGAAAATCGAAGGTAGACAAAAGTGCTGGAGAAACTCAGCGGGTGAGGCAGCATCTATGCAGCGAAGGAAATAGGCAACGTTTCGGGCTGAAACCCTTCTTCAGACTGATGTGAGGGTGGTGGGCGGGAAGAAGAAAGGAGGAGGAGGAGCCAGTGGGCTGAGGGAGAGCTGAGAAGGGGAGGAGACAGTAAGGACTACCTGAAATTGGAGAAGTCAATGTTCATAGCCGCTAGGGTGCAGACTGCCCAAGCGAAATATGAGGCGCTGCTCCTCCAATTTACGGTGGTCCTCACTTTGGCCATGGAGGAGGCCCAGGACAGAAAGGTCAGATTGGGAATGGGAGGGGGAGTTGAAGTGCTGAGCCACCGGGAGATCAGGTTGGTTAATGCGGACCGAGCGGAGGTGTTGGGCGAAACGATCACCAAGCCTACGCTTGGTCTCACCGATGTAGATCAGCTGATTGATGTGCCTACCTAGAATGAAGCTGGACTGGGTCTCAGTGGCAGAACACAATTCAGGTTACGGAGCGGCAATGAGTGCGGTGGATGGGAAGAGATTGTGGAGATGGTTACTGATGTGGTGAACTTGGTGCTTGGTCGATGGAAGCTGTTTACTCACTCGTTATATCAACCTAGAGTCACTAATCATGTCACATTCCAGCAGACACAGCCAGGAAGCACCCAAATCCATTCATTCTAGATTACATTAAAACACTTTCATTCACCATAAGACCGCTAATACATCCGGTTCATAATCTAGCATGAGTCATCGGTCAGGCAAATCTATTCTTTTCAACGATATATGCTGTATTTGCTTTATAATGCAAAAGACCATATCAAAAATTAAATTGAATCTTTTCTTTTTCATCATCTAAACATGCTGAATCATTTGGGACATTATGCTGCTGCTGCCACACTTGGTTTGCTGTTAATTCATGAGTCATTCTCCATCCTGGCAAGCTGTTCATATCAGCCTCATTTTTTATTCTTGTAAGTAGCAGTGACAGGACTTTTGAAAATAACATCTGCAAAATTGTTTTTTGCATTGCAACATACTTTGCAAGAGCACACAATATGGACCGGTGCCCACAGACACGGCTTTGCTGTTGTAACAGCTATTGTTTCTACTGCACAGGAAAATGTAGAAAGCATACCTTATGTTAAAGAGACATCTCCCTCTCTTAGTTAGGTGGGCAGCACGGTGGCGAGCTGGTGCCTTGCAGCGCCAGAGACCCTGGTTCGATCCTGACTACGGGTGCTGTGCCATTCACTGTGCCAACTGGTACATGTGACAAATAAATGTATCTTATATCTTGTATCTTGTCTGAACGGACTTTGTACATTGTCCCGGGACCTGTGCGGGATTTCTCCGGGTTCCTCCCACACCCCAAAGGCTTATAGGTTTGTAGGTTCATTGGCTTTGGTAAAGATTGTAAATTGTCCCTAGTGTGTGCGATAGTCCTAGTGTACGGGGATGGCTGGTCGGCACGACTCGGTGGGCCGAAGGGCTCGTTTTCACGCTGTATCTCTAAAACTAAGACTAAAGATACAGCGCTGAATCAGGCCTTCGGCCCACTGAGTCGGTGCCGACCAGCGATCACTCACCAACCAGTTCTATCCTACAGACTAGGGACAATATACCAAAACCAATTAATCTGCAAACCTGCACGTCTTCGGAATGTGGGAGGAAACAGGAGCACCTGGAGAAAACCCCAAGCAATCACAGAGAGAGTGTACAAACTGTACAGACTGTATCTGAGGTCTGGATCTCTGGCAGTGTAAGGCAGCAACTCTACCGCTGCTTGTCTTATATCGACAAATTGTATATTTCATTTCAGAAGTAGCATGCTGCTGGTTAGATGTAAATGTTCTAACAGCATCAGTGAAAATGTGCAGAGGAATACTCTTTGGTAGCCCGTACTTGTTCCTCAACCAACATCAGTATTAGAAAATAAATGATTGTCATTGTTGCTAGGTGGTTGCTATACGTAAGGAGACTCAATTCGCTGAAGAAGAGCTCCAGCCTCCCGACCACCTTTTTGCCTGACAATTAGTATTTTTTTCTGATGTTGAAAAAATAGTTTGAGTCTCACTGCTTTGGGAGTAAAATAAATATTTTTGTTTAGTGAGGGGATGGTGAATACTGTATTTTCAGGATGAATTTCCAGATCTATTGGTGGTGGGATTTGTTTTACCTTCTCTTTAAACCTTTACTTTGAATATCGGAATTTAATATTGAGTTTCTATTATTCACTATTATGTGGATGTATATGGAGAGATTTTGATCAAGTGGTGGAGTTGCTGCCTTACAGCGTCAGAGACCCGAGTTTGATCCTGACCACAGACGTTGTCTGTACGCAGATTTCATGTTCTCTCTGTGGCCTCGTGTGTTTTCTCCGGGTGCTCCATTTTCCTCCCACATTCCAGAGACGTGCTGGTTTGCAGGTTAATTGGCTTTGGTAAAAATTGTAAATTGTCGCTAGTGTGTAGGATAGAAACATAGAAACATAGAAATTAGGTGCAGGAGTAGGCCATTCGGCCCTTTGAGCCTGCACCGCCATTCAATATGATCATGGCTGATCATGCAACTCAGTATCCCGTACCTGCCTTCTCTCCATACCCCCTGATCCCCTTAGCCACAAGGGCCACATCTAACTCCCTCTTAAATATAGCCAATGAACTGGCCTCAACTACCCTCTGTGGCAGAGAGTTCCAGAGATTCACCACTCTCTGCGTGAAAAAAAAGTTCTTCTCATCTCGGTTTTAAAGGATTTCCCCTTTATCCTTAAGCTGTGACCCCTTGTCCTGGACTTCCCTAACATCGGGAACAATCTTCCTGCATCTAGCCTGTCCAACCCCTTAAGAATTTTGTAAGTTTCTATAAGATCCCCTCTCAATCTTCTAAATTGTAGAGAGTATAAACCAAGTCTATCCAGTCTTTCTTCATAACGATAGCGCTAGTGTACGGGAATTTAGTTTAGTGACACAACGTGGAAACAAGCCCTTCGGCCCACCGGGTCCGCGCTGACCAACGATCCCGATACACTAACACTATCCTACACATACCAGGCCAATTAACCTACAAACCTGAACGTCTTTGGTGTGTGGGAGGAAACTGAAGATCTCGGAGAAAACCCACGCAGGTCACGGGGAGAACGTACAAACTCCGTACAGACAGCACCCGTAGTTGGGAGCAATTTCCTGCAGTCTTGGATGGAGCAGTTCCCAAATCATGCTGTGATGCATCCCGATAAAATGCTTTCTACGGCACACATCTGCAGATGTTGGTAAGAGTTCTGGGGACATGCCGAACTTCTTAAGCCTTCTAAGGAAGTAGAGGTGTGCTTTCTTGGCCTTTGCTTCGATATGGCTGGTCCGGGACAAGTTCCTGCTGATATTTACTCCTAGGAGCTTGAAGCTTTCAACCATTCTCTGCTTTGGCGCCGTCCAAAGTCAATCACTATCTCTGTGGAAGAAAGAACTGCAGGTGCTAGTTTAAATCGAAGGTAGGCACAAAATGCTGGAGTAACTCAGCGGATGAAGCAGCACCTCTGGAGAGACGGAATGGGTGACGTTGCCTCCTCACCCGCTGAGTTACTCCAGCATTTTATGTCTTCCTTCAATCACTATCTCCTTTGTCTTGCTGGCATTGAGACCCAACCAAGCCCTGTTCATGCCAACCAAGATGACCCATCTAAGCCAGTCTCATTAGCCCACGTTTGGCCCATATCCCTCGAAACATTTTCCTATCTGTTGCTTGTTAACTTGGCATTATCCATAGGTTAATGAGGGCCTGGAGTAAGTCAAATTGCCATCTGAACTTGTTGGTAACAAGGAAACACTTTTTCTCACAGAGAGTGGTGAGTGTCGAATTCTCTGCCTCAGAGGGCGGTGGAGGCGGGTTCTTTGGATGCTTTCATGAGAGAGCTAGATAGGGCTCTTAAAAAATGGCGGAGTCAGGGGATATGGGGAGAAGGCAGGAACGGGGTACTGATTGTGTATGATCAGCCATGATCACATTGAATGGCGGTGCTGGCTCGAAGGCCCGAATGGCCTACTCCTGCACCTATTGTCTATTGTCTAAAATGTTATTTCTGTGTGGATATTGTGCATTGCCGTATTTCTTTTGAAAACCAGTCCTCCCCCCCTTACTTTCGTTCCAAATCACATGATCAATTAAAATAAAATAGACTGACTTAACGATTTAGACGAGCGAATTAAATGTGACATCTCCAAGTTTGCGGATGACACAAAGCTGCACAAAGGATGAGAGGAGATCTCAGAAACATATAAAATTCATAAAGGATTGGACACTCTAGATGCAAGAAAAATGTTCCCGATGTTGGGGGAAGTCTGGAACCAGGGGTCGCAGTTTAAGAATCAGGGGTAGGCCGTTTAGGACTGAGCTGATGAAAAACCTTATCACGCAGAGAGTTATGTATCTCAAGTCAAGTCAAGTCAAGTTTATTTGTCACATACACATACGAGATGTGCAGTGAAATGAAAGTGGCAATGCTCGCGGATTTTTTGTGCAAAAGACAAACAACAAAACAACCAAACAAATTATAAACACAATCATAACACACATATTCTTTTACATAATAAATAATAGAAGGAAAAACGTTCTGCGGAATTCTGCGAAAATCTGCGGAATTCTCTGTCACAGAAAGCAGTGGAGACCAATTCACTGGATGTTTTCAAGAGGGAGTTAGATTTAGCTCTTAGGGCTAACGGAATCAAGGGATGTGGGGGAAAAGCAGGAACGGGGTCCTGATTTTAGATGATCAGCCATGATCATATTGAATGGCGGTGCTGGCTCGAAGGGCCAAATGGCCTACTCCTGCACCTATGTTTCTAACTATCTCCAGAAATTGAGTCCAGAGATTTGACCATCTATTTTGCAGAACCATCCGCTGTCTATTAATTATTTTTCTTGAAAGGAAGGGTTGTCAGCCTTCTATGCAACATTCTAAGTGTGGCCAGATCAAGGTCTCGCTCTGGTTTGGGCTAACTGGTTTTTACCCGTTGTCGAATGCTATCACGGGATCTCAGTGCTATGATGATTTTTTTTTCCACAATACACAATACAATTTATTTGTCATTTGGACCCCGTTGAGGTCCAAACGAAATGTCATTTCTGCAGCCATACATTACAAAACGAAAAAGACCCGAGACACAACACAATTTACATAAACATCCATCAAAGCGCGGTCATGGAAGGCAAAAAAACTTATCTCTCCCCTGCACTCCCCCCCCCCGATGTCAGAGTCAAAGTCAAAGCCCCCGGCTGGCGATGGCGATTGTCCCGCGGCCATTAAAGCCACGCCGGGTGGTGCGAGGTCGCGCACCAGGTCTTGTTGTTAGAGCCCCCGGCGGGCGCTCGCAGAGTCCCGCGGCCATTCCAAGCCGCGCGGGGCGGTGCTGTAAGGCCCCGCTCCAGGTGCTCTTCAACCCCGCAACTCGGGCGGGAGAAGTCGCCGCTGCGGAAGCCCCGAAAAGCGGTCTCCCTCCAGGGACCCCCGGGCTCCCGGTGCCGCCGTCCGCCAGACCCGCATTTGCAGCCTCCGAATCTCCGGGGGTCAGGCCGCAGCAGCGCTCCACCACAGCTCCACCCGCTCCGGACTCGGTCAGCTCCGCGACGGTGAGTAGGACCGCAGCTCCGCAACTGGAGCCCCAGGTCGTTCCTGCTGGAGGCCGCTCCACGTTGCAGCCCCAACGACAACGGAGACCCGACAAAGAAAAGGTCGGGTCTCCCGTGCAGGGGAAAGATTTTAAAGTTTCCACCCCCACCCCCCCCACATACATACCCCGACAAAAAAATAAAAATAAAAACTACATAGAAAAGAGACAAAAATAATAAAAAGACAGACGGACTGCAGAGGCCGCTGCTGACGAGAGTCGCGCTGCCCACCGTGGATTAGCTTCTTGAAAAATTGCCCAGTCATTGGATTTGGCTCAATCAATGATTAGTAATCGTCCACAAAACACTTCCACCAGATGCCTTCAATCATGAATAGATTGGTCTCATATTTCATTGATTCTTTTATTCATAGATCATGATACCATTAGCTGGTTTTCTGGTATTTTACAAAGTGACAGCATAAACATTCACAATCAGCTGTAATGGAGTTCTTTAGAACTATTATTAATAACCTATTTCTCTCTAAATATTTCCATATCCTGCTATCACCTATCTGCATGGATCTGTACTTCACAAGCCAATTGTCCACTCTAGGAGTATTTCTCTCGTTAATGTAGATCAGCGAGGGACTCGCTGTTCCACTGCCTGTGTTCAAGATTATTCGTTATGGCTTTGTATCTTTAGATGAACATTGGAGCTTGAAACATTAATTCTCCGCCACCGTGCGAATCTATCTGATTGGCTGCAGAGTTGCAGCCTTACAGCACCAGACGCTGGGGCTCGATCCTGAACATGGTTGCCGTCGGCACCGAGTTTGTATGTTCCCTCTGTGATCTTGTGGGTTTCCCCTGGGTGCTCTGGTCTCCTCCCACATTGCCCCTACAGTGTGTGTGTGTGGGGGGGCTTGGACTTGGTGGACCATAGGGCCTGTTTCAGATTCAGATTCAACTTTAATTGTCATTGTCAGTGTACAGTACAGAAACAACGAAATGCAGTTAGCATCTCCCTGGAAGAGCGACATAGAATATGATTTCAATAAATAAATCTATTTACATGCATACAGTCATAGTGTTTTTCCTGTGGGAGGAGTGTCGGGGGGGGGGGGGGGGGGGGGTGATTGGCAGTCACCGAGGTACGTTGTTGAGTAGAGTGACAGCTGCAGGGAAGAAGCTGTTCCTGGTCCTGCTGGTTCGGCAACGGAGAGACCTGTAGCGCCTCCCGGATGGTAGGAGGGTAAACAGTCCATGGTTGGGGTGAGAGCTTTCCTTGGCGATGCTGAGCGCCCTCCGCAGACAGCGCTTGCTGTATCTCTAAACTAAACTAAACCCGACACTTTTAGAATGGTAGTTTTGTGTGGATTAGATGAATGTCCCATTTATTTAATAATCCCTGGCAAATCAGAGTTTATTATTCATCTGTAATTGCCAGGTATGTTGGAGTCTTTCGGTTGTCAGAGGGCAGGAAGAGTGCTGGTGGTCCCATTACAGCACGGATGTGGAGGCTTTGGAGAGGGTGCAGAACAGGTTTGCCTGAATGCTGCCTGGATTAGTGGCGCCTGGAGCGTCGGAGGTTGAGGGGAAACTTGATGGAAGTATATTCAATTATGAGAGACCTTGCCATAGAGGGAGTGCAGAGACGGTTCACCAGACTGATTCCTGGGATGTCAGGACTGTCTTATGAAGAAAGACTGGATAGACTTGGTTTATACTCTCTAGAATTTAGAAGATTGAGAGGGGATCTTATAGAAACTTACAAAATTCTTAAGGGGTTGGACAGGCTAGATGCAGGAAGATTGTTCCCGATGTTGGGGAAGTCCAGGACAAGGGTCACAGCTTAAGGATAAGGGGGAAATCCTTTAAAACCGAGATGAGAAGAACTTTTTTCACACAGAGAGTGGTGAATCTCTGGAACTCTCTGCCACAGAGGGTAGTTGAGGCCAGTTCATTGGCTATATTTAAGAGGGAGTTAGATGTGGCCCTTGTGGCTAAAGGGATCAGGGGGTATGGAGAGAAGGCAGGTACGGGATACTGAGTTGGATGATCAGCCATGATCATATTGAATGGCGGTGCAGGCTCAAAGGGCCGAATGGCCTACTCCTGCACCTAATTTCTATGTTTCTATGTTTCTATGAGAGAGATGGGACAGTCAGAAACATGGTCCCAGGGTGTAATGCCAAAGAAGGCGTAGCTTTCAGGTGAGAGGGGAAACTTCAAAGGAGATGCACGGGGCCTGGTATAAATGTCAAAATTGTCCCTAGTTTAGGATAGTGTGCAGGGATTGCTGGTCAGTGCGGACTCGATGGGCCGAAGGGCCTGAATCCGCATTGTATCTCCAAACTAAACTAAACTAAAAGCAAATTGAAAATGTAAACATAGAAACATAGAAAATAGGTGCAGGAGGAGGCCATTCGGCCCTTCGAGCCAGCACGGCCATTCATTGTGATCATGGCTGATCGTCCCCTATCAATAACCCATGCCTGCCTTCTCCCCATATCCCTTGACTCCACTAGCCCCTAGAGCTCTATCTAACTCTCTCTTAAATCCATCCAGTGACTTGGCCTCCACTGCCCTCTGTGGCAGGGAATTCCATAAAATCACAACTCTCTGGGTGAAAAAGTTTTTTCTCACCTCAGTCTTACTTCTTCTTTCGTGTCCATCTTCCATGTTTCAAATGTCCACATCGCTGCCATCGTCCGTAAGGACGCAAGCTTCCAGCGACAATCAGTGGGAGCCACCACTTGTTGCAGTAGATGATGGTGGTGGCAGAATGGGCTTGGGATACGTCCAGTCTCCAGCCCCACCACGTGGACGCTTCTGCTACGGGGCCAAAAATGTACTGCAGAGGACAAATGTTTGGAATGGAAATGAAGTGGACAGTCCTTTCAAAAGCCACAGTGGCGCAGCTGGTAGAACTGCTGCCTCCCTCAAACCACCAAAGACCCGGATTTGATCTTGTCTGTGTGGAGTTTGCACGTTCTTTCTGCGGGTTTCTTCTGGGTGTTCCGGTTTTCTCCCACCTTCCAAAGACGATGGTACAAAGACGGGGGTATGGAGAGAAGGCAGGTACGGGATACTGAGTTGGACGATCAGCCATGATCATATTGAATGGCGGTGCAGGCTCGAAGGGCCGAATGGCCTACTCCTGCACCTGCACCTATTTTCTATGTTTCTACTTTATTGTTACATGTACCTCGGTACAGTGTAGTCCCATCTTTGCATACTGTTCAGTAAAAATCTAAGCATGCACAGGCAAAATCATACTCTCATGCAAGGGTATAAAAATAATAGATTACACAGTGGCAGTACACAGAGTCGACACATTTCTGGTGTCATCTTGTACCTTTCAAGTTTAGAATTGTGTTAGAGAGAAAGTGGGATCACGTGGAACTAGTGTAAATGGGTGATGAGTAGACTCTCTCTCTCTCCTGTCTGTGTGTGTGTGTGTGTGTGTGTCTCTCTCTCTCTCTCTCTCTCTCTCTCTCCCTCTCCCCCCCTCTCTCCCTCTCTCTCTCTCTCTCTGCTCTCTCTCTCTCTCTCTCTCTCTCTCCCCCTCTGTGTGTGTGTGTGTGTCTCTCTCTCTCTCTCTCTCTCTCTCTCTCTGTCTGTGTGTGTGTGTGTCTCTCTCTCTCTCTCTCTCTCTCTCTCCCTCTCTCTCTCTCTCTCTCTCTCTCTCTCTCTCTCTCTCTCTCTCTCTCTCCCCCCCCCCCCCTCTGTGTGTCTGCCTCTCTCTCTCTCTCTCCCTCCCCCCCCCCCCCCCCCCCGTCTGTGTGCTTCTCTATCTGTGTGTGTGTGTGTCTCTATCTGTTTCTCCGTCTGATTAGTGTGTCAGGACGGAGAGGAACCCAGACGACTGGCAGCCTTGAAGTGCGGATGTCTGGAGCAGCCTGGTCACATTGCAGAAGCATGCTGAATTTGCCGATGTGGTGTTAAAGTCTTAACTTTCCACTTCCAGAAAAAGCGCATCTCAGACCTATTCATGCTGCAACTATGAAACACTATCCACTGCATTCTTTGAGGCCCTTTCATACTATTTCATAGACTTTGTTCTTTGTGTTGTATGTACTAATTCTACCAAGCCTTTCAAATCGTTCCATGCACGGTTTCAATTACAACGTGGAAATTGTTGCAGCCTTCAGTGCTACCATTACACATTCTAAAGGAGCTGTCCAACCTCTTGCCCAAGGGCTAACTTTATTGTTCCTTTCATACATTAGTGGGCTAATCTGGCTTTTGTCTCTGCTCTCTTGATCCAAACCTTTTTGTCCAAGATTCAGTCTCCATCAGAGGACGGACTATCACCAGACTCTTACAAATCCACTGACTCTCAAAGTTACCTGGACCACACCTCCTCCAACCATGTCACGTCAAAGTTGCCAGTCCCTGCTCTCCATTTCTCCGTCTCTATCAGCCATGATCATATTGAATGGCGGTGCTGGCACGAAGGGCCCAATGGCCTCCTCCTGTACCTATTGTCTATGTTTCTATTTTCTATGTTTTTATCTGCCCCCGAGATGAGGCTTTCCATTCGAGGACTCTGGATAGACTCGACTTGTACTCGCTGGAATTTAGAAGATTGAGGGGGCATCTTATAGATACTTACAATATTCTAAAGGGGTTGGATAGGCTAGATGCAGGAAGATTGTTCCCGATGTTGGGGAAGTCCAGAACAAGGGGTCACAGTTTAAGGATAAGGGGGAAATCTTTTAGGACTGAGATGAGAAAAACATTTTTCACACAGAGAGTGGTGAATCTGTGGAACTCTCTGCCACAGAAGGTAGTTGAGGCTGAATCTGAATCTTGAGGCCAGTTCATTGGCTATATTTAAAAGGGAGTTAGATGTGGCCCTTGTGGCTAAAGGGATCAGAGGGTATGGAGAGAAGGCAGGTACAGGATACTGAGTTGGATGATCAGCCATGATCATATTGAATGGTGGTGCAGGCTCGAAGGGCCGATTGGCATACTCCTGCACCTATTGTCTATGTTTCTATCTGCCTCCGAAATGAGGCTTTCTATTACATTTTCTTTTCTAAATATGGTTTCCTATTTGTTGTTCTAGATGAATCCATCACCCATGTCTTCTCTGTGTCCTGTAGCTCTGCTCTTGTTCCCCCTCCTCAGGTGTCGGGAGGAATGGTCGAGACCTGAAACGTCACCCATTCCTTCCATCCAGAGATGCTGCCCGTCCTGCTGTGTTACTCCAGCATTTTGTGTGTAAGGATAGAGTTCCCGTAATCCTCGCCTTTCACCCCACCAAACCTTTGCATCCAGCAATCAATTCCCTGACATTTCCGCCTCCTTCAGCGAGATCTCACCACCTGTAACATCTTCCCATCTTTATACTACCCGCAGAAAGCGATCCCTCCCTCGGGCTGAAACGTTGTCTATTTCCTTCGCTCCATAGATGCTGCTGCACCCGCTGAGTTTCTCCAGCATTTTTGTCTACTTTCGATTTTCCAGCATCTGCAGTTCCTTCTTAAACACTTCCCCTATACTTCCTTCCTTGCCTCTATCCACCAGCAGTCCCTCCAGGTGCAACTCCTCTAACCTTATCCACTGCTTTTGGTGCCCCCTTTACATCAGCGAGACCACATATAGACAAGGCAACCATTTTGCCAAATATATGCACTTGATTTGCCAAGACCTGCTGGATCTCCCAGTTGCAAACCATTTTAACTCTTTCAATTTCCAACCCAACCCAAAACCTCGCCTAGGTAGTAGTTAGTTTAGTTTATTGTCTCGTGTATCGAGCTACAGTGAAAAGCTTTTTATGTGTGCTAACCCGCCAGTGGAAGGACAATACATGTGTACAGATACATGTGCACACAGTGTACAGATACATGACAAAGGGAATAACGTTTGTCAAGATAAAGTCCAGTAACAACCGATTAAATAGAGTCTGAGGGTCTCCAATGAGGTAGATGGTAGCTCAGGACCGCTCACTAGTTGGTGATAGGATGGTTCACTTGTTTGAGAACAGCTGGGAAGAAACTGATCCTGAATCCTGAGGAAAGGAAGAGGCGGAGACAGTGGGCTGTGGGAGGGCTGGGTAGGGGAGGGGAAGGAGGGAGAAAGCAAGGACTACCTGAAATTGGAGGTCAATGTTCATACCGCTGATGTGTAAACTACCCAAGCAAAATATGAGGTGCTGTTCCTCCAATTTGCAGTGGGCGTCACTCTAGCCATGGAGGACAGAAAGGTCAGATTGGAAATGGGAGGGGAAGTTGAAGTACTGAGCCACTGGGAGATCAGGTTGGTTATTGCGAACTGAGCGGAGGTGTTGGGCGAAGCGATCGGCAAGCCTACGCTTGGTCTCACCGATGTAAAGCAGTTGACATCTAGAGCAGCGGATGCAATAGATGAGGTTGGAGGAGGTGGAGGGGAGCCTGAGTTGGCATGATGGTCTGGGCTGCGTCCACAATTCTCTACAATATTTTGCGGTCTTGGATGGAGCTGTTCCCAAATCAAGCTGTGATGCATCCCAATAAAATGCTTTTGAAGGCGCACCTGTAGAAAATGGTGATATTTGTTGGGGACATGACGAGTCTATCCATGTTCTCCAGAGATGCTGCCGGACCTGCTGAGTTAAGGGGCTGACCCACTGTACGAGCTAATTCAAGAGTTTCCCCTTGATTCGAACTCGGAGATTTACGGTAATGGCCGCTTGTAGGTACTCGGGGCTCTCGTGGACGTTTTTCAACATGTTGAAAAAACTTCACGAGCTGACCGCGTTTCCCGAGTACCTGCCGTTAGTGTTAAGAGCCGCTAAGAAACGTCCCCGAGCTCCGACGTACCCGCTACGTACATTCTACGTACTTACCACGAGTTTGAATATTATTTTAAAACTCAGGAGAGCTCTTGGGTAAACTCGTACAGTGGGACAGGCCCTTTACTGCAGCACATTGCAACTTTTTTTTAAACTAATCCAAATTAGGTCATCCATCACCACCACAAAGGTAGAGTTCTGACAATTATAGTTGACTGAGACCATGCTGGTTACCTACATGGCTGTACATCACGCTGGTTACCTACATGGCTGTACAACATGCTGGTTACCTACATGGCTGTACATCATGCTGGTTACCTACATGGCTGTACAACATGCTGGTTACCTACATGGCTGTACATCATGCTGGTTACCTACATGGCTGTACAACATGCTGGTTACCTACATGGCTGTACAACATGCTGGTTACCTACATGGCTGTACAACACGCTGGTTACCTACATGGCTGTACATCACGCTGGTTACCTACATGGCTGTACAACATGCTGGTTACCTACATGGCTGTACATCACGCCGGTTACCTACATGGCTGTACATCACGCTGGTTACCTACATGGCTGTACATTACGCCGGTTACCTACATGGCTGTACATCATGACTTAGGTGACATGTTTATTGGGTTGACTGAGAGGACAGTTATTTGGCTTGTCTGGTAATTGCTGGAGGGAGTATTTTTCCACTGTCATGTGGATTATGAGGCGGCTCTCCTGAGATTTTTCGATGACTCAAACACATTGTAATGCAAGTCCTCCTCAGCGCCAAGGGACTGCCTGAAAAGAATGTGTTGAGAAAGAGAGACACAAGAAACTGCGGATAGAGTGATACAGCGTTAAAGTGATTTGGCTGGGCTTGTACACACTGGAGGTTAGAAGGATGAGAGGGAATCTTATTGAAACATATAAGATTGTGAAGGGTTTGGACACGCTAGAGGCAGAAAACATGTTCCCGATGTTGGGGGAGACCAGAACCAGGGGCCACAGTTTAAGAATAAGGAGTAAGCCGTTTAGAACGGAGATGAGGAAACACTTTTTCGCACAGTGGTGTCTGTGGAATTCTTTGCCTCAGAGGGCGGTGGAGGCCGATTCTCTGGATACTTTCAAGAGAGAGCTAGATAGGGCTCTTAAAGATAGTGGAGTTAGGGGATATGGGGAGAAGGCAGGAACGGGGTACTGATTGGGGATGATCAGCCATGATCACATTGAATGGCGGTGCTGGCTCAAAGGGCCGAATGGCCTACTCCTGCACCTATTGTCTATTGTCTAAAAAAGGCCCTTCGACCCATAATGTCTGTGCCGAACATGATGCCAAGCTAAACTAACGTCATCTGATCTGTGCCCCTCCATTTCCTGAATATTCAGGTGCCTAACTAAAAGCCTCATAAACTGCATAGTTTCTGATGCTTTACCTCCCCCCCTTGACTCCATCCAAGGACCCAAACAGTCTTTCCAGGTGAGGCAGAGGTTCACCTGCACCTCATCTACTGTATCCGCTGTTCCAGGTGTCAACTTCCCTACATCGGCGAGACCAAGCGCAGGCTCGGCGATCGTTTCGCCCAACACCTCCGCTCAGTCCGTTTTAACCAACCTGATCTCCCGCTGGCTCAGCACTTCAACTCTCTCTCCCATTCCCAATCTGACCTCTCTGTCCTGGGCCTCCTCCATTGTCAGAGTGAGGCCCAGCGCAAATTGGAGGAGCAGCACCTCATATTCCGCTTGGGTAGTTTACACCCCAGCAGTATGAACATTGACTTCTCTAACTTCAGATAGCCCTTGCTTTCTCCCTCCTTGACCTGAAACGTCACCTATTCCTTCTCTCCATAGATGTTGCCTCACCCGCTGAGTTACTCAAGCATTTTGTGTCTACCCGATTTTATCCAGCATTTGCGGTTCTTTCTTACACATTTTGTCCCTGTTCCGTGTCAGTTTGCTTTAGTTTGTATTATCGTCCCGTGCATCGACATGCAGTGAGAATCTTCACTGTACCTGGTACACGTGACAATAAAGAAACCATTGACCATTGAAAACTTTGCCCTGCAATGTATTCAGGCAAGTTGTACCATCCATGAGTGTGACCTATTTAAAGGCGGTTTCGGTGGTGCAGCGGTAGAGTTGCTGCCTCACAACGAATGCAACACCAGAGACCCAGGTTCGATCCCGACTATGGGGTTTGCACGTTCTCCCCGTGACTTGTGTGGGTTTTCTCCGAGATCTTCGGTTTTCTCCCACACTCCAAAGACGTACAGGTTTGTAGGTTAATTGGCTTGGTATAAATGCAAACATTGTCCCTAGTGGGTGTAG
Organism: Leucoraja erinaceus; assembly: GCF_028641065.1. Lineage (NCBI taxonomy): Eukaryota > Metazoa > Chordata > Chondrichthyes > Rajiformes > Rajidae > Leucoraja > Leucoraja erinaceus. The sequence goes on from NC_073421.1 coordinate 697,840, forward strand.
GATAGTGTTAATGTCCGGGGATCGCTGGCCGGCGCGGAGCAGGTGGGCTGAAGGGCCTGTTTGCGCACTGTATCTCTAAACTAAACTAAACTCAACCACGCCACACACAAGTACAAGTCCAGTAAAGTCCGATTTAAGATTGTCCGAGGATCTCCAATGAGATAGGTGGTAGACCAGGACCGCTCTCCAGTTGGTGAGAGGACGGTTCAGTTGCCTAAACATGGTTCTGTTATCAGGCAACCGAACCATCCTATCACCAACTGGAGAGCGGTCCTGATCTACCGTCCACTGAATTGGAGACCCTCAGACTATCTTTAATGGGACTTTATCTTGCACTAAACTTTATTCCCTTCATTCTATATCTGTACACTGCTGGCGAATAGATTGAAATCATGTATCAGTTTTTCACTGACTCAATAGCACGCTCCATAAAAGCTTTCACGTTTCCTTGCTGCATGTGACAATAACAAACTAATTTCTATATTACCAGTAGTGCAAAAAGGAAAATAAACTGAGTTCAGAATGCTTCAGAGAAAGTGCAGATTTTTTTAATTTTAAGTGCACGAGCCATACTGTGGCAGGTTGGTTTATATCGGGGCTAGAAGTTTAGTAGATTGAGAGGGGATCTTATAGAAACTTACAAAATTCAGCGGGGTTGGAAGGCTAGATGCTTGCGTCTGAGTTTTGGATGAGGTGTTGGGGAAGTTTTGGACAAAGGGTCAAAACATCCTGTGGTAAGTGGGAAAGGTTTCTGTGGTGACCTTGAGAAAAAGCTCCTCACACACAACAGCACGGTGAAACTCTGGAACTCTCTGCCACAGAGGGTCCTGTAAGGACAGTTCATTGGCTACTCCCATTCCTCCGAGGACGCTGGATGTGGCCCTTGATGAGCTAAGGGGATCAGAGGGTCTGAAAGAAGGCATTCTACAGGATACTGAGTTGGATGATCCTCCCCCACTATATTGATGGCGGCTCAGCACGAAGGGCCTCCTCCATACCCCTGCACCTATTTTCTATCTCTCTCCCCATGTTTCTAATGCAAAAAGGAAAGAGTAAACTGAGTTCAGACCTTTCAGAGAAAGTACGGACATTTTTTTTTTAAGTGCACGAGCCATACTGTGGCAGGTTGGGAGATCGGGGCTACACAGTTAGTATTTGAGTGGTTCATTCAATGGTTGATAACAGCGGGGCAGAAGCTGTTCTTGCGTCTGATGTTTTAGATGAGGTGTTGAACGAAAGTTTTGTCTCCGCTCTTAAAACCCCTGTGGTGCCCCCTCCCCAGCGCACTTTTCCTTGGTGACCTTGAAGAATATTCACTCCTCCACCAACACACTAACAATACTTGACTACATTCAAGGACCCCAGCAGCTTTCCAGTAAGGACTCCACCCCTATCTCCTCCAATTCATCTATTCTACGCCGCATCTGATCTAAGGATGATCTACATCGGTGAGACCAAGGGAGGCTTGAAATCGTTTCTCCCACTCCTCAGGGAACCCCCGGGGTTAACCCCTCCCCTCACTATAGATGAGCTCGCACCAGGGTCTCCTCCCCCTCCCCGTAACGTATCCGATCTCTCTCCCCTGGGCCCCACTCGCAACAAGGGCAGAGTGAGCCTAGTCCTCACCTTGGTGGAACAGCACTAACCGGCACATACAACAAATAGTCCTCCATCCTTTTGGTGACATGACCATTGAATTCTCCCAATTGCCCCCTGTCTCCTTCCGCAAATCTCTCCCCAGACCACGGGCTCCTTGTCAATTCTTCCTTTCTTCTCTCCCGCTCCCCCCACATCCCCTATCACTTTCCCTTGCAAGAAGGGATGCGGCCCACCTGTCCCTATTTCCTTCCCCCCTCTGCTGCCATTCAAGGACCCAAGCATTTTTGTGTTCCAGCACTGCAACAGAGGTTCACTGTATCTCCTCCAACTCGGCATCTAATTGCATGCGCTGCTCTTTTGAGCTGATCTACATGCAATTGCAAAGTTGTAGCCTTGACTGGAGCGTTTGTGTTATTGATTCCGCTCGGTCCGCAGTACCAACCCCTCTCCCGGTGGCTGACTGACCGTCAACTCCCCCTCCCATCCTGTATCGGACCACTCTGCCAGTCCTGGGCGATCTATGGCATATGGAGGACAGCAACACTGTTGCCCATTGCAGCACGTCCCCCCATATTCCACGTCGCTGATCGATCCAAAGGAACAGCCGGGCCCAATTACTGTTTCCAGCGCCATCGCATCTCTGCCAGAGCGAGGTTGGAGACAACTCCTCCTTTTTCCTTAGGGGCTCCAACACAGGATTATCCCACCCCCTATCAGTCTTTTCCATGAAGGGATTCGGCCCGAAACGTTGCCTAGGTTTTAAATCCATAGATTTTGCCTCTCCTAGATGGACTGCCTTTCAGGCAGCATTTTTGTGACCTAGCACTAACAATCTTGGTTGCTGTTTGTGGGGAAATAGCTCGGCCCAAATGTGCAGCGTTGCCTTTTGAAGTTACCATGCCATGTGGCCCAATTGTCCACACTGATCTTTGGGGCGTTTGTGTTCAATGATTTTAGGGAGTACAGAGTAGGTTCACCAGACTGATTCCTGGGATGACCGTGGGTTTCATATGAAGAAAGGGTGGATGCCAGCCTTGGTTTGACTCACTAGAATATGGAGGATTGAGAGGGGCTGTTGCCCATGCAGCACGAATAAACCTAACTTGTCCCTTCCACGTCGCTGAAATTCTTAAGGGGTTGGACAGGCCGTTGCAGGAAGATGGTTCCAGCGATGTTGGGGAACTGCCAGAGTGAAGGGGTCACAGCTTAAGGATAAACTGCCTTAGGGGCTCCAACACCGGATGAGAAGAACTTTTTTTTACACAGAGAGTGGTGAATCTCTGGATCTGGCCACAAGGGTAGTGGAGGTTTTTTCATCAGAGTTTTCCCTTAAGAGGGACTGCCTTCCCTTGCTGGCTAAAGACTCAAGGGGGTATGGAGAGATCTACCTTCAGGTGCAGGGATACTGAGTGGACAGTGCAGAGTCATGAGCATGGGAACAGGCGGTGCAGGCTCGAAGGGCACGATCATGGGGGACTCCTGCACCTAAATTCTATGTTTTATTGTCACATGTACCGAGCTACAGTGAATTTGTTTTTTGGTAAAAATCTTAACATCCACAGGCGTAATCACACTTGAATGCAAGACTGTAGGAATAGTAAATTACACTGAGATAGTGCATAAGAGTCGCCACGTTTATGGCGCCATTGTGTTTGATTTGTCTTGTCCCTGTTTGTCATTAGTGTGGTGTTCACGCACCTAGCCAGTCGCCCTCCATGCCGAGCTGATCCACAATGGTAAAGATGCCGGATTAACGGGCAGCATCTCCAGAGAGAAGGATTAGGCACGTTTCAGACTGGAGAAGGGTTCCCACCCGAAACGCCACCTGTTCTTTTCCTCCAGAGATGCTGCCTGACCGGCTGATTTACATACAGTGCATTCAATTCTGTTCAGTTCAGTTTATTGCCACGTGCACCGAGGTACAGTGAAAAGCTTTTTGTTGCATGCTATCCAGTCAGCGGAAAGACAATACACAATTACAATCAAGCCGTTCACAGTGTACAGATCTGTAGGAGTAGGGATTTAATTTGTGGAGCGATTGTAACGTTTGATTGCAGCTCTGCTTCTGTAACTTAACACACAAACAGTCGCCTGGATTAGGCAGGTATCCCCCACTATCCTATGGGCCTGTCCCACTTACGCGATTTGCCAGCACTTGTCATAGTCGCAGCAAGTCTCCGGAAATTTTCAACACGTTGAAAATCCATTCGGCGACCAGAACAAGGTACGACTCTTTGGGCAACTCCTCACGACCATACAAGCGCCGGGACACCTTTGTAGTCGCCCAAAGAGTCGTACCTTTTTCTGGTCTCTGCTGGATTTTCAACATGTTGAAAATGTTCGGCGACCTGCTGAGACGATGACGGGTGCGGCAAAAATCGTGTAAGTGGGACAGGCCCTTTACATAGAGGATCCCTTCCTTATCTCGTGCCTCCCTCCTTACCCTAAATCTACACTCTCCAGTTTCACTCATAGAGACCAGTACTTACTTTAATGTAATGGCAATTCCAAACTTTTCCAATGTACAACTTTCCGTTGCCATTACTACACGGGCATGTAAGGAGTGATGATATGCAGACGATAAAAAGGAACGGATCCTCCAGTCGTCATTTCCAGTTTAATTTATTCTTTATTGAAGCAGTTGTACAAATAAAAAAAGTGAACCTACCAGGCCCTCTTTATTCTTATACAAATTGTAGCTTTCCGTTCTTACCATCTGATCTGGTAACCTGCTTGTCTGACCTGCCCACACCCTCCCCTGGCATGATATATGTAATGTTCATCTACGTATCACAAGCCCACCCCCAAGCGTTCAAAGTAATACTACTTGAATTATCTAGATAAAATAATAATATAATTTGCTAACAGTAACTAGCCGAAGCATGAATGGCTCCCACATCTAGTTGTATATATCTCTGATGTGGGGAGACAATGTTCCCTGCACTGTACTGTTATGTAAAATAATATGTGTGTTATGATTGTGTTTATAACTTGTTTGGTTGTTTTGTTGTTCCGCGAGCATTGCCACTTTCATTTCACTGCACATCTCGTATGTGTATGTGATAAATAAACTTGACTTGACTTGACTTGACTACTTTACCTTCTACTCTGGAGTTTAGAAGGATGAGAGGGAATCTTGTTGAAACATATATAGGATTTGGACACGCTAGAGGCAGGAAACATGTTCCCGGTGTTGGGGGAGTCCAGAACCAGGGGCCACAGTTTACGAATAAGGAGTAAGCCGTTTAGAACGGAGACGAGGAAACACTTTTTCTCACAGAGAGTGGTGAGTCTGTGGAATTCTCTGCCTCAGAGGGCGGTGGAGGCCAATCTTCTGGATGCTTTCAAGAGAGAGCTAGATAGAGCTCTTAAAAATAGCGGAGTCAGGGGATACGGGGAGAAGGCAGGAATGGGGTACTGATTGGGGATGATCAGCCATGATCACATTGAATGGCGGTGCTGGCTCGAAGGGCTGAATGGCCTCTACTCCTGCACCTATTGTCTATTGCTCAAAACCTTGATACACTTCACTCGTGCTTCCTCTTAAGCTTCTCTATTCCAAGGAAAATAGACACCCGTTTCTCCATTCTTTCGTCATTACTGGACAGCTCTGTCCCAGATAACATCCCAGTAAATCTCCACTCTAATCATATATTTAATCCTATTTAAGGCTGACCCTCACGTGTAAAAATAGACGTTCCCTCGCACGAAACTGGACCAAGTCAGTTCAAGGTCTGTGGCCATTTGAGCTTCCTCCCACAACAAGTGTAACTAGAATGCTCACAAGCTCGATAGCAAGACAGAACATGATATATAAAAATGTAGCCAAGTGTTCCCAGTTATGTGTGGTGTGTGGTGCAGCAGTAGAGTGGCTGCCTTACAGCGCCAGAGACCCGGGTTCCATCCTGTCTGTACCGAGTTTGTACCTTTTCTCTATGCCTGCTTGCGTTTTCTCACCGTGCTCCCGTTTCTTCCCACATTCCAAAGACGTATGTATGGGTCTGTAGGTTAATTGGCCTCTGTAAGTTGTTCCTAGTATGTAGGATAGAATTGGTGATGTGATGATTGGCCGGCGTGGGTCGAAGGGCCTGTTTCAGCAATGTGTCTCTAAACTAAAGAACACTCTATCTTGTAATTATATTTTCAGTAGCAAAGTTTAAGTGGGATGTTGGGTGAGTTTGAAATATATATACCCCCGTCATTGCTACCTTACAACGAATGCAGTGCCAAAGACCTGGGTTTGGTCCCGACTACGGGTGCTGCGGGTTTTCTCCGAGATCTTCGGTTTCCTCCCACACTCCAAAGGCGTACAGGTTTGTAGGTTAATTGGCCTGGTAAAATGTAAACATTGTCCCTAGTGTGTGTAGGGTAGTGGTTATGTGCGGGGGTCGCTGGTCAGCGCCGACCCGGTGGGCCTGTTTCAGCGCTGTATCTCTAAAACTAAAACAGCTAAATTCCTTTTGTAGAAACTCGGATCTTAGTGGTGATTTACATTTTCAGACGGACTACGAAAGGAAACAAGAACCCACAACCTTGCTGTCTTTCTGTTTTTGTTTTGTTTGCAGCGATAGGTTTTGGTGACTGAAGATGTCAGATAATGGTGAAGTGGAAGACAAGCCTCCAGCTCCGCCCATGAGGAACACCAGCACCATGATTGGTGTGGGCAGCAAGGACTCTGGCAACCTTAACCATGGCTCCAAGCCTCTTCCCTTGGCTCCTGAAGAGAAGAAAAAGAAAGACAGGCTCAGGTTCTTTCCCGGAGCAGGAGACAAAAGTAACCGCGCTTTTCTTTACTTTTTAAAACCTTTTATCTTTTTAGTGTGCTGCTGGTTGTTTTTGTTTGTTAGCAATTCAGTGATCGATACACCTCAAGAGTTTCACTCCTCGGGAGTGTTTCTGTACTACAAAGCTCTTGACAACTCTGGTCACAAAAACCCCCCACAAATTACTGGGGCAACTCAGCATCTCTGGTGAATATGGATCGGTTACGTTTCAGGTCAGGATCCAATATGAAGGAGGGTCCCGACCCAAAATGTCGCCCATCCATGTGCTTCAGAGATGTAGCCTGGCTAGACAAAAGTGCTGGAGAAACTCAGCGGGTGCAGCAGCATCTATGGAGCGAAGGAAATAGGCAACGTTTCGGGCCGAAACCCGGAAGGGTTTCGGCCCGAAACGCCTATTTCCTATAGTGGAGATGGTTCAACTCTTTGCATGGAGTGAAGGAAATAGGCAACGTTTCGGGCCGAAACCCTTTCTCCGATTGAGGTGGGGGGGAGGTGGGGTTGGCGGGGAGATGAAAGGAAAAAGTAGGAGGAGGAGCCCGAGGGCTGAGGGAGAGCTGAGAAGGAGAAGAGACAGCAAGGGCTACCGGAAATTGGAGACTTCAATGTTTATGCCACTAGGGTGCAGACTGCCCAAGCGGAATATGAGGTGCTGCTCCTCCAATTTCCGGTGGTGCTCACTCTGACCATGGAGGAGGCCCAGGACAGAGAGGTCAGATTCCAGCAGTTTCTCCAGCACTTTTGTCTACCTTCGATTTTCCAGCATCTGCAGTTCCTTCATGAACAACATGCAGCCTGACTAACTAAGCTGCCCCAGTAATATGTCTATATTGTTACTGTGATAATTTGACATCTATGAATGAAGCTGCCAGTAACTCAGCCAGATTATTTCTGGTGTTTAAAAAAAAAAGACTTAAAGTGCTGATCCTAAACGTTACCCATCTATGTTTCCTAGAGATGCTGCCTGACCCGCTGAGTTACTCCAGTTACTTAGTGTCTTTTGTTCATAAACCAGCATCTGCAGTTACTTGTTCCTACTATTTCTAGTGTTAGTCTGACAGGATCGTAGGCCTAGAATGAACAGTTTATCTCCTAGGATCTACATTACTGATAATCTATGAATCAAATCATTTATTTTTTGATGGATTGAAAGATATAGCGTGTAAACAGACCTTTCTGCCCACAGTGCCCACTCCATTGTTCACACTTGTTCTGTTATCCTACTTTCTCATCCATTTCCTACCTACTACCAGGGGCAGTTTACAGAGTAAGTAAGTTTATTGGTCAAGTGTTCACATACAAGGAATTTGCCTTGGTGCTCCGCCCACATGACATACAGTGACAGTTAAGAATGACTCAGAAAACACTAAACATTAACAATAAAACACCATTGATCAAGCATGTGAACCAACAAAATACCAGATCAAAGGGAGGCTACAGATTTTTGGCTGTTGAGTAGAGCAACTACTCGTGGATAAAAACAGTTTTTATGTCCGGCTGTGGCAGCTTTGACAGCCCGGAGTCGCCTTCCAGAGGGAAATGATTCAAAGAGTTTGTGGCTAGGGTGTGAGGGGTCAGAGATGATCTTGCCCGCTCGCTTCCTGGCCCTTGCAGAGGCCAATTACCTTACGAACCCTGACATATTTGGGATGTGGGAGAAAACGGGCCTGGAGGAAACCCACATAGTCACAGGGTGAGTGGGTAGACTCCACACAGAAAGCATCCAAGGACAGGATCGAGTCAGAGTCCCTGGCTCTGTGAGGCAACAGCCCTTGGGACAATAGAGCATCACCCGAACCAACCTCCCTTCCATTGACTCCATCTACCCTTCACACAGCATAGAATAGGGGGCGAAGGGGAGGGGGTGTGGGGGGGGGGAATGATGGATGATCTTGTAGAGTTGCTTGTGGTTTTTGCACACCGTGTTCTCCAGCTGTCTTTCACGCCCATGACGGCCACGTTTTCAGTGTCAAATTTGTCTCACCCCCACTTCAGGATCTGTCAGTATCAGAGACATGTTAAATAAAAGCAGCGTAAAACTCTCTTATGACACTTGATCTCCCTAACGTTGCTGTGGAATTTCACTTGGAAACAAACAGTAGCATGCAAAAGGCCAGTGGAAACAACCAAAATATATTAAGTCATCAAACATGAAAGAAAATAATTGAAAATGTATCCAACCAAACAGCTCGTGTGTTGGAAGGAACTGCAGATGCTGGTTTACATGAGGTTAGACACACAATGCTGGAGTGACCCAGCAGGTCAGGCAGCATCTCCGCAGAAGAGGAATAGGTGACGTTTCGAGTTGAGACTCTTCTTCTGTCTGAACAGTCTGAAGAAGGGTCTCGACCCAAAACTCCTTTTCTCCAGAGACGCTGCCTGACCCGCTGAGTCCCTCCAGCTTTGTGTGTCTCTCAAGCCGCTACAGAAACTGTGGTGCTTACTGTACACGTCACGTGGACTTAAAAGTCACTTGTTTAAGAAAAGCTTGTTTCAGAAAATGACAGGTTTTGTTGATGTTACACAAAAAAGCTGGAGAAACTCAGCGGGTGCAGCAGTGGACTTAGGCAACGTTTCGGCCCGAAACGTGTTTTCCTTCGCTCCATAGATGCTGCTGCACCCGCTGAGTTTCTCCAGCTTTTTTGTGTAACCTTCGATTCTCCAGCATCTGCAGTTCCCTCTTAAACACAGGTGTTGAATGATGCTGTGGCAGCAACCAGAAGTGGTAAGATTTCCCCTCAGACATTTCCCTTACTTTCTCTGGTGCTAAGGGTGCTGCCTTAGCACCAGAGAACCAGGTTCAATCCCAACTACGGGTGCTGTCTGTACGGGAGTATGTACGTTCTCCATTGTGACCTGCGTGGGTTTTCTCTGGGCGCTCCAGTTTCCTCCCACACTCCAAAGATGCACTGGTTGGTTGTAGGTTAATTTCCTTCGGCAAACATTCTGTAAATTGTTCCCTGGTGTGTCAGATAGTGTTAGTATGCGGGGATGGCTGGTCGACGTCAACTTGGTGGGCCGAATGGCCTGTTTCAGCGCTGTATCTCTAAACTAACCTCTGAGACGTGGGAAGCAGTTTGTATGTAGACCGCAGGTTACCTAGACTACTGTGGAGCGCTTTGTGGCAACAAGCTACCAGCTGACCTCATCCTCAATGTAAAAGGCATCAAGAGCAGAAAGAGAGAAAAACAACATGGTACTTCTGTGCCGTTGAGTTTGCTGTCCCCCTCAATGCCACTTGGATCGGAGCCCTGAAACAAGCAGCTTGCAGAATATGAATCCACAGTTATTTGTTATTCACCTCACTGCAGTGCGTGAGTGTGCCAGAGATCTGTTTCTTCTGAGTGGAAACCATTTTTCAGAATCCTGTACAGCTTGTGCTAATCTTTTACATAGTTAACCGTACCCTTGATGTTGGTGTTTCTGTATTACTCACAACATAGTTTATGTGGTAGATTGTTAACACAGCTGATTTTATTTTCCATACTTGACACTGTAGCGGCTTGAGAGACACAAAGCTGGAGGAACTCAGTGGGTCAGGCAGCATCTCTGGAGAAAAGGAGTAGGTGATGTTTTGGGTCGAGACCCTTCTTCAGACTCTTCAGACAGAAGAAGAGCCTCGACCCGAAACGTCACCTATTCCCCTTCTGCGGAGATGTTGCCTGACCTGCTGGGTCACTCCAGCATTGTGTGTCTAACCTCATGTAAACCAGCATCTGCAGTTCCTTCCAACACACGAGCTGTTTGGTTGGATACATTTTCATTTATTTTCTTTCATGGTTGATGACACTATATTTTGGTTGTTTCCACTGGCCTTTTGCATGCTACTGTTTGTTTCCAAGTGAAATTCCACAGCAACATTAGGGAGATCAAGTGTCATAAGAGATTTATTGTCATGTATCCCAGATAGTCATGTATCCCAGTATCCCATAGGACAATGACATTCTTGCTTGCTGCAGCACAACACAATATGCAAACATAATACAGAACAGGAGATAAAAGTTCAGTGTGTCTATAGACCATAGACCATATATATACACAATAAATGAACAGATCTAGTGCAATGTGCTGTTATTGTTCAGAGTTTGTTTGATGGTGTGTTAAATAGCCTGATGGCTGTGGGGAAGAAGCTGTTCCTGAACCTGGATGTTACAGATTTCAGGCTCCTGCACCTTCTTCCCGATGGCAACGGAGAGATGAGTGTGTGGCCAGGATGGTGTGGATCTTTGATGATGTTGCCAGCCTTTTTGAGGCAGCGACTGTGATAGATCCCTTCGATGGTGGGGAGGTCAAAGCCGGTGATGGACTGGGCAGTGGGCACAACTTTCTGCAATCTTTTCGGCTCCTGGACGTTCAAGTTGCCGAACCAAGCCACGATGCAACCAGTCAGTATGCTCTCTACTGTGCACCTGTAGAAGTTTGTGTGTGGGGGGGGGAGGAAAAGGGAGCTGAGTGGGAGATCATGCCTTGGATCTACTAGCTATGGTTCAATATTGCAGCAAACAGTTCCCTTATATAACAACAGAAGACAGATGAGCTGGATTACTGTATTGATTGAGTGAAAGACACACCGACCATCGATCAGCTGTTTACACTAGTTCTATATCATCGTACGTTTGCACGTCCACTCAGTACACACTCGGGACAATTAACCTACAAACCCGCATGTCTTTGGGGTGTTGGAGGAAACCAGAGCACCCGGTGAAGGAATAAACTGCGAATGTTGGTTTACACTGAAGATGGACACAGATTGCTGGAGTAACTCAGCAGGTCAGGTGGCATCTCTGGGGAAAAAAGGAATAGGCGACATTTTGCCCCCGACCTGAAACGTCCCCTGTTCCCTTTCACCGGAGACGCTGCCTGATTCGCTGAGTAACCCCAACATTTTGTGTCTAGCACCTGGCGGAAACCCACGCGGTCACAGGGAGATCATGCAAACTCCACGCAGGCAGCACCGAAGGTCAGGATAGAACCTGTGAGCGTCTCCGGCGCTGTGAGGCAGCAGTTCTACCAGATGCGCCACCGTGCCGCTGTACGACAGACTGGCCATTCGAGGAACCAGTCTGCAAATCTTTGGTGAACTGCTAAAGCAGGTGTAGGTCCCCTTTGTAACGAAGGCGTGACTAATTGTGGAGATACTTTTAGAAACATAGAAAAATAGGTGCAGGAACAGGCCATTCGGCCCTTCGAACCAGCACTGCCATTCTATATGATCGTGGTTAATCGTCTAAAATCAGTACCCCGTTCCTGCTTTCTCCCCATATCCCTTGATTCCATTAGCACTAAGAGCTAAATGTAACTCCAGTGAATTGGCCTCCACTGCCTCCTGTGGCAGAGAATGCCCCAGATTCACAACTCTCTGGATGAAAATGTTTCCCCTTATCTCAGTCCTAAATAGCCTACCTTATTCATAGAAACATAGAAACATAGAAATTAGGTGCAGGAGTAGGCCATTCGGCCCTTCGAGCCTGCACCGCCATTCAATATGATCATGGCTGATCATCCAACTCAGTATCCCGTACCTGCCTTCTCTCCATACCCCCTGATCCCCTTAGCCACAAGGGCCACATCTAACTCCCTCTTAAAATATAGCCAATGAACTGGCCTCAACTACCCTCTGTGGCAGAGAGTTCCAGAGATTCACCACTCTCTGTGTGCAAAAAGTTCTCCTCATCTCGGTTTTAAAGGATTTCCCCCTTATCCTTAAGCTGTGACCCCCTTGTCCTGGACTTCCCCAACATCGGGAAACAATCTTCCTGCATCTAGCCTGTCCAACCCCTTAAGAATTTTGTAAGTTTCTATAAGATCCCCTCTCAATCTTCTAAATTCTAGAGAGTATAAACCAAGTCTATCCAGTCTTTCTTCATAAGACAGTCCTGACATCCCAGGAATCAATCTGGTGAACCATCTCTGCACTCCCTCTATGGCAATAATGTCCTTCCTCAGATTTGGAGACCAAAACTGTACGCAATACTCCAGGTGTGGTCTCACCAAGACCCTGTACAACTGCAGTAGAACCTTTCTGCTCCTATACTCAAATCCTTTTGCAATGAAAGCTAACATACCATTCGCTTCTTTACTGCCTGCTGCACCTGCATGCCTACTTTCAATGACTGGTGTACCATGACACCCAGGTCAGGTCTCGCTGCATCTCCCCCTTTTCCCAATCGGCCACCATTTAGATAATAGTCTGCTTTCCCATTTTTGCCACCAAAATGGATAACCTCACATTTATCCACATTATACTGCATCTGCCAAACATTTGCCCACTCACCCAGCCAGGCAATAAAGTGTGACCCCTGGTTCTGGACTCCCCCAACATCGGGAACATTTTAGCCTGTAAAATCCTTTAAGAATTGTATATGTTTCTATAAGATCCTCTCTCATCCTTCTAAATTCCAGTGAATGCAAGCCAAGGCGACCCATTCTTTCATCATTTGTCAGTCCTGCCATCCTGGGAATTAACCTGTTGAACCTACGCCGCATTCCCTCAATAGCAATAATGTCCTTCCTCAAATGAGGAGACCAAAATTGCACACAATACTCCAGGCATGGTCTCACCAGAGCCCTGTACAACTGCAGTAGGACTTCCTTGCTCCTAAACTCAAATTCTCTCGCAATTGTATATCTTTATTGTCATTTCCTGAGTATTCGCATACCCAGAGGAAACAAAAAAACGTTACTCAACCAGTGTCCATTCAGTGTGCATGAAAAATAAATAGAAATAAGAAAAAAATACATGTATCATGAACAAATTTAACACTCTACTAAACATTCAACAGGCGTTCCGACCGGCAGCGGCACAACAGTGGCTCTGCTGCAGTGTGGAGGTTTGTGCGCGATACTTGGCAGGGGGCAGAGTCCATTTAACAGTCTTATAGCCTGTGGGAAGAAGCTGAGGAGCATCCTGCTGGTTTTGCAGCTAATGCTCCTGTACCTCTTCCCAGATGGCAGGATGGAGAAAATGTCATGCGATGGGTGGTAGGGGTCTTTGATGATGGAGATGGCTCTGCTGATACATCTCTTCCTGTATATGTCCAGCAGGAAGGGGAATGGAGCACCAATAATCCTGCTGGCGGTCTTCACTATCCTGTCTAGTTGGTGCCGTTCGTACGCCTTGCAGCTCCCGAACCAGGAAGTGATGCCGTAGGTCAATGTGCTCTCGACAGTCCCCCTATAAAAAGTCCGTAGGTGTGTAGTGGGGAGGCCCGCTTTACATAGAAACATAGAAACTAGGTGCAGGAGTAGGCCATTCGGCCCTTCGAGCCTGCACCGCCATTTAATATGATCATGGCTGATCATCCAACTCAGTATCCCGTACCTGCCTTCTCTCCATACCCTCTGATCCCCTTGGCCACAAGGGCCACATCTAACTCCCTCTTAAATATAGCCAATGAACTGGCCTCAACTACCCTCTGTGGCAGAGAGTTCCAGAGATTCACCACTCTCTGTGTGAAAAAAAGTTCTCCTCATCTCGGTTTTAAAGGATTTCCCCTTTATCCTTAAGCTGTGACCCCTTGTCCTGGACTTCCCCAACATCGGGAACAATCTTCCTGCATCTAGCCTGTCCAACCCCTTAAGAATTTTGTAAGTTTCTATAAGAAACTTACAAAATTTACGTAGTCTTCGGAGAGGGTGAAGTCGCTGCTGGGCTCTTTTGACCAGAGCTGTGGTGTTGGCCGTGGACGTCAGGTCATCAGACAGATGTAGTCCTAGGAACTTCATGCTGCTGACCCTTTCCACATCAGCTCCGTCGATGTGCAGAGGTGTATGGTGTTGTTTCCCCGCCCTCCTGAAGTCAACCACCATCTCCTTAGTAATGAAGTACAACTTGCCATAAACTTTCTTCACTGCCTGCTGTACCTGCATGCTTACTTTCAGTGACTAATGTACAAGCACACCCAGGTCTCATTGCACCTACCGTTTTCCTAATCTGACACCCAGATAATAATCTGCCTTCCTGTTCTCACATTTATCCACATTATACTGCATCTGCCATGCATCTGCCCGCTCACCCCAGCCTATCCAAGTCACCCTGCAGCTTCATAGCATCCTCCTCACAGCTCACACTGCCACCCAGCTTTGTGTCATCCCCAAACTGGGAGATGTTACATTTAATTCCCTCGACTAAATTGTTAATATATATATTGTAAATAACTGGGGTCCCAGCTCCGAGCCTTGCAGTACCCCACTAGTCACTGGCTGCCGTTCTGAAAACGACCCGTTCATTCCTATTCCTTGCTTCCTGTCTGCCAACCACTTCTCTATCCATGTCAATGCCCTACCACAAATACCATGTGCTCTAATTTTCCACACTAATCTCGTGTGTGGGACTTTGTCAAAGGCTTATTGAAAGTCCAGATACACTACATCCACTGGCTTTCCCTTATCCATTCTATTTGTTACATTCTACTCAAAAAATTCCAGAAGATTAGTCAAGCATGATTTCCCCTTGATAAATCCACCCATGCTGACTTTGACCAATATCCTGTCACTGCTTTCCAAATGTGTAACATCTTTAATAATCAACTCAAGCATCTTCCCCATCACAAATGTAAGGCTAACTGGTCTTCCCCGCTTTCTCTCTCCCTTATTTCTTAAAAAGTGGAATTACATTGGCTACCCTCTAGTCCGCAGGAACTGATCCCGATTCTAGAGAACATTGGAAAATGATTACCAATGCATCCACAATTTCTAGAGCCACCTCCTTGAGGACTCTGGTATACAGACCATCAGGCTCTGGGGATTTATCTGCCTGCAGTCCCAACAGTTTACCTCACACCATTCCCTTCAGTTCCTCCCTCCCACTAGATCCTCGGTCCCCTAGTATTTCTGGGAGATTGTTTGTGTCTTCCTTGGTGAAGACAGAACCAAAGTACTCGTTTAACTGTTCTGCCATTTCCTTGTTTCCCCATTATATATTCACCTGTCTCTGACTGTAAGGGACCTACATTTGTCTACACTCACCTTTTCCTTTTTACATATCTAAAGAAGCTTTTACAGTCAGTTATCTCTCTGCCTTTTCTTCTGCCCAAAAACTTCATTGCATTAGCAACCTTTTTATGCAGCATAATAGCCCTGTCCCACGGTACGTGTTCATTCCAAGAGCTCTCCCGAGTTTAAAAAAAAATCAAACTAGTGGTAAGCACGGAGAATGATCGTAGCGGGTACGTCGGAGCTCGGGGACGTCTCTTAGCGCTTACGGCAGGTACTCGGGAAGACTCGCTAACGGCAGGTAAGCACGGGAAGACTGGTGAAGATTTTTCAACATGATGAAAAATGTCCACGAGAGCCCCGAGTACCGACGAGCAGCCATTACCGTAAATCTCCGAGTTCGAATCGGGGCAAACTCAGGAGAACTCGTACCGTGGGACAGGGCTTTTAGACTAGTCTGTTAGTGCCTATTCAAGAGAGGAAATGCTGCCTCTCATTCCATTAACTCATTTGTCACAATCTGCACAAAACAAACTAGATAATTTGAGGTGTAAATGTTTAATGAATTAGTAATGATGAGGAAGGTTCAATATTTCTTATGGGTTGGCTGCTTTGAAATGAGGTTATTTTACACATTTGCAATTGCTATGGTTGAGTACTCATACCTAATGTGTTGTGGACGGCTTGATTGTAATAATGTTTAGTCTTTCCGCTGACGGTATAGAATGGAACCAGAAAAGATTCTCACTCTTCCTCAGTATGTGATAATAAAACTAAACCTATCTTTCTTTTTTTATAAAAAACAACCAGGATACATTAACTATTCATTATAAAATTCAGCATTGGTTTAGTTTAGAGATACAGCATTGAAACAGGCCCTTCAGCCCACCGAGTCTGCGCTGACCAGCGATCCCCGCACACTAACACTGCCCTACACACAATAGGGACCATTTACATTTACACCAAGCCAATTAACCTACAAACCTGTACGTCTTTGGAGTGTGGGAGGAAACTGAAGATCTCAGAGAAAACCCACGCGGTCATGGGGAGAACGTGCAAACTCCGTACAGACAGCACCCGTAGTCAGGATCGAACCCGGGTCTCCAGTGCTGTAAGTCAGCAACTCTACCGCTGCGCCACCGTGCCGTCTTTGAAGTCCTTACTTGTCACTGACCAAAATTGGGTCAGATGATGTTGGAATTTGCACGGTATTATAAGGATTATGCTATTATAAAGATTAAGTGTTGAATTCATGGATTCACCCATTGCATTGGGGATGATCAGCCATGATCACATTGAATGGCGGTGCTGGCTCGAAGGGCCGAATGGCCTCTACTCCTGCACCTATTGTCCATTGCATTCTGATCGTAAAAAATACACTCACTTTGCCCACTCCAGTCTGGGGAAGATCCTTCCTCAACATTACTAATTCATTAAACATTTACACCTCAAATTACATAGTTGACCCGAAAAGTCACCTATCCAAGTTCTCCAGGGATGCTGCCTGACCTGCTGAGTTACTCCAGCACTATGTGGTTTTTTCCCCCCCGCAAGTCAGCATCTGCAGTTCCTTCTTGCCTCATGCCCCCTTTGTTGTTTTTTTTCCCCCAAGGGTCGAGATATAGCAAGGATAGTTATTGAAGTATGGAAGGAGCAACTGAAAAGGTATAAAATCAATAGTTAATAAAGAGATTGTGAAAATATTGCACTGTAGGCTAGAAGGCAGATTGTAATATCAAGAGAACGTCACTGACAGGGAAATTAATTGAGGTGCAACCAGTATTTTTAGATACAGAGTGAGATGAGGTATTGATTCTTGAGTTGACTTTAAAGATTAGCATGCCTGAAAACAGTAGGTGCTTTTATCTGTGACAGATTGATTCTCATTTGCTTGCATAAGCATTCTCTTATTTTTATCCACTGCTTATTTAATTCCATCGCCGATACTGATGGAAACTTACTCTTCCCTGCCAAGTTTGAAGAAGGCATGGTAGGTTGAATAAGTTATGTCTTTATTCTCTGGAGCGCAGAAGGTTAAGGGGGGACCTGATAGAGGTCTTTAAAATGATGAGAGGGATAGACAGAGTTGACGTGGACAAGCTTTTCCCTTTGAGAATAGGGAAGATTCAAACAAGAGGACATGACTTCAGAATTAAGGGACAGAAGTTTAGGGGTAATATGAGGGGAACTTCTTTACGCAAAGAGTGGTGGCGGTGTGGAATGAGCTCCCAGTGGAAGTGGTGGAGACAGGTTCATTGGTATCATTTAAAAATAAATTGGATAGGCATATGGATAAGAAGGGAATGGAGGGTTATGGTATGAGTGCAGGCAGGTGGGACTAAGGGGAAAAAAATTTGTTCGGCATGGACTTGTAGGGCCGAGATGGCCTGTTTCCGTGCTGTAATTGTTATATGGTTTATATGGAAGGGTTTCGGCCCGAAACGTTGCCTATTTCCTTCGCTCCATGCAAAAAGTTGAACCATCTCCACTATAGGAAATAGGCAACGTTTCGGGCTGAAACCCGGAAGGGTTTCGGCCCGAAACGTTGCCTATTTCCTTCGCTCCATAGATGCTGCTGCACCCGCTGAGTTTCTCCAGCACTTTTGCCTACCTTCGATTTTCCAGCATCTGCAGTTCCTTCTTAAACACGTCAATATCAAACTCGTGTCTCAAGCCGTGAGCCAGTAGCTCAAACTCTGTCACCCATGTGGGGTTGAGATGGTGTTCTGGGGATATTTAATACTGAGAGCGATTGTTGTAGGAGAGGAATGATCAGAAGAGATGGGGCATCATAATTAAGATGCAGGCTGAAGTTACTTGTTGAGACTGGAGATTAGTCCATGCCTGAATCGTCATCGTATGTCCATTTCCCTCCACAGATGCTGCCTGACCTGCTGTGTTCCTCCAGCACTTTGTGTTCAGGGGTGTCAAACTACTGGCCCATGAAGGGGTCCAATCCAGCCGGCGGGATGATTTGTTGGGGTGGGAGAAGGAAGGCAAGGATATCTGTGGGAGCATGAGCGCGTGCGTTCCTGCATTGCACAACTGATACGGTCCGCGTGAAGTTGCATTTTGCCCATTCCAGCCTGTGACCTAAAATGAGTTTGACACCACTTGCTCAAGATTTCCCCATCTGTAGTCTCGTGTGTCCCCTTGATATTATTGAGCATGGATCATGAAATGTTGGGAAGGCAGGAGGTTATTTAACTCATCTCATCCATGTTGGGCAATGAAGAGTGGCTCCAGTGGTCACAAATGTCCTCTACTCCTGCACCTATTGTCTATGTTTCCCACTCCCAAATAAGGGACAAAAGGTCAAAATCCGGGACAAATTCCCCACGGCAATTCGTTGACCGACTGGGCCGTGTCTGGGTGAATGATGAGTTGGCCCCGGGTGCTGGACTGTACACAAAGCCCAGCCGGCGGGCCAGCTGAGGAGTTTTGGCCCGGGCCGCGCGCAAAGTCCGGCGCCCCGTCCAACTCGTGAACCGATGATCGACAAATGTCCCTGCCCTTTTAACCCCTTAACCCCATTCAGGTCAGTACCTTAGAGCAGTCCAGCCCTGGGACCCCATCATCTCCCTTGCATAGATTCGTATCAGCTTACAACCCAGCGGTATTAACGATGATTTCTCTAATTTCAAGCAACTCCTACAATCTTTTAGGACTGAGATGAGAAAAACATTTTTTACACAGAGAGTGGTGAATCTCTGGAATTCTCTGCCACAGAATGTAGTTGAGGCCAGTTCATTGGCTATATTTAAGAGGGAGTTAGATGTGGCCCTTGTGGCTAAAGGGATCAGGGGGTATGGAGAGAAGGCAGGTACGGGATACTGAGTTGGATGATCAGCCATGATCATATTGAATGGCGGTGCAGGCTCGAAGGGCCGAATGGCCTACTCCTGCACCTATTGTCTATGTTTCTATGTTTCTCCCTCCCTAGTCATCCTACAAGTTCTCCTGTTCGCATCCTTGTATCCCTCTTGTTATCACACAGTCCCCAGCCAACAATGGACCATTGTGGGCTCCATTCTTCCTTGAGGTCATCGTTGTTCAAATGTTTTGGAAGCAAACGGCATCTGATTGCATTAACCAGTACTGCACCAAATAGCTATATTAACCATGGGGTATTTACACATTACCTACGTTCCCCTTGGGTAATTCCTGGACCAAAGATCTCTATTGCAGTTCACAAAACACCATTGAACAGTACAGCTGGTAGTGCTGCTGCTTCACCGCGCAAGACAGCCAGGTTCCATCTTAACCCTGACTGCTAACTGCGTGGAGTTTGCTTGTTCTCCCTGTGACAGCTGGGTTTCGAAAGACGTGCGGGTTTGTAGGTTAATTGGCCTCTGTAAAATTGCCCCAGTTAGTGTGAGGGGGTGATCTATTGTCAGCGTGGACTTTCTTGCTGCAACTTTCAACAATGTATGTCTGATTTATCTATTAAGGGCCTGTCCCACTTAGGCGATTTTCTCGGGCGACTTGTCGGCCCCCGACACAATCGCAGCAGGTGGCCGAAAATCTTCAGCATGTTGAAAATCCAGCGGCGACCAGAAAATGTACGACTCTTTGGGCGATTACTCACGACCATACAGGCGCCATGTGTCGACATGTCACGGGGTAACGCCTGTATGGTAGTGAGTAGTCGCCCAAAGAGTTGGACCTTGTTCTGGTCGCCGCTGGATTTTCAACATGCTGAAAAATGTTGGCGACCTGCTGCCGCTATGACGGGTGCCGGCAAGTCACCGAAAATAAATTGCGTAAGTGGGACAGGCCCTTAAGCGTCTGAACACTTTATCCCTTAACGACACTAGCCAGGCTTCCCATACCGCTGGCGAATCAGTGGAATTGGAGGTATAAAGGGCCTGTCCCACTTGCATGCGCGACCAAACGGAACCGCAGTCCATGCTAAGTACGCGCGTGATGTCATTTGCGTCATACTTACCAATCAGCTGGGCAGGAGGCGGGCCGACTGAATTTGGGCGTTGCACGGTGGTGACGTCATCATGCAACGCCACACTGGGCGGTGACATCATCACACAACGCCACGCGCTAGGCGTACGCCCAGACGCTGCGCACAACCGCAATGTGCCTGCGTGCAGACAGGCCGTTGTCGCGCGAAGATTTCGGGAACTGCCAGAATTTCGGAGCCCCGCACGATGTCGGGACCAGCCACGCACAACTCCGCATTTCTAAGCGGGACCGGCCCCGCGCGGCCATACGGTGCCCGTACGCCACAAGCGACCACATTTGGTCGCGCCAAACGCATGCGATCGCATGCAAGTGGGACAGGCCCTTAAAGTCATTGGGTATATTTAAAGCAGAGATTGATAGGTTCTTGATTAGTAACGACGTCAAAGGTTACGGGGAGAAGGCAGGAGAATGGGGTTGAGAGGGAAAGATAGATAGATCTGCCATGATCGAATGGCGGAGCAGATTCGATGGGCCGAATGGCCTAATTTTACTCCTATGTCTTCACATATAAATGAAAATTTAAAAAACATTTGATTAGTATTGGTGTCAAGAGGTTATGGGGAGAAGGCAGGAGAATGGGGTTAGGAGGGAGAGATAGATCAGCCAAGTAGACGATGGGCCGAATGGCGTAATTCTGTTCCTTTCACTTATGATCTCATGATTTATTTCATGCAGCACTATTTACACTGAAATTATTCAACCTTAAAATGGTAATAATGCAGAAAGGAACGAACGTGCGCAGGATTCCACGTTGGGGCCGTTCCTTCAACAGCTGGCTTGATGCAGAGGTTACTCAGGGTGCAGCAGTTTCATGAAAAACGCCTTTGATTTATGCTGACGGCTGTGGGTCAGGGGTTGGAATGCAGTTCCGAGGCAGGAGGTTGTGAGTTCAAGTCCCGCGCCAAACCTTGGGTCCACAATCTGAGCGGAGCACTCGCTGTCACACTGAGAGGGTCCTGCATTTGTAGAATTGGCAACTTGTGCCCGACCCGTTAAACCAAGGGTCCTTCAGGTTGCCCCCTCCCCCCCCATTACAGGCAGGATGTGGTGGCTTTGGAGCGGGTGCAGAAGAGGGGTACCCCTAAAGGGGCCTGCATTAGTGGGTATTACCGCGTTCGACAGTAAGCAACTTGGATTGGTTACTGTCCTACACAGAAGGTTGCGGGGAAACCTAGAGAAATATACACATTTATGAGCGGCAGAACAATGGGTAGACTGCCAGTGTGCAGGAAGATAGATGGACACAAAATGCTGGAGTAACTCTGCCGGACTGGCAGCATCTCTGGGGGAAAAGGGACGGGTGGCACAGTGGATCGGAGGCCTTTTTTAGTCGGTAAACAATTAGAACCTTTTTTCCCAGCATGGAAATGTAAAACATTAGAGGCCATCGGTTTAAGGTGAGAGGGCCGAAGTTTAAAGGAGATGTGTGGAGCAGGTTTTTTTTACACAGAGTGGTGGGTGCCTGCAAGGTGCTGCTAGGGGAGGTGGTGGAGGCTGACACGATCGTGGCGTTTACGAGGCACGTGGGTATGCAGGGAATAGCGCGGTGGATGGGATTAGTTTAACTTGGCATCACGCTGGGCACACAAACTGTGGGCAGAAAGGCCTGTAGCTGTGCTGTAGTAATGTCCGACGTTTCACCTGAGTCTCAGGTGTTTGTGAAAGGCCATTGTTTCACCCATGGAAGGATACGGCCCAAATTCAGGCAGGTGAGACCAGTGTAGATGGGGCATGTTGGTAGGTGTGGGGTAGTTGGGCCGAAGGGTCTGAAATGGATGCAATGTGAGGTTAATTAGCGCTGTTGAGAACAGGTGATCGATGGTCGGCATGGACACGGAAGGGTCTGCTTTCATATTTCTTCTCTTACATTAGGTGTAAGTCAGTAACATAACAAGACAGAATTGTGCAGTGCAAGTGCACAATCTTGTTATTCTTGGCCAGCCAGCGCTCTTTCACTGTCTGTACTGCAGTTGGTTTCTTGTTTCCGCATCTGGAGAGTCACAGTGACCTGATTCAGCGAGCAGCAGAAGCATCGGTGGAACTGCTCCGTGCTTCCTCATCCTTGTGTCAGGGCTGCCATCTGCTTTTCAAATGAGGAAGGTTTTGGACGTATACACCTCGGGATCTTCGAGTTTTAAATCAACGCCCCTGCCGCCGTCGGTGTTGGAGCCGGGAGTCAACAATGTGGGCGCTCGGTGGTTGCAGCGCGCTGCTTGCATCACGTCAGGAGCCTGCACTGCAGTTGAAAGTAGTAAGTAGGTTTATTGCCTGCACATACAAGCAAGAGGAAACTGCAGATGCTGGAGAATCGAAGGTTACACAAAAAAGCTGGAGAAACTCAGCGGGTGCAGCAGCATCTATGGAGCGAAGGAAATAGGCAACGTTTCGGGCCGAAACGTTGCCTATTTCCTTCGCTCCATAGATGCTGCTGCACCCGCTGAGTTTCTCCAGCTTTTTTGTGTAACCTTCACATACAAGGAATTTGCCTTGGTGCTCCGCCCACAAGTAACAACATGACATACAGTGACAGTTACGAATACTCAGAAAACACTAAACATTAATAATAATAAAACATTAATGATAAAACACCATTGATCAAGCATGTGAACCAACCAAATATCAGATCAAAGGGAGGCTACAGATTTTTGGCTGTTGAGTTGCGATGTTTTCCGGGTCGTATCTCCGGTCGCTCTGCGGCCTAACATCGATGGAGCCGGAGGCTTTGAGCCCCTCTGCGGGGCGTGGACTTAACATCGGAGCCGATCCCTTGCCTGGGATCAACGCTCCAACCGCGGCCTGCGGACTTTACCATCGTGAGCTCGCGGTCTCTGGAGAGGACGACTCCCGGCTGCAACACCCAACGACACAGAGGCTCGACCAGCCCTGACCCGGGATCCGATCACCCGGCGCGGGAGAGCTGACATCCCCCCGATGCAGGAGCTGATCGCCCCGATGCGGGGGGCCCAAATGCCGCTGGCTACAGGAGTCAAGATCGTCCCGTCAACAGAGGGCTGGAGGCCCCTGTCCGTGGGGGAACAAAGGGAAGAGATTGAACTATTTTTCACCACCCATCACAGTGAGGAATGTGGAGGAGTCACTGTGGTGGATGTTTATGTTAAAATGTAGTTTGTGTGTTCTGTTGCTTTTTATTTGTATGACTGACTTGGCAAATGAAATTTCTCGTATGTTGCAAAACATACTTGGCTAATAATGTGTTATTGTGATTGATTGTGAATGTGAAAGTGAAGAATCGGGGCCATCTAGTGTATCTAATTATCTTGAAGACGGGTCCCAACTAGAACTGTCACCTTCCATATCCTCCAGTGATGCTGCCTGACCCACTGAGTTCCAGCATTTCATGTTTTACTCAAGATTCCAGCATCTGCATTTCCTCGTTACAATCCCTGTTTGAAGAAACTGCTTCCTTCATCAAAGGTCGTGTGGGTTTTAACATATTCCGAACAGGACATGCTTTGTATGTGTAGGAAGGAACTGCAAGACGCTGATTTATACTGAAGATAGACACAAAGTGCTGGAGCAACTCAGCTGGTCAGCCAGCCTCTGTGGAGAAAAGGAACGAGTAACGTTTCGGGTGGGAACCCTCCAGTCTGAAAAAAAAGTGTTTGGACCCAAAATGTCACCTGTTCCTTTTCTTCAGCGATGCTGCCTGACCCGCTGTGTTAGGGGCCTGTCCCACTTAGGCGACAATGTCTACAACAACCTACCACCTAGTCGAAGTCAAGCTACCGACAATCGCCGACCCAATCGTCGTACTTAGGACGTCCACCTGCGACCACACCTGAGACAACCTACAATCATACAGGCGACAACCTACGTCCACCCGCGGCAAGCTACGATAAGCAACTGTAGACAATTCAGTCGCCGGTACCTGTCGCCAGTTGTCAACGTAGAATTCACCAAAGTCGGCACCCGGCGACAACCTACGCCATCCCAGCGACAACACATACGACAGGAGAAGACAAGCTACGTCAAGCCCACAGTCGCCAAAAAGTTTGAACATTTCTAAATCCAGCGGCGACCAGAAAAACGTTGTAATTCTTTAGGCAACTTGAGGAGACAACTCACGACCATACAGGCTTCACCCCGCAACCATGTGAAAACAGCCTAGTCGCTGAAGAAATCGCCCAAGTGGGACAAGCCCTTTACTCAAGCACTCAATCCTATGGCCTGGACACAGACGTGGTTGGGGATAAAGGGTCACCATCAGGATCCTGTGCCTTGGAAGGGGTTGGATGTGTTCGGGGGAGATTGAGGACTAGACCCAGTGCCCTTGGAATTAGCAGTGGAAGGAGAAGATGCATTTGATTATGGCACACAGAACAAATGTTGAAATAACGGAGGATGTTATGGTGCAATCTTCTAGGCGGGTAGCGTTTTTACAACAGAATGGTTGAGGAAACTGGAGCAGGAAAATACTGAAATGCCTTGCCACAGTCATACAGCGTGGCAACAGGCCCTTCAGCCCAACTTGCCCCATCTACACTAGTCCCACCTGCCTATGTTTGGCCCATATCCTTCTTTCCTATCCATATACCTGTCCATTTGAAGACAGGTTCCAACCCAAAACATCACCAATTCTCTTTCTCCAAAGATGCTGCCTGACCCGCTGAGATACTCCAGCATTTCGTGTCTATCTTCGGTATAAACCAGCATCTGTAGTTCCCAACGCATGTATCTGTCAAAATGTCTTTTAAGCATTGTGATAATATCTGCCTCACCTAACTCAAGTTCAAGTTCATGTTCAAGTGAGTTTATTGTCATGTGTCCCTGATTAGACAATGAAATTCTCGGCAACTCATTCCATATATCTGTATGTAAAATACATTGCCCTTGTTAAATCTTCCCCACCCCTCACCTTAAACCATCATCCGTGGTCCTTGACTATTGTAGATACATTGTGGATAATTGGCATAAGAGGGAAATTGAGATTTTGTTTTGTGGCAGTTTTATTATCTGTGATGCACTTGGTGAACAGGAGGTGCAAGCAGACTGGCTGGTGATTTTCCAAAGGAAATCAATGATGGAAAAGCAGGAAATGTATAGCTGCCAGATATACAGAGATCACAACTGGCTGGACAGCTCCTTCCCGAATGCAGTCATATGTGCAAGATTCTTTAGTTCTCTAAACTGTAATTTAGGAAGAAGGGCATGTTTCCGATCGGAAAGAGGGTCTAGACCAGAAACATCACCCATTCCTTCTCTCCAGAGTTGCTGCCTGTCCCGCTGAGTTACTCCAGCATTTTCTGTCTATCTTCGGTGTAAACCTGCATCTGCAGTTCCTTCCCACATAATATGTTTTTGCCATCAGGCTTCTGAACTCATAAACACATCATATATGTTGATTGTTTGATTCACTATTGTCTTTTACCTCCCAATGCCACTTATCTTATCTTATCTTAATTTTATCCTTGTAATATCATTGCTGAGGTGACCCATTGTCTTGTCAAACACATTTCACTGTCCCGTTGACCCTGTGTTAACCTACATATGACAAATAAAACTGAACTGGACTGAGGTAGAAGGGTGAGCAAGATAGGGCTCTTAAAGATAGCAGAGTCAGGGGGATATGGGGAGAAGGCAGGAACGGGGTACTGATTGTGGATGATCAGCCATGATCACATTGAATGGCGATGCTGGCTGGAAGGGCCGAATGGCCTACTCCTGCACCTATTGTCTATTGTGGAGCAGGGCTAGAGTTGCTGCCTCACAGTGCCAGAGGCCCAGGTTCGATCCTGACTGCAGGTGTCATGTGTACTGTTGTCTGCACGGAGTATGTACGTTCTCCCTGTGACCTTGTGGCTTTTCTCCCACACTCCAAAAACCTACAGATTTGTAGGTGAATTGGCTATGGTCAAAATTGTCCCTAGTGTGTAGGATAGTACACGTGTATGGCGTGATCGCTGGTCGGCGCGGTGGGCCGAAGGGCCTGTTTCGGCACTATCTCTAAAGTAAAGCTGGATTGGAGCGGCTCCGTTAAGTTTGCGGATATCTACCACCTCTCTGTCAGTGGTTGACTTGTTATACACCATGTGTTTGATTAACTTTAAAGACGATTTTCTTCTCCTTGACACCTGTGGATCAGGATGAATGTAAGCTTTGGTGTCATGCCAGCCTACATATCTCTAACTCGCAATGTCAACACACATACACCTGAGATTTGAGCTACTATATCAAGCTGTCACCTGTGTCTGTTGTTGAGGACGTGCAACTTTGTGGGCGGCATGGTGGCGCAGCGGTAGAGTTGCTGCTTTATGCCACCAGAGACCCGGGTTCGATCCTGACCACGGGTGCTGTCTGCACGGAGTTTACGTGTACTTCCTGTGAGCGCATAGGTTTTCTCCCACGCTCCAAAGATGTGCAGGTTTGTAGTTTAATTGGCTTCTGCAAATTGTCCCTAGTGTGTAGAATAGAATTAGTGCACGGGCGATCACTGGTCAATGCAGACTCAGTGGGCTGAAAGGTAGACAAAAATGCTGGAGAAACTCAGCGGGTGAGGCAGCATCTATGGAGCGAAGGAATAGGCAACATTTCGGGTCGAAACCCTTCTTTAGAAGGGTATTCAACTTTCGCTCCATAGATGCTGAAATGCCCATTTCCATGCTATATGTCTAAACTAAATTGAACTTTACATAAGACATAGGTTTAAGGTGAAAGGGTAAAGATTAAATAGGAACCTGAGGGGCAACGTTTTCACACACAGAGTGGTGGGTATATGGAACGAGCCGCCAGAGGAGGTACTTTGACAACATTTAAAAGACATTTGTACGGATGTATGTGTGGGAAGGAACTGCAGATGCTGGTGTAAATACTGGAGTAACTCAGCGGGACAGGCAGCATCTCTGGAGAGAAGGAATGGGTGACGTTTCAGGTCGAGACCCTTCTTCAGACTGATGGACAGATACATGGACAGGAAAGGTTGAGTGGGATATGGGCCAACTGTGGACAGGTGGGATTAGTGTTCATGGCTCCCTCAGCTCAGCCCTCAGTAACATCATCATCGTTGCAAACATTAGCGACGCAGTGGCGCTGGTTTCTGACGGGAACGGTGACAGACGCACCACACGTCTCTGTCCTCCAGTTCCTGCCGACTTCAGCCGCTGGAAGTACAGGATTGTGGTGTGTGTGTGTTTTATCATCGTTCCTTACAATGCTGTGTACGACAGTGATCGCAACTTCTACTGAAGTGTGGATGGCCGTTGGCTCGCTAGGAGCTCATCCGCCCTTTGACAGGTCTTTGTTTTTGGTCCTGCTGGGGGTGCACAGCCCCCTCCACACCTGGCAAACCAGGTGGGGGAGATGGTTTAGTCGCTGACTATCTGACCATGGAGCAGGTAGCACGGGATTACATGGTACCCGTGGTGGGGGGAACTCCGCCTGACCTGACCTCAGTAACAAGCCAATTCTATGCAGTTTCTCCTCATAACTCAATTGCTCCAGTCTAGGCAAGTGCCAATGGAAACGCAAGGAACTGCACGTGGTAGAGTCCTGAGTAAAACATTCAGTACTGGAGTAACTCAGCAGGTCAGGCTGCATTTCAATAGACATGTTGGATCTGGACCCTTCTTTGCGGATTTAAGGTGTGCTCAGCTTTCCCAATCAGTCTAACAAAGGGTCTCGTCAAAATGTCACCGATCCATCCCCTCCCCACAGACGTTGCCTGACCCGCTGAGCTTCTCCAGTGCTCTGTTCTGTAGAGCCTGCAGTTGGGTCATCTCATTCCCAGGGTGTACGAGGAAATCTGAGCAGCAAAGGCTAGTTTTGAGCCTTATTGTTCATTAGATCCAAGAAGAAGGGGGCGCTGCAGTGGCAGCAGCCTGTCAGCAGCGCGTTAGTTTTTTCAACTTTTTTAAATTTTTTTAGTATGTTTTAAAGTATGTTTTTTAATGTTTCTCGGTGTGTTTTGTGTGGGGGGTGTAAGAGGGAAACCGCTTTGGTCGCCTCCTCCACGGAGAGGCGACTTTCCAGGTCGCCTCCCCCGTGGCCTAACATCAAGGATCGGCGCGGCTTTTCCCGGAGACGCGCCCGGGGCTTCAGCAGCGGACGCAGCGTGGACTCTCGTTGTGGAGCGGGTGAGCCCTCGCTGGGGCTCGCTGGAGGGGAGCGCTCCGTTTCGCTGGCCCGGGGCAGCCGGCAGCCTGAAGCCGCGGTCTGCAGAGCTCCAGCTGGTGCGGCGTCTACAGCCTGGGATCCCTCGTGGGGGACCCGGGGGAAGAAGAAGCCATCACTGCCGGCCCGCGGCCAACTTCTACCGCGGGGCCGGCATGGACTTACCATCACCCCTGGAGGGGAGCTTTGACCACCGGCCCTGCGGTCTGCGGCGCTTCCGGCTGCGGCGCGGCGGGAACCTTAAATCTTCGACCGCCAGCCTGCGGCCTACACCAGCCTGAAGCCGTGGTCTCCGGTGGGGAAGAGCCGATCCTGGACTTACCTTGACTTTGACTTTGTCCTTTACCATCTGGACGCCCGCAGCAACGGCTGCGGAGGGTGGAGGTCCCGACCACGGGGGAAAATGGAGCAGGTCTGACCAAGCTCTGCGCCTTCCACCACAGTGATGAATGCTGTGGTGGATGTTTGTGTAAAATGTTTATTGTGGTTGTGTGTTCTTTATTACTGTACCGCTGCTGACAACCCAAATACCACCGACCCTGGTTGTGTGGCAAATAAAATTCTATCTATCTAATCTAAGATGAGCACATGGTAGGTGTACATGCTTCCACCGTAGCTGTCAAGGATTGGTCATGATCACGTTGAATGGCGGTGCTGGCTCGAAAGCTCCTGCACCTATTGTCTGTTGTCTACTGGCATGGTGGAGGCAGTTTTGCGCGTTCTGTTGCATGCACCTGACTGGTTTCCCCATGCGCATGGTGCATGCAGCGCGTTTGTTGCATCAATTCCTGCATCTTTCTGTGCAGAGTCACCATCTAGTGGCAGCTGTAGTACTTCAGAACTTGTATTTAGAATTTCCAAATTGCTTGTTCACAGACCTAGATTGAAGGGTAAGAATGTTGGGTTTGTTGAAGATACTGAGGTCATTTGATGATTTGTTTTGGATTATTGGGGTGTACTTTAGCAACAACGTGTTGATACTGATCAGCATGGGACAAGCGGAGGGAGGTGAGTACAGAGCAGGGTTTGGGCTTCCGACATCATTTACTTCCATAAAGAAGGCATATGATATGCGTTTTCATTCACAGGCATTGAGTGGAAGTCAGGACGTCAGGACTTTGATGATGCTGCATTTGGAGTATTGTGTGGAGCTCTGCTCGCCTAATTACAAGATCTTTTATACAATGACCAGAGGGTAGACAGTCAGAAACTTTTATTCCCCAATTGGAAAAATCCCGATCCCGATCACTGGCGTTCTCCCTGAATTCCCCATTTACTGGCACTCCCCCCTAATTAACAGCTGCTTATGTGTGGTTAGCCCATTACAAGGAAAATGTGGAGGCTTTGGAAAGGGTGCAGAGGCTGCTTACCAGAATGATGCCTTACATGATGGTTTACACTTGGATTGTTTTCTCTGCAACACCAGAGCTTGTGAGGAGACCTGCTATATTAAATTACATAGAAACATAGAAAATAGGTGCAGGAGGAGGCCATTCGGCCCTTCGAGCCAGCACCGCCATTCATTGTGATCATGGCTGATCGTCCCATATCAATAACCCGTGCCTGCCTTCTCCCCATATCCATTGACTCCACTAGCCCCTAGAGCTCTATCTAACTCTCTCTTAAATCCACCCAGTGACTTGGCCTCCACTGCCCTCTGTGGCAGGGAATTCCACAAATTCACACAACTCTCTGGGTGAAAAAGTTTTTTCTCACCTCAGTCTTAAATGACCTCCCCTTTATTCTAAGACTGGCCCCTGGTTCTGGACTCGCCCAACATTGGGAACATTTTTCCTGCATCTAGCTTGTCCAGTCCTTTTATAATTTTATATGTTTCTATAAGATCTATTTGGTCTCACCTGTTCCTTCTATCCCCGGATGCTGCCTGTCCCGCTGAATTACTCCAGCATTTTGTGTTCATCTCCAATGTAAACCAACATCTGCAGTTCCTTCCGAAGCCTGTGTCTATATTTGGACACACCGAGATTGTTTGTGATGCATCTATTACAACTATTGATCATAATTGTTTTGAAAGTCCTGTGAGATTGCCGGCATCAAGCTTCCTCAGTGACGATAAAGAACATTTTGATTATTAAAATGTTTTTATATTTTTGTTTCTATGGAGACCACCTTTGAAAGTGTGATGCAGAACCTGATCATCAGCTTGAGAATACGTACACCCACATTGCTTGCGCCTACGTAAATCTTCCACCCACTCTCAGCGTCACGCAGTCTTGCTGGAGTTGGAGGAAGAAATATATTTTACTTTGCTTTTGCTGGGCATTCGTCGCCCCACATGGCAGAAGATGAGCAGGGAATCTGGGCCGAGATTCCCGACGTGGTGAGAGCTCTAACGCCAGAGGCAGCGAGCTCCAGATGAGAGGTCGTACCAAGCCCGGTTTGGCTGCTGAAGAACCTGCATAAATAACCCTTTCACAAAGTTAACTGGAAGTTCTATTATCCATGTTAGTGCCCACCCCTCAATCAAGACCACACACTGGTTACAGCGGGTCAGGCAGCATTTGTGGAGAAAAGGAATTGGTGAGGGTGAGGGTCGAGGCCCTTCTTCAGACCAAAACACAATGAACTTGTGGGATCTTGATGTGTGGAGAATGTCTAGAGTGTTGCTGATAGTATGATCTATGGATGCTGAAAGGTATGTATGTAGAAATGTTGCAGCAGTGTGTATGCATGCAATTCAATCTTTATTCTCCTCTAAGGTAGACAAAAGTGTCTGGGTGTGGCAGCATCTATGGAGCAAAGGACATGAGCAACTTTTCGGGACAAAACCCTTCTTCAGACCTTTATTCTTGTCTAGTTTTTTTAAATCTGTTTACTCGTATCTAGTTGCTCTCGTTGCTCTCAGCCCTGTTCCATTTTCTTTCATGGGATTGCGCTGTGTGTGTTTACTGCATGTACGTATCTGATTCTGATTGCTCCCTCTTATTCATCATAGGCCCCCTCGTGCTCGATCCTTCGCCCTCCTCTAGTACACACTCCTCTCCTGCCTATCGTGCTCTCTGTCCTCCCCTCTCTCATGCCTCCTCCCCTCACACCTCTCTCTTGTGCTATCTCCCTTGTCGGCCCCCTGTCCCATCGTGCTCTCACCCCTCTGTCCCCCCTCAATCCCCCTCTCGTGCTCTCTGCCCCTCTGCTCCCCCCCCCCATTCCTTCCACTCCCTATCTACCCTTGTGCTCTCTGCCCCCCTGTTCTCCCCCACCCTCCCCATGGCCTGCCCCTTCTATCCCCCACCTAGTGCTCTCTCCCCTCTGTTCTTCCCTGCATGGGTGGATCATTCCTTATACTACACACACACACACACATAGGCACACACACACACACGCACACGCACACACACTCACACACACACACACACACAGTACAGTAGCTGATCTGTGTGGAAGCAACAACACGGAATCAGAATCCCTCAAATCCCAAGTGTCAGATTTGCAGTCATGTGCCTCCACCTGGCAGATTGTTTCGAGGCGAAAACATAATCACGTTTAAACAGCGAGTGAAGCCAGTAGCAAGGACACAACAGCCTGGTATTGTTGATTTAGTGACTTCTCTTCCCCCATCTCATTTTAAACCTTTCTCTTGCATCTCTGTCATTGACACTCTCTCTCTCTCTCCCTCCCTCTCCCTCTCCCTCTCCCTCCCCTCTCCCTCCCTCTCCCTCTCCCTCCTCCCCTCTCTCCTCTCCCTCTCTCCACTCTCTCTCTCCCTCTCCCTCTCCCTCTCTCCTCTCCCTCTCTCTCTCTCCCTCTCTCTCCCTCCCTCCCTCTCTCCTTCTCTCTCTCCCTCTCTCTCCCCCTCTCTCTCCCTCTCTCTGTCTCTCTCCCTCTCTTCCTCTCTCTCGCATTTCTCTCTCCCTCTCTCTCTCTCGCATTTCTCTCTCCGTCTCCCTCTCTCCATCTCTCTCTCATTGCTCTCTCTGTCTCTCTCTCTCTCTGGCATTGCTCTCTGTTTAATTTAGTATAGTGTCCAGTGGGAGAATGCTCAATGTACTGGAGTAATCCCATCATCAATGTTACAGCAGTGAAAGGCCTCTATGTCCGCTGTGTGTTGCCTGCACAGTGTGTTCACTGCCGCCCACTATTCTGGGATTTGCTAGCTCCGTGCAGCAGCAGTGAGTCGAGGAGAATTCACTGCTCACCTTACACCTGGGACATCACCACAGATATCGAGCTGCCTACGTGAGAGAGAGTGAACGCGAGTTATTAAGATGGCAGTTCATTTAGCAGCAGATGAACAGTGGAGAGAAATGATCATCAGAAAAACACAAACCAACATCTAACGAGGATGGCGTTACAGAGTGAGTGCACCCCTGAAGGGTTCTAACGATGTGTCAACACTCATTCCAGTTTAGTTTAGAGATGCAGCGTGGAAACGTGCCCTTCGACCCACCGACCCCACGCCGACCAGCGATCCCCGCACACTTAAACATTAGTCTACACACACCTGGGACATTTACCTTTGCCAAAGCCAATGAACCTAGAAATCTGTGCGGCTTTGGAGTGTGGGAGGAAACCGGAGCACCCGGAGAAAACCCCGCGCAGGTCACGGGGAGAAGGTACAAACTGGCCACAGACTGCAGCCGTAGTGAGGATGGAACCCTGGGTCCCTGGCACTGTGAGGCAGTGACTCTACCACTGTGCATCCCTTGTTATATCTGGTTGATCACAGATCGATCGTACAGTGTCTGTGGTCCAAGTCTACTCTCCTGTGAAAATATATTTCTCTCACCTTCTCAGAATGCATCTCACTCGACGTAACCTGGTTTCAAGATTGTATGACTCTCTTATTGGTTGAAGTTTTGTGTCCTGTTTTGTTTTGTCCACTAAATGGATCATTTCTTGACCCGCAGCCAACAGAAAAAAAGAAAGGGAACGGCCCGAGATCTCGCTACCTTCTGATTTTGAGCACACAATACACGTTGGATTTGATGCTGTCACTGGAGAGTTCACTGTGAGTGACTTTGTGCTTTACACTGGATGGATAATAGGGGTGTGGCGGATGAAATTGTGTCTCTAGTTTAGTTTATTTTACATTAACAGGCCCTTCGGCCCACGGAGGCCGCGCTGACCAATGATCACCCATTTACTAGTGGCACGGTGGCGCAGCGGTAGACAATAGGTGCAAGAGTAGGCCATTCAGCCCTTCGAACCAGCACCACCATTCAATGTGATCATGGCTGATCATCCCCAATCAGTACCCCGTTCCTGCCTTCTCCCCATATCCCCTGACTCCGCTATCTTTAAGAGCCCTATCTATCTCTCTCTTGAAAGTATCCAGAGAATCTGCCTCCACCGCCCTCTGAGGCAGAGAATTCCACAGATTCACAACTCTCTGTGAGGAAAAAGTGTTTCCTCGTCTCGATTCTAAATGGCTTACCCTTATTTGTAGAGTGGCTGCATTACAGTGCCAGTGACCCAGGTTCGATCCCGACTACGGGTGCCGTCTGTATTGAGTTTATACGTTCTCCCTGTGACTTACGTGGGTTTTCACCGGGTGTTCCGGTTTTAATCCTGCTCTCCAAACAATTGAAGGTTGGTTTAGAGATACTGCATGAATTTGGGCCCTTTGGCCCATCGAGTCCATGCTGACCAGCGATCACCCAGTGCACTAGCTCTATCTCACACACTAGGGACAATTTACAGAAGCCAATTAACCCACAAACTTGCACACCTTTGGGATGTGGGAGGAAACCGGAGCACCTGGAGGAAACCCACACAGCCGCAGGGAGAACGTGCAAACTCCACACAGCACCCGGGGTCAGGATGGGACCCGGGTCTCTGGCACTGTAGGGCAGCAGCTCTTACCAGCTGCACCCCTGTACTGCAGATTCACCGATTCATAGAACGGAACAAAAAGCTGGAGTAACTCAGCGGGTCAGGCACAATCTCTGGAGGAAAGGAATAGGTGACATTTCGGGTCAAGACCCTTCTTCAGACTCTTCAGATTGGTCTGAAGAAGGGACTCGACCCGAAACGTCACCTATTCCTTTCCTCCAGAGATGCTGCCTGACCCGCTGAGTTACTCAGCTTTCCGGTTTACACCAGCATCTGCAGTCCCTTCTCACACCTCACCGATTCATAGATTCATAGCTGGACATTTACTTCCCTTTAGAATGTTTTTGAGTCACATTTGTGTTTCTCATCTCTCTTTCTCCTTTCCAAATTTGCAGGGCATGCCAGAGCAATGGGCTCGGTTGTTGCAGACATCGAATATCACAAAGCTGGAGCAGAAAAAGAATCCACAGGCAGTGTTGGATGTTCTGAAATTCTATGAATCAAAAGAAACATCAAACAGTCAAAAATACATGAGCTTCACAGGTGAGAGGAGATTTGGTCATAACCGTTTTCCTCTGGGTCCCCTTCACCATCACTGTTCTTGCTCAACCTCTCCATGCCTTGTAAAGCAAGATTTGAAAATGGAAAAAAACTCAGCAGGTCAGACAGCGTGTGTGGAAAGAGGAGCAGTCACCAATTCCGATCGGGGGGTCGATTCTGACTGTGACCACCCTGTGCTGTCTGTGACCACCCTGTGACCTCCTCTTCGTACTCCAGTTTCATCCCACGTCCAGGCATGTGGGTTTGCAGGGGCACCGGCCTTCTTAAATTGCCCCTCGTGTGCCGGGAGTGTGTCGAATGTAGAACTCGTGCTGATCTCCAGCGCAGACCTGGTGGGCCATACGGCTCTAACCTAAACTAAACTGAGAAATAGGGAAACCAGTTGGTTGCTTCAGCAGAGAATGAGGATGTCGGAGTGTGAATGATGGAATATGGCATGTTGGCCTTCATAACAAGAGGAGTTGAGTATAGGAGCAAAGAGGTCCTTCTGCAGTTGTACAGGGCCCTAGCGAGACCACACCTGGAGTATTGTGCGCAGTTTTGGTCCCCTAATTTGAGGAAGGACATTCTTGCTATTGAGGGAGTGCAGCGTAGGTTCACCAGGATGGCGGGACTGTCATATGAGGAAAGAATGGAGCGGCTGGGCTTGTACACTCTGGAGTTTAGAAGGATGAGAGGATATCTTATTGAAACATATAAGATTATTAAGGGATTGGACACGCTAGAGACAGGAAACATGTTCCCAATGTTGGGGGAGTCCAGAACTGAACTCCTGGACTCCTCCAACATCGGGGAAGCAAATGCAGGAGTTACTTGAAATTAGAGAAATCAATATTCATACCGTTGGGTTGTAAGCTGCCTAAATATGAGATGCTGTTCCTCACATTTGAATCCAGATGAAGGATACGTGATTTGAAAAGATGGCAGCTTCTCTCCCCACAGATGCTGTATTGACCAGCTGGATATTTATAGCAATTTTGGTTTTTATTAATATTTTAGTTCACAAAACGGCGACATAAACATGATGACTCGTGTACTTTCTCAGTGTATATTGTGCCGATGTATAGTGAGATTTTTATTGACCTGCACATTAAAAAAAAGTCACTGTAGCTAAGCAGGTGACAAAGTACCGTTGGACCAGTAGAGGTTTAGAATATTTATGTGAATTGTTCATTACAGCACACGTTTCTGCTTTTCTGCTCTACAGATAAGACAGCAGATGGTTATGTAACCACGAATGCACTGGTGAGTTCTTTATTCACATACCTTATTCTGAACATTGTCTGGAAACTGTGCAATCTTGTACTGTCGCCGTTGCAAAGCTCCAGGGGCGGCTTCTGGATCAAGTTATCGAATATTTATTCTTTGTCTTTTCTGGTTGATCATCCTGAAGTTTACAAACTAAAATCTCAAAGAATTAGACAATAGACAATAGGTGCAGGAGTAGGCCATTCGGCCCTTCGAGCCTGCACCGCCATTCAATATGATCATGGCTGATCACCCAACTCAGTATCCTGTACCTGCCTTCTCTCCATACCCCCTGATTTCTTTAGCCACAAGGGCCACATCTAACTCCCTCTTAAATATAGACAATTAACTGGCCTCAACTAGCTTCTGTGGCAGAGAATTCCACAGATTCACCACTGTGTGTCTTAAATGACCTCCCCTTTATTCTAAGACTGTGGCCCCTGGTTCTGGACTCACCCAACATTGGGAACATTTTTCCTGCATCTAGCTTGCCCAGTCCTTTTATAATTTTATATGTTTCTATAAGATCCCCCTCATCCTTCTAAACTCCAGTGAATACAAACCTAGTCTTTTCAATCTTTCCTCATATGACAGTCCCGCCATCCTAGGGATCAATCTCGTGAACCTACGCTGCACTGCCTCAATCACAAGGATGTCCTTCCTCAAATTAGGAGACCAAAACTGTAAACAAAACTCCAGATGTGGTCTCACCAGGGCCCTATACAACTGCAGAAGAACCTCTTTACTCCTATACTGAAATCCTTTTGTTATGAAGGCCAACATTCCATTAGCTTTCTTCACTGCCTGCTGTACCTGCACGCCAACTTTCATTGACCGGTGTACAAGGACACCCAGGTCTCGCTGTACCTCCCCCTTACCTAACCTAACCCCATTGAGATAATAATCTGCCCCCTTGTTTATTCCACCAAAGTGGGTAACCTCACATCTACCGAAGATATACCTGAAGAAGGGTCCCGACCCGCAACGTCACCCATCCTTTTTCTCCAGAGATGCTGCTTGACCAACTGAGTTACGCCAGCACTTTGCACCTATCTTCTGAGTTTTAATGTGATGTTTTATTAACATTAAAGAAAGCACAAGCCTCGTCTCAGGCACTGAAAGATTCTCTTGAGGATACAGAGTGATTAGAATTTCACTAGGTTAATAATTCCATTAGTTGCAGTGACGAGGCACAAGCCTTTTAGTCAGAGCAAACGCAGCCTTCTGATTAACCACATTTCTATCCTCTTTGGAATAGCTGTTCATTTAGTCCTTCTTCCTCTGAAGATTAATAGAGACACAAGCGACTGCAGATGCTGAATTCCTGAGCAAAACGCAAAGCGTTGGAGGAATTCAGAGGGTCAGGCAACACCTGCGGAGCGAATGGACAGGTCGGGACCCTTCTTCAGACTGAGGAAATGTCCTAACCTGAATCATCGTCTATCAGATGCTGCCGGATCCACTAAGTTTCTCCAGCACCTGGTGTATTTTAGTCCAGTTCATTATTGTCCTTTTTAAAAGTTATAGATAAATCTACTACTTTGACTTTTAAAGGTAGATAGAAATGCTGGAGAAACTCAGCAGGTGAAGCAGCATCTGGAGCGAAGGAATAGGTGATGTTTCGTAAGTTTAATTGAACCAAAATGGGTTGAGTGAATTATTGAGGCCAGCTTTCATTTTCCAGACAAAAATATATGTAATCATAGTAATGGACAACAGAAGAAGGCCATTTGGCCCAGCGTTTCCATGCTAGTTAAATAAGAACCATTTAAATTAGACATAGTCATAGAAAATAGGTGCAGGAGGAGGCCATGTGGCCCTTCGAGCCAGCACTGCCATGCATTGTGATCATGGCTGATCATCCACAATCAGTAACCCGTGCCTGCCTTCTCCCCATATCCCTTGATTCCGCTGCTCTCTGGAGCTCTATCTAGCTATCTAAATCGATTCCACTTCTTGGGCATTAGCTTATAACCTTGTAGAGTGGTACATTTTTCTAGGTTGTAGATCATAGTAAAGAAATGGAAAGGCAAAATACTGAAAATCTGAAGAAGGGTCTCGACCCGAAACGTCACCTATCCACGTTCTCCACAGATGCTGCCTGACCCGCTGAGTTACTCCAGCACTCTGTGAAACGTCACCTATCCATGTTCTCCACAGATGCTGCCTGACCCGCTGAGTTACTACAGCACTGTGTGAAACGTCACCTATCCATGTTCTCCACAGATGCTGCCTGACCCTCTGAGTTACTCCAGCACTCTGTGAAACGTCACCTATCCATGTTCTCCACTGATGCTGCCTGGCCCGCTGAGTTATGGTGCAGCAGCATCTATGGAGCGAAGGAAATAGGCAACGTTTCGGGCCGAAACCCTTCTGGAAATAGGCAACGTTTCGGGCCGAAACCTGGAAGGGTTTCGGCCTGAAACGTTGCCTATTTCCTTAGCTCCATAGATGCTGCTGCACCCGCTGAGTTGCTCCAGCACTCTGTGAAACGTCACCTATCCATGTTCTCCACAGATGCTGCCTGACCCGCTGAGTTACTCCAGCACTCTGTGAAACGTCACCTATCCATGTTCTGCACAGATGCTGCCTGGCCCGCTGAGTTTCCCCGGCAATTTCTTGTGTCTTCATTGCATGAGTAAATGGATTCACAATTGTCACTGTGAGGTTAACCATGTTTTTAATCCTCTCGTTTCCTGAAGAGCACAAAGAATGTGTCGGAGTCGCCGGCTGTGCCTCCCGTGTCCGAGGACGATGATGAAGATGAAGGAATACCGCCGCCTGTCATAGCGCCGAGACCGGAGCACACCAAGTCGGTCAGTGTAGACTCTCGCCGTTACGGTTACTGAAACCAAAATAAATCTCCTGGCATGGTGGTGCAGCAGTACAGTTGCTGCCTTACAGCGCAAGAGACCGCAAATTTAATCCTGACTACGGGTGCTGTCTGTACGGAGTTTCAACCTTCTCCCCGTGACCTGCGTGGGTTTTTCACCGGGCGCTCCGGTTTCCTCCTCTGTTATGATTTATAACATTGTCCCGAGCGTGTCGTTATCTGATACTCTGGAGAGGCGAAATTAAGGGGAAAATCTTTGGAAGTACATATCATTTTCAAGCAATAGATTCCATCTTCTTCTTTCCGAGTCCATCTTGTTACAAATGTTGATATCGCTGTCATCGTCTCGGTCCTGAAAAGGACGCAAGCTTCCGGCGACAATGTGTAACCCATCGCTTGTTACAATAGATGATGGTGGGGTCAAGGATAAGAGTGTTCACGTCGCGACCCAGTTTCCGCCACCACGCACGAGAAGCACAAGACAAACACCATTGCGTGCAGCTGCCGAGAAGTGTGTTCAGCTTGGTTTTTGGTTCTGAGTTTCTTGGTCCTCCAAAATATTCCAAATGGAATTTAAACTGGAGGTGGTGAAGGGAGGACTTAAGCCAGAGAGGGTTATTGGGAATAAGAGCTACTTTAAATTTAGTTGCATCTGGTTGAACAGCTCTGGCTGAACAACTTCTAATCTTGTGTGTGGACTCGATAAGAAGAAGCATAGATAGATAGATTCATAGAAAGTAGGTGCAGGAGGAGGCCATTCAGCCCTTCGAGCCAGCATCACCATTCATTGCGATCATGGCTGATCGTCCTCAATCAATAACCCGTGCCTGCCTTCTTCCCATATCCCTTGACTCCACTAGCCCCTAGAGCTCTATCTAACTCCCTCTTAAATCCATCCAGTGACTTGGCCTCCACTGCCCTCTGTGGCAGGGAATTCCACAAATTCACAACTCTCTGGGTGAAAAAGTTTTTTCTCACCTCCGTCTTAAATGGCCTCCCCTTTATTCTCAGACTGTGGCCCCTGGTTCTGGACTCGCCCAACATTGGGAACATTTTTCCTGCATCTAGCTTGTCCAGTCCTTTTATAATTGTATATGTTTCTATAAGAACCCCCTCATCCTTCTAAACTCCAGTGAATACAAGCCTAGTCTTTTCAATCTTTCCTCATATGACAGTCCCGCCATCCCAGGGATCAATCTGGTGAACCTACGCTGCACTGCCTCAATCACAAGGATGTCCATCCTCAAATTAGGATTTAGATTTATGAGGAATTAGATGACGATGGTAGCAGAATTATCCCGGGATACTTCCAGTTTCCAGCCCCGCGACGTGGATGCGTCTGCGTCTGCCATAGATTCCATCATCCATGGAGATACCTATACAGGTGTGTTGTACCATGGCAAGTTCCAAAACAATAATAAGTTAGAAATTATAAAAGTCATGACGAACTCAGTGCCTACTTACAGCCGACACTGCACAATATTGGTGACGTCAGCTCAAACCCCTGGCAGAGTTCAGAGATCAGTATATCATTGTACAAGATGTGCTGTGTCCCAGCACAATTGCCACATATTTGAAGAATTGGCCTTTACATAGCCATGCCAGCAAGTAATACATCATCATAAATAGTGATTTTAAGTAGTTATTATCTACTGAGTATCTTTTCATCCATAACCGTAATTAAGAATTCTTGTGCCATTAATTAAATTGGGCTGTTATCACAGTTTAGTTTGTCTGAAGAAGAATCTCGACCCGAAACGTCGCCCATTCCTTCCCTCCAGCGATGTTGCCTGTCCTGCTGAGTTACTCCAGCATTTGTGTTTAAGAAGGAACTGCAGATGCTGGAAATTCAAAGGTAGACAAAAATGCTGGAGAAACTCAGCGGGTGCAGCAGCATCTGTGGAGCGAGGGTAATAGGCAACGTTTCGGCCTAGGGTTTCGTAAACTCATAAACACATCATGGGGGCCTATTTCCTTCGCTCTATAGATGCTGCCTCACCCGCTGAGTTTCTCCAGCATTTTTGTCTACCTTGGATATGAAGGGATATGGATTATATGTAGGTAGATAAGAGTTGGCATCAGACTGTGGGTCGAAGGGCCTGTCCCTGTACATTCTTAAAGGTCATAATTGTATCCACTCTATTGCTTCCTCTGGCAGCTCATTCCTGATACGTTCCATGTTTGTTGGACTTTGTTGTACATAAATTGGTTAATACATATACATTTGGACAAACTCAGCAGGGAATATGAAGAAGGGTCTCGACCCAAAACGTCACCTGTCCGTGTCCCCTAGAGATGCTACCTGACCTGCTGTGTTACTCAAGCACTCTGTGTGCTTTTTTACTTTAAACTAGAATCTGCACCTCCTCGTGGCTGGTACATTACATAAGTGACTATTCTCTGTGAGTTAAAAAGCCCACAAAACATATAAGACATCCTGAAGTGTTGACGGCTGTTATATAGTTACAATTCTGTTTTACTTCAATTATTTGTTTTAATCCCGAGGGCAGAATCTCATTCAAACTTACCGAACAGAGAGTGGTGAATCTCTGGAACTCTCTGCCGCAGAGGGTAGTCGAGGCCAGTTCATTGGCTATATTTAAGAGGGAGTTAGATGTGGCCCTTGTGGCTAAGGGGATCAGAGTGTATGGAGAGAAGGCAGGTACGGGATACTGAGTTGGATGATCAGCCATGATCATATTGAATGGCGGTGCAGGCTCGAAGGGCCGAATGGCCTACTCCTGCACCTAATTTCTATGTTTCTATGAACAGTGGAAGGCCTGGATAGAGTGGATGTGGAGAGGATGTTTCCACTGGTGGGATAGTCTAGGACCAGATGTACCTTTGGAATGGAGATGAGGAAGAATTTCTCTAGCCAGAGGGTGGTGAATGTGTGGAATTCATCGCCATAGACGGCTGCAGAGGCCAAGTCATTGGGTGTTTTTAAAGCGGAGGTCGAC
Source organism: Leucoraja erinaceus (assembly GCF_028641065.1). Taxonomy (NCBI): domain Eukaryota; kingdom Metazoa; phylum Chordata; class Chondrichthyes; order Rajiformes; family Rajidae; genus Leucoraja; species Leucoraja erinaceus. The sequence continues at coordinate 739,653 of NC_073421.1, forward strand.
AGATTCTTGATTAGTGTGATGTCAAAGGTTTAGTTTAGTTTAGAGATACAGCACAGAAACAGGCCCTTCGGCCCACCGGGGCCACACCGACCAGTGATCCCCGCACATTAACACAATCCTACACACACTAGGGACAATTTTTACATTTACACCAAGCCAATTAACCTACAAACTGCACGTCTTTGGAATGTGGGAGGAAACCGAAGATCTCGGAGAAAACCCCACGCAGGTCACGGTGAGAACGTGCAAACTCCGTACAGGCAGCACCCGCAGTCGGGATCGAACGCGGGTCTCCGGCGCTGCATTCGCTGTAAGGCAGCGACTCTAGCGCTGTGCCACCGTGACCGCCTTTCTTTCCCTCTCAACCCTTACGGAAAGTGGGCAAGAGAATGGGGGTTGAGAGGGAAAGATAGATCCGCCATTACTAACAACATAATGGCGGTGTGGACTCGAAGGGCCGAATGGCCTAATTCTGCTCCTGTGATCCCTTGATTACCTCATGATGTACTGATTTGTTTCCTTCCCACAGATGTACACCCGGTCCGTGATAGATCCCATTCCCCTCCCACCCACCAAAGATGCAGCTACATCCCCCATCTCCTCGCCCTCCGACAACAGCACAACCCCTTCAACCACCTTGACCAGGAACGCAGAGAAACAGAGGAAGAAGACCAAAATGACGGACGAGGAGATATTGGAAAAATTGAGTAAGTGACTGTCCCTGATGGAAGATGTGAAGCAGGTTGGGGCAACTGGCCTTCAGCTGCTCTCATTCAATGAAACCTTATTGTCACATGTACCTAGGTACAGTCAAATTCTTTGTTTTGCATACAGCCCGGTAAAATCACACTAAGCACAGTCATAAATAAGTACAACAATACACTCACATGCACACGTGTTTGTGTGTATATATTATATTTATGCAGCGTAGGTTGACCAGATTGATCCCTGGGATGGTGGGACTGTCAGATGAGGAAAGATTGAAAAGACTAGGCTTGTATGCATTGGAGTTTAGAAGGATGAGGGGATATCTTATAGAAACATATAAAATTATAAAAGGACTGGACAAGCTAGATGCAGGAAACATGTTCCCAATGTTGGGCGGGTCCAGAACCAGGGGCCACAGTCTTAGAATAAAGGGAAGGTCATTTAAGACTGAGGTGAGAAAAAATATGTTCACCCAGAGAGTTGTGAATTTGTGGAATTCCCTGCCAAGATCAAGATACAAGAGGCCAAGTCACTGGATGGATTTAAGAGAGAGTTGATAGAGCTCTGGGGGCCGTTTGGAGTCAAGGGATATATGGGGAATTACAAACAAATAGCACGGGTTATTGATAGGGAACAACAGCCATGATCACAATGAATGGCGGTGCTGGCTCGAAGGGCCGAATGGCCTCCCCTGCACCTATTTTCTATGCTCGTATGAATATATGTACTAGTGTGTGTGTGTGTGTGTATTTACGTGCATGAGTGAATACATACATGCATTAACCACATAAAACAAACAAAACCGGTACCCCCAAGTCTGATCTTATACCCCTGTCCCACGGTACGAGTTCTTTCCAAGAGGTCTCCCAAGTTTGCCCTGATTCGAACTCGGAGATTTACGGTAATGGCCGCTCATCGGTACTCGGGGCTCTCGTGGACATTTTTCATCCTGTTGAAAAATCTTCACCAGTCTTCCGCAGTACATTCAGTATAATGTGGATAAATGTGAGGTTATCCTTTTGACCCGGCAAAAACGGGAAAGCCGACTATTATCTAAATGGTGCCGATTGGGAAAGGGGGAGATGCAGCGAGACCTGGGTGTCATGGTACACCAGTCATTGAAGGTAGGCATGCAGGTGCAGCAGGCAGTAAAGAAAGCGAATGGTATGTTAGCTTTCATTGCAAAAGGATTTGAGTATAGGAGCAGAGAGGTTCTACTGCAGTTGGACGGGTCTTGGTGAGACCACACCTGAGTATTGCGTACAGTTTTGGTCTCCAAATCTGAGGAAGGACATTATTGCCATAGAGGGAGTGAAGAGACGGTTCACCATACTGATTCCTGGGATGTCAGAACTTTCTTATGAAGAAAGACTGGATAGACTTGGTTTATACTCGCTAGAATTTAGGAGATTGAGGGGGGATCTTATAGAAACTTACAAAATGCTTAAGGGGTTGGACAGGCTAGATGCAGGAAGATTGTTCCCGATGTTGGGGAAGTCCAGGACAAGGGGTCACAGCTTAAGGATAAGGGGGAAATCCTTTAAAACCGAGATGCGAAAAAACTTTTTTCACACAGAGAGTGTATTTACGTGAATCTCTGGAACTCTCTGCCACAGAGGGTAGTTGAGGCCAGTTCATTGGCTATATTTAAGAGGGATCTTAGATGTGTCCCTTGTAGTAAGGGGATCAGGGGTTCTCCCAAGAGAAGGCAGGATTCGGGATACTGAGTTGGATGATCACGCCATGATCATATTCGAATGGCGGTACAGGGCTCTCGAAGGGCCGAATGGCCTACTCCTGCAAAAATTTCCATGTTTCCCGTGCTTACCTGCCGTTAGTGAGTCTTCCCGAGTACCTGCCGTTAGCGTTACGAGTCCCTAAGAGACGTCCCCGAGCTCCGACGTACCCGCTACGTTCATTCTCCGTGCTTACCACGAATTTGATTTTTTTTAAACGCGGGAGAGCTCTTGGAATGAACACGTACCGTGGGACAGGGCTGCAAGTTTGCAGCTTATTTGGAGGTTGTAGTGTTTAATAGCCTGATTGCCGTAGGGAAGAAACTGTTTCTGATCCTAGACATTTGTTTTTGGGCTTCCTAAGCATGCAGGTTCAGCAGGCAGTGAAGAGAGTGAAAGGTGTAGCAGGGACTGGCAGGAGTCCTGCCCAATACGAAGCAGACATACGTTGTGTGCACGAGATATGTTTGTTCTCTCCAATACAGCTCCCTACTCCTCCAATGTCACGGGCATTGCCTGGCCTTCAATACCATCTCAGGTACCGACCCCGTGACTAGCGCCTCCCACACCGAGACACCGCCCTCCAGAGCTGAGGGTTTGTTGTGCCTTCATAACAAGAGGAGTACAAGAGCAAAGAGGTCCTTCTGCAGTTGTACAGGGCCCAAGTGAGACCACACCTGGAATATTGTGTGCAGTTTGGATCTCCTAATTTGAGGAAGGACATACTTGCTATTGAGGGAGTGCAGCGTAGGTTCTCCAGGTTAATTCCCGGAATGGCGGGACTGTCACATTGCAAGAATGGAGCGGCTGGGCTTGTACACTCTGGAGTTTAGAAGGATGAGAGGGAATCTTATTGAAACATATAAGATTATTAAGGGTTTGGACACGCTAGAGACAGGAAACATGTTCCCGATGTTGGGGGAGTCCAGAACCAGGGGCCACAGTTTAAGAATAAGGAGTAAGCCATTTAGAACGGAGACGAGGAAAAACATTTTCACAAAGAGGATTGTGATTCTGTGGAATTCTCTGCCTCAGAAGGCGGTGGAGGCCAGTTCTCTGAATGCTTTCAAGAGAGAGCTAGATAGGGCTCTTAAAGATAGCGGAGTCAGGGAGAGAAGGCAGGAACGGGGTACTGATTGTGGATGATCAGCCATGATCACATTGAATGGCGGTGCTGGCTTGAAGGGCCGAATGGCCTACTCCTGCCCCTATGTCTATTGTCTAAGTCCATGGGCAGTTTGTAAAACTCACAGTGGTAGAGTTGCTGCCTCACAGCGCCAGAGACCCGGGTTTGATCCTGACCACGGGTGCTGTCTGTACGGAGTTTGTATGTTCTCCCTGTGACCTGCGTGGGTTTTCTCCGGGTGCTCCAGTTTCCTTCTACACTCCAAAGACGTACAGGTTTGTAGGTTAATGGCTTCTGTAAATTGCCTCTAGTGTGTAGGATAGAACTAGTATTATGTATGGTTTTATCTGATATGATGCAAAACAAATCATTCCACTATGCCTTGCTCGCTCGGTACATGTGACACTAGACCCTTTTTAGAAGTTTACCGTGTTAATTTAAAACAAACATGAATCAACTAAACCTTTCCCTTGTCTGCTGTTCCCACAGGAAGTATAGTAACTGTGGGTGATCCAAAGAAGAAGTACTCGAGATTTGAGAAGATTGGACAGGGGTTAGTAAAGCATTATGTGATATTGGGAAATTCTGTAATCTATTGTGTTTCATCTTGCTGTGGAGTTGGCCTGGAAGCTCTTCATGGGACTAGAGCTGGTAGTTCATGGAGCTGTTGTGAGTCTGCCAGCAGCCCACAGTCTCAGGGTCCATCTGTCCATCCCCACCCCTCTTCGAAACATGGAAAGTAGGTGCAGGAGGAGGCCATTTGGCCCTTCGAGCCAGCGCCGCCATTCATTGTGATCATGGCTGATCGTCCTCTATCAATAACCCGTGCCTGCCTTCTCCCCATATCCCTTGACTCCACTAGCCCCATGAGCTCTATCTAACTCTCTCTTAAATCCATCCAGTGACTTGGCCTCCACTGCCCTCTGTGGCAGGGAATTCCATAAAATCACAATTCTCTGGGTGAAAACGTTTTTTCTCACCTTAGTCTTAAATGACCTCCCCTTTATTCTAAAACTGTGGGCCCTGGTTCTGGACTCGCCCAACATTGGGAACAGTTTTCTATCCTGTCCAGTCCTTTTATAATTTTATATGTTTCTATAAGATCCCCCCTCATCCTTCTAAACTCCGGTAAATATATTTTCTAGATATCCCCCCCCCATCACCACCTCCCACTGAAGGAGTATCTTGACCCAAAATGGCACCTATCCATGCCCTCACCAAGTGCTGCCTGACCCGTTGAGCACTTTGTATTTTGCTCCATCTGTCCCATGTTTACTGTATTTAGGCCCACTGATTGTATCTTGTTACTGTAGTCCACAAGCTGTAATGTTTGACACTGTTCACATGTTCTGATGGTTGTCAGCAGACTCAAGGGCCTGTCCCACTTGGGAGTCATTTGCATGTCATTTACGTGACGTCATTTACGTGTCACAACGCACGCGTGGTACGTGGTGACGTAGGCAGTGACGCGTGGTCACGTGCGGCGCCCCCAGGATATTGGGAGTGACAAAATCTTCGTGCTCCACCTGCGTGAAGCGCAAACAATGCCCAAGTGGGACGGGCCCTAAACTTGTCACACAAGACTTCATTGGATATTTGTAACCACTTGGGCCCTACTGCTTTAAAGTGATTTGTGTGAATGGATTCTTGAACAAAACATGTGAAAGGTCTACTCAAAACCTTTTGGGCCAAAGCTCGCGAACGGGACTAGCTTTGACGGGACATCTCGGTCAGTATTATCGAACTGGGCCGAAGAGACTGTCTCCGTGATGTTCAACTCCGTGGGTGCAACAGAGCAGCAGTGGGTAGTGCGCCAGTGGCCTCCGGCTCGATGCCGAACGCGGGTTCTGCCAGTACGGAGTTTGCACATAGGGTTTCCTCCAGGTGCTTCCTCCCAAATCCCAAAGGCATGCGGATTTGTAGAGGAATTGGCCTCTAATTTTCCCACAGTGCTTGGGGCAGGGATGAGAAAGTGGGATAACTGGTGTGAACGGGTGATCAAGAGTTGGCGTGGACCCGCTAGTGGGTCGGGCTTGGTTCTACACTGTATGTCTAAACTATACTGAGACTATATGTCCTTCACCAACAGGGCTTCAGGCACAGTGTATACAGCCATTGATGTGGCCACTGGTCAAGAGGTATGTGTGTTTAAAACAATCAAACACATCTCCAGCGTGAATGTGCCCAACAGATTTTGAAGCCTACCTGCTTTATTCCGAGACTTTTGAAGTACCTGTACTTTATTATTTTATTCTCAGGTTGCAATCAAACAGATGAATTTACAACAGCAACCCAAGAAAGAATTGATTATTAATGAAATTCTGGTTATGAGGGAAAATAAAAATCCAAATATTGTTAATTATTTAGACAGGTGAGTAACCAGTGTGAGTATGTGGTGTGCTTGGTACATTGACTTCTCTACAACATGTGGTCATGATATGATGCATCATTCCCTGTAACTTGCCTGTGGGATAGTAGTGAGGGGTCTGGATAGATAGAACATGGAGCGGCACAGTGGCACAACGATAGAATGTTGCCTCAAAGCACCAGAGTCCCCGGTTCAATCCTGACCTCAGGTGCACGTTCTCCTCGTGACCATGTGGGTTTCCTCCAGGTGCTCTGGCTTCCGCCCACATCCCAAAGATGGTATAGTGGGATACTGGTGATCGTTGGTTGGTGTAGGCTCGGTTTTTCCATGCTGTATGTTTCGATCAGTCATCCAGCAACACAATGTGGAAGCAGGCCCTTCGACCCAATATGCCCACACTGACCAACATGCCCCATGTACACCAGCCCCACCTGCCTGCTTTTGGCCCATATCCCTCTAAACCAGTGGTTCCCAACGTGGGGCAATTTGATTTTTAAGGGGGGCAATTGAGCATGACTGAGGCTTTATTTGCTGTTTTCATACGAGACAATCCACAAATATTTCAATATTCTAATATAGAAATGTTCTCTCTCTTTATTCCCTGTGAATACTCTTTTATTATCATATTTATCATTATTATTACTTTAATACCACCTTTTTCTTTTTTTTTTTACAGTTTTTTTAGTAATTTCTTGCTCAGAACTTTAACTGTCTTTTGTTTATTTCATTTTTCTTTTTCATGGATGCCATGTTCTTTTGAAGCTTGTTCAATAATATAACATATGGTTATATGGTTATATTAAACCAAGGCATTGGCATTTTAAGCTTCTTCAGCTGAAACGGAGTTCAATTTTTTAAATGATAAGAATTATATATCACCACATGGGGGGCATCAGGATTTTAGAGATGATTAGGTGGGGCATGGCCAAAAAAAAGGTTGGGAACCACTGCTCTAATGTACCTGTCTAAATGTTTCCCACACATTGATATTAGACCTGCCTCAATGACCTCCTCCGGCAGCTTGTTCCATACACCCACTGCCCTTTCTGTAAAAAAATAAGTTACCTCTCAGGTTCCCATTAAATCTCCCCCACCCCCCCTCACCTTAAACCTAGGTCCTCTGGTTCTCGATTCCCCGTACTCTGACCAGAAGACTTTTGTTCGTTTACCCGATCTATGCCCCTCATGATTTTGTCCACCTCTATAGGATCATCCCTCATGCTCCTGCGCTCCATGGAGTAAAGCCCTCGCTTGCTCAACTTCTCCACATATCTCAGGGATGCAACTTCTCCACATATCTCAGGGATGCTGCCTGACCCGCTGGGTTACTTTGAGACTTTGAGTCCTTTTGTCAACCAGCATCTGCAGTTCCTTGTTCCTACGGGCGGTCACTGTGGCACAGCGGTAGAGTTGCTGCCTTACAGCAAATGCAGCGCCGGAGACCCAGGTTCGATAGTGACTACGGCTGCTGTCTGTGCGGGGTTTGCACGTTCTTCCCGCGACCTGTGTGGGTTTTCTCCGAGATCTTCGGTTTCCTCCCACACTGGAAGGCGGGGGGCTCGACCAGGGTTGGGCTGGGTGTCTGGGGGATCTGGGTGGACCATATCCAGATGACACGCTGCATCGTCCTTGGCTTGTTCCTCGAACACATGTGTGTTCTTGGCTGTGAGCGTCAAACAAGGAATCAAAGATCATTCATTACATATTGAAATAATATCTGCACATTTCACATATAAAATAAAAAACTATTTTGAATGGAAGCACGTTATGGGTTTGTAATTATTAAGCATTGTCATCTATTACAAATGTAACATTTTGTCTGAAGAAGGGTCTCAACCCAATGCCTTCTCTCCAGAGATGCTGCCTGTCCCGCTGAGTTACTCCAGCTTTTAGTGTCGATCTTCGGGTTAAACCAGCATCTGCAGCTCCTTCCTACACATAACATTTTACATGATTAAAGGCAACGTTTTGGTCCACTTTGCTTGTTCGAGCTGCCAGCGTGCGTATTGCACTTAGTCCCACGACCCTTGCTATTCCCAGCCCTTGAAAAAATATTGATTACAAATTCATCACCATTAAAAAACCACCATGGTTTCCAGCCTCCAGCAGTGTTACCTGCCGATATTCTCTGTCCAAGAAGACATCTTTTTCAAAGGGTTTCTTCTAATTCCTGAAGGGGGGAGTGCCGGCCCGAAATGTCACCGTTCCATGTTTTCCAGCGATGTTGCCTGACCCGCTGAGTTACTCCAGCATTTTGTGCCCCTTCTAATTCTCTCCCTTGGTGAGGGCGATACACTTCTGACCTGGAGTAACAGAACTGAGGGGCAGCACGGTGGTAGAGTTGCTGCCCGACAGCGCTAGAGATCTGGGGTCTTCAAGGATAGTCCGCGGGGTTTTATTTGACGGTGGCTCCGATTTCTTCCCACACTCCAAAGATTAGCAGGTTTGTAGGTTAATTGGCTTCGGTAAAATTGTCCCAGGAGCGTAGGATGGCGCCGGCATACGGGATGATCGGCGGTCAGCGTGGACACGGTTTCTGCGCTGTATCTCTAAAGTAAAGGACATAATATCCATGTTGTCTGTGAAGATTTTAAGACCATTCCGTTCACTTGGCTTTGCTTCCCTCTAGCTACCTCGTGGGCGATGAGTTATGGGTGGTTATGGAGTACCTGGCAGGTGGATCGCTGACCGACGTGGTCACAGAGACCTGCATGGATGAAGGACAAATAGCAGCAGTGTGTAGAGAGGTGAGTCTTCAGGGTGAAGCAAAAGACTCCATGACTCTTTCACTAGGCGAGCCTCTAGCGCAGGTGAGCTTCTGAAATATGGTCACGGTGCTACAAATGGGTGGTGGACAAACAAGGGGAAATATCACACAAAACACAAAGGAATGAAGGATTTTCAGTATTAATCCTAATAAATATTAATGGGATTGAAGGCTTTGTGGCCAAGTTTGCAGATGATACGAAAATAGGTGGAGGGGCACGTGGTGTAGAGAAAGCAGGGACACTGCAGAAGGACTTGGACATGTTGGGAGAGCGCAGAGGAGTGGCTGATGAAATACAGTGCAGCAAAGTGTGGAGTCATGCATTTTGGTAGCAGGAATAAAGGCGTGGATTCTTTTCTAAATGGGGAGAGAATGCAGAAATGGGAGGAAGGGACTTGGAAGTGAGTGCTGGTGCAGGATTCCCAAAAGGTTTATCTGCAAATCGAATCGGTATAAAAGAATGCAAATGCATTTATTTCAAAAGGGCTTGTATACAAAAACAGGGATGTAATGTTGGGGCTCTATAAGGCGCTGGTCAGGCCACATTTGGAATATCGTGAGCAAGTTTGGGCCCCATATCTGAGGAAGGATGTGCCGGCTCTGGAGAGGGTCCAGAGGAGGTTTACAAGAATGATCCCAGGAATGAGTGGGTTAACATATGATGAGCGTTTGTCGGCACTGGGCCTGTACTCGCTGGAGTTTAGAAGAACGAGGGGGAACCTCATTGAAACTTACAGAATCGTGAAAGGCTTGGATAAGTGGACGTGGGGAGGATGTTTCCACTAGTGAGAGAGTCCAGGACTAGAGGTCACAGCCTCAGAATTAAAGGTCGTTCTTTTAGGAAGGTGAAGAAGAATTTCTTTAGTCAGAGGGTGGTGAATATGTGGAATTAATTGCCACAGAAGGCTGTGGAGGCCAAGTCAGTGGATGTTTTTAAGAGATAGATAGATTCTTGATTAGTACAGGTGTCAGAAATTATGGGGAGAAGGCAGGAGAATGGAGTTAGGAGGGAGAGATGGATCAGCCATGATTGAATGGCGGAGTAGACTTGATGGGCCAAATGGCCTAATTCTACTCTTATTCCTTATGACCTTATGAAGGAACTCAAAGGGTCTGGCAGCAGGAGTCCAAAGTGTTTAATTGTCAAATGTATCAACAACAAATCAACGGAAGGTTTAAGGGCCTGTCCCACTTGCACCACCTAATTCACAACCTTTTTTACTGGTGGACATTTTTCATCGGGCTAGAAATACGCCCCGACCTACTTGATGCCACGAGTGCCTACGACTAGCATCACGACCTACCTACGACCTCGTGACGACCATGCTGCGAGTATGAGTCAAGCGCAAACTCGGCAGAGGTCGTGAATTAAGTTGTGAAAGTGAAAAATCGCCTAAGTGGGCCAGGCCCTTAACTTGCAGCAGCATAATACTCTATATAGGTAAAAGGGCGGTATGGTGGCACAGCAGTAGAGTTACTGCCTTACAGTGCCAGAGACCCGGGTTCAATCCTGACCTCGGGTGTTGTCTGTACAGTGTTTGTACGTTCTCCCCGTGACCTGCGTGGATTTTCCCCACACTGCGAAGACGTACAGGTTTGAATTTTCCCCAGTGTGTAGGATAGTCGGTCGGCACGGACATGGTGGGCCGAAGGGCCTGTTTCCACGTTATATCCCAAAAAACAAAAAATATAAGGAACAAAAGTTGAATAAATGATTAACAATAATAATACATAGAAACCCAAAGTCCTTAGTGCAACCAAAGACAGTCCATAGATGTTCATAGCTGAGTTGTGTACTGTTCAAGAGCTTAAGAAGTTATTCTTGACCTTGGAGATTATGGTCTTCAGACTCCTGTACCTTCTTCCTGAAAGTTGGAGTGAAATGAGAGTGTGGTTAGATGTGGGTCTTTGATATTAGCTACATATATTTGAGGCACCATCTCCTACAGATAGTGCCAGACAGCATCTCCCCCTCCCAGCAGGCAAATGACATAGCAGTGTGAAAACGCACACCTCCACATTCAGGGACAGTTTCTTCCCAGCTGTTATCAGGCAACTGACCCATCCTATCACAACTAGCGAGCAGTGCTGAACTACTATCTACTTCATCAGTGACCCGCGGACTATCCTTGATCGGCCTTTGCTGGCTTAACCTGGCACTAAACATTATTCCCTTGTGGTGTATCTATACATTGTAATCGTGCATCGTCTTTCTACTGACTGCAACGTACACAACAAAGCCTTTCACTGTACCTCGGTACGGGTGACACTAAACTAAACTGAACTATAGAATCCTTGACTGGTGGAGGTCAAGGCATTGGGTATGTTTAAAGGAGATTGATGGGTTCAAGATAAGAGCGTCAAAGATTACTGGGAGAAGGCATGAGAATGAGGTTTAGAGGGAAGAATAGGTCAGCCATGATCGAATGGCGGAGCCGACTTGATGGGCTGAATGGCCTCATTTTGCTCATGTGTCTTATGGTGCGAAGGAGAGAGTACAGAATGTGGGTGTGATGAGACGGCCAATTAGTTTCCTTTTCTGTCAGCATTCCTAATTCTATGAAAATTCATCCCCCTCTTCCCACATCCCCCACATGTCTTTCTGACTGCACTGTGTTTGAATTGGCATCTTTCAACTCGTCTCCATTCCTGTTCTCCTGCACACTGCTTCACAGGTTCATCCTGGGAAACTGTCACAGTTCATCAGTTTCAATTAGTGAGTCCCCAGACCGAGCTGCCTTCTGTCTTCACACTGTAAAGCTGAGGAAACCTGTTATCCTTCCAAAGAACGCTGACGTAACTGGGCGCCATTCACTGCTGCCCTGCTTTCCGTAAATAGACAGCTAGTCCATATGTTACAGGAGCAGAATTGGGCCATTCGGCCCATTAAGTCTACTCTGCCACTCATTGGAAGGAAATGGATGAATTTGATCAACTGCTTACTGCCTCCATTCTGATTTGAAGTATGCATTTATTATGAGGAATTGATAGTTTAGTTTAGAGATACAGCAATCGTCCCACACACTGGCACTGTCCCACACACTGGCACTGTCCCACACACTGGCACTGTCCCCCACACTGGCACTGTCCCACACACTGGCACTGTCCCCCACACTGGCACTGTCCCCCACACTGGCACTGTCCCCCACACACACTGGCACTGTCCCACACACACTGGCACTGTCCCCCACACTGGCACTGTCCCCCACACACTGGCACTGTCCCACACACACTGGCACTGTCCCACACACTCACACTGTCCCACACACTGGCACTGTCCCACACACACTGGCACTGTCCCGCACACTGGCACTGTCCCACACACTGGCACTGTCCCGCACACTGGCACAGTCCCCCACACTGGCACTGTCCCCCACACACTGGCACTGTCCCACACACACTGGCACTGTCCCACACACACTGGCACTGTCCCGCACACTGGCACTGTCCCGCACACTGGCACTGTCCCACACACTGGCACTGTCCCACACACACTGGCACTGTCCCGCACACTGGCACTGTCCCACACACACTGGCACTGTCCCCCACACTGGCACTGTCCCCCACACTGGCACTGTCCCGCACACTGGCACTGTCCCACACACACTGGCACTGTCCCACACACACTGGCACTGTCCCACACACACTGGCACTGTCCCACACACACTGGCACTGTCCCCCACACACTGGCACTGTCCCACACACACTGGCACTGTCCCACACACTGGCACTGTCCCGCACACTGGCACTGTCCCGCACACTGACACTGTCCCACACACACTGGCACTGTCCCGCACACTGGCACTGTCCCACACACTGGCACTGTCCCGCACACTGGCACTGTCCCGCACACTGGCACTGTCCCACACACACTGGCACTGTCCCACACACACTGGCACTGTCCCACACACTGGCACTGTCCCACACACACTGGCACTGTCCCCCACACTGGCACTGTCCCACACACACTGGCACTGTCCCACACACACTGGCACTGTCCCACACACACACTGGCACTGTCCCGCACACTGGCACTGTCCCACACACTGGCACTGTCCCGCACACTGGCACTGTCCCGCACACTGGCACTGTCCCGCACACTGGCACTGTCCCACACACACTGGCACTGTCCCCCACACTGGCACTGTCCCACACACACTGGCACTGTCCCACACACACTGGCACTGTCCCACACACTGGCACTGTCCCACACACACTGGCACTGTCCCACACACACACTGGCACTGTCCCACACACACTGGCACTGTCCCACACACTGGCACTGTCCCCCACACTGGCACTGTCCCACACACACTGGCACTGTCCCACACACACTGGCACTGTCCCACACACACTGGCACTGTCCCACACACTGGCACTGTCCCCCACACACTGGCACTGTCCCACACACACTGGCACTGTCCCCCACACTGGCACTGTCCCACACACACTGGCACTGTCCCACACACACTGGCACTGTCCCCCACACACACTGGCACTGTCCCCCACACACTGGCACTGTCCCACACACACTGGCACTGTCCCACACACTGGCACTGTCCCCACACACTGGCACTGTCCCGCACACTGGCACTGTCCCCGCACACTGGCACTGTCCCGCACACTGGCACTGTCCCGCACACTGGCACTGTCCCGCACACTGGCACTGTCCCGCACACTGGCACTGTCCCGCACACTGGCACTGTCCCGCACACTGGCACTGTCCCCCCACACTGGCACTGTCCCCCACACTGGCACTGTCCCCCACACTGGCACTGTCCCGCACACTGGGCACTGTCCCGCACACTGGCACTGTCCCGCACACTGGCACTGTCCCACACACTGGCACTGTCCCACACACTGGCACTGTCCCCCACACACTGACACTGTCCCACACACACTGGCACTGTCCCGCACACTGGCACTGTCCCACACACACTGGCACTGTCCCCCACACTGGCACTGTCCCACACACACTGGCACTGTCCCACACACACTGGCACTGTCCCCCACACTGGCACTGTCCCACACACACTGGCACTGTCCCCACACACACTGGCACTGTCCCACACACACACTGGCACTGTCCCACACACACTGGCATTGTCCCACACACACTGGCACTGTCCCGCACACTGGCACTGTCCCACACACTGGCACTGTCCCGCACACTGGCACTGTCCCGCACACTGGCACTGTCCCGCACACTGGCACTGTCCCACACACACTGGCACTGTCCCACACACTGGCACTGTCCCACACACACTGGCACTGTCCCCCACACACTGACACTGTCCCACACACACTGGCACTGTCCCACACACTGGCACTGTCCCGCACACTGGCACTGTCCCGCACACTGGCACTGTCCCCCACACTGGCACTGTCCCACACACACTGGCACTGTCCCACACACACTGGCACTGTCCCACACACTGGCACTGTCCCACACACACTGGCACTGTCCCACACACACTGGCACTGTCCCGCACACACTGGCACTGTCCCGCACACACTGGCACTGTCCCGCACACACTGGCACTGTCCCCCCACACACTGGCACTGTCCCGCACACTGGCACTGTCCCGCACACTGGCACTGTCCCCCACACACTGGCACTGTCCCGCACACTGGCACTGTCCCCCACACTGGCACCGTCCCACACACACTGGCACCGTCCCGCACACACTGGCACCGTCCCGCACACTGGCACCGTCCCCCACACTGGCACTGTCCCACACACACTGGCACTGTCCCACACACACTGGCACTGTCCCACATACACTGGCACTGTCCCGCACACTGGCACTGTCCCGCACACTGGCACTGTCCCACACACTGGCACTGTCCCACACACTGGCACTGTCCCACACACTGGCACTGTCCCACACACTGGCACTGTCCCACACACTGGCACTGTCCCACACACACTGGCACTGTCCCACACACTGGCACTGTCCCACACACACTGGCACTGTCCCACACACACTGGCACTGTCACACACACTGGCACTGTCCCACACACACTGGCACTGTCACACACACACTGGCACTGTCCCACACACTGGCACTGTCCCACACACACTGGCACTGTCACACACACTGGCACTGTCCCGCACACACACTGGCACTGTCCCACACACACTGGCACTGTCCCCCACACTGGCACTGTCCCCCACACTGGCACTGTCCCCCACACTGGCACTGTCCCCCACACTGGCACTGTCCCACACACTGGCACTGTCCCCCACACTGGCACTGTCCCCCACACTGGCACTGGTCCCCCCACACACTGGCACTGTCCCACACACTGGCACTGTCCCCCACACTGGCACTGTCCCACACACTGGCACTGTCCCACACACACTGGCACTGTCCCACACACACTGGCACTGTCCCACACACTGGCACTGTCCCACACACTGGCACTGTCCCACACACTGGCACTGTCCCACACACTGGCACTGTCCCACACACACTGGCACTGTCCCACACACTGGCGCTGTCCCACACACTGGCACTGTCCCACACACTGGCACTGTCCCACACACACTGGCACTGTCACACACACACTGGCACTGTCCCACACACACACTGGCACTGTCACACACACTGGCACTGTCCCACACACACTGACACTGTCCCACACACTGGCACTGTCCCACACACACTGGCACTGTCCCCCACACTGGCACTGTCCCCCACACTGGCACTGTCCCACACACACTGGCACTGTCCCCCACACTGGCACTGTCCCGCACACACTGGCACTGTCCCCCACACTGGCACTGTCCCACACACTGGCACTGTCCCCCACACTGGCACTGTCCCACACACACTGGCACTGTCCCACACACACTGGCACTGTCACACACACTGGCACTGTCCCACACACACTGACACTGTCCCACACACTGGCACTGTCCCACACACACTGGCACTGTCCCCCACACTGGCACTGTCCCCCACACTGGCACTGTCCCACACACACTGGCACTGTCCCCCACACTGGCACTGTCCCGCACACACTGGCACTGTCCCCCACACTGGCACTGTCCCACACACTGGCACTGTCCCACACACTGGCACTGTCCCACACACTAGCACTATTCCACCCTATAACCGTAATTAAACATTCTTGTGCCATTAAGTAAACCGGGCTGTTACCAAACTGATCACAGTTTAAGTTTAGAGATACAGCGCGAAAAACAGGCCTTTCGGCCCACTGAGTGTGTGCTGACCAGTGATCTAGCACTAGCACTATCCCACACACTGGGGACACTTTACCGAAGTCAATCAACCTACAAACCTGTACGTCTTTGGAGTGTGGGAGGAAACCGGAGCACCCGGAGAAATCCCACGCAGGTCACGGGGAGAACGTACAAACTCCGTACAAACAGCACTCGTAGTCAGAATGGAATCCGGATCACTGGCTCTGCGAACAGCAACTGTACTGCTCAAAGTGCTGGGGTTACTCAGTGGGTCAGGCAGCATCTCAGGAGAATATGGATAGGTGACATTTCAAGTCGGGACCCTTCTTCGCACTGATCATTTTATTTATTATATTGATTATCCAGAAAGCTCCTCCATGAAGAAGCAGGAGTAATTCAGTGCTGGAGTAATTCAGTAGGTGAAGCAGCATCTCTGGAGAACATGGATAGGTGACGTTTTTTTGGGTCAGGACCCTTCTTCAGACCTTAATGAATTGAAATTTCTATGTAGTCCCTTCAGTTTTGATAGGCAGCAATTTTCCTCATAAACCCGTGCAAACCCCTTTATGCACCTCCCGAACCCCACGATATCCGATTCCTCCTTTCCTGTCCGACATGCTAAAATTGGGAATCAAAACCCTTTTCTTTTGTACAGTCATGGCATCACCATTAGGTGTCACTGGTAGACAGACTGATGAAACAGCCAGAGCTACAGGTGAAATTCGGAAAGGCATGGATAGTTCACGCTGCAGGAATGTCCCCTATCCATGTTCTCCGGAGATGCTGCCTGACCCACTGAGTTACTCCAGCACTTTGTCTTTCCATGGCGAGCCAGCATCTGCAGTGCAGATATTATTTATTGTAGTGATAAATATAGGCAGTCACCAGACTGCGCAAGGCTTTAGACTGTAGAGATACAGCACGGAAACAAGCCTTACGGTCCAGCGAAGCTGTGCTGATCAGCCACACCAATGCTATCCTGCACACCAGGGATCATTTATAATCATTTATAAGCCAATTAACCTACAAACCTGTGTCTTTGGAGTGTGGGAGAAAACCGGGGCACCCGTAGAAAACACACGCCGGAGTCACGGGGAGAACGTGCAAACTCCGCACCTGTAGTCGAGATCAAACCCATGTCTCTGGCGTGGTGAGGCAGCAACTCTACCGCTGCACCCCATTCTGATCCTAACAGCAGGATCGCGACCCGTTCTGATCCAAAGACCAGGATCGTGACACAAAACATCACCCGTCCATGATCTATCGAGACCCGTCTGAAGAAGGGTTTTGGCCCGAAAAGTTGCCTATTGCCTTCTCTCCATAGATGCTGCTGCACCCGCTGAGTTTCTCCAGCACTTTTGTCTACCATGATCTATCGAGATACTGCCTGACCCGCAGGGTTAATCCAGCACATTTGTCTTTTTTCATCTTCCAAAAAATTGTCTATTTACAAATCTTCTAAAGTTACAAAAATCAATTTCCTACAGCTACCCACCTCTTATACTCCACGGGCACTTGCCATAATTCTTTTAATTCATTTAAAAATATTCCTGCCACTACCTATAATTGAACTAATGGACTATTTACTCTATTCATTCATTGATAAATACCATGAAATATTATTACTAGTTTGAAATCCGCTTCTAGGGAAGTTAAGTGAATTTTGAATTTTCACAGGCCAAGACACCAATGAGCCAGAGAGCCCTTGTATGACATGTAGTAGATCATTTGTACACTGCGGCAACAATGAGCATTGGAGATAGTGACAAAGTAATCATGTTCTTGATGCTGGGGGGGGAGGAGGTTTCTTCAGTTTGAAGAAGGGTCTCGAACCGAAACGTCACCTATTCCTTTGCTCCATAGATGCTGCCTCACCCGCTGAGTTTCTCCAGCATTTTTATCCACCTTCTTATGTTCTTGATGATGTTGGTAAATTGCACTCGCCGATTACTAATTCATTGTGATCATGGCTGATCGTCCCCAATCAGTACCCCGTTCCTGCCTTCACCCCATATCCCTTGATTCCACTCGCCCCTAGAGCTCTATCTAACTCTCTCTTAAATCCATCCAGTGACTTGGCCTCCACTGCCCTCTGTGGCAGGGAATTCCACAAATTCACAACTATCTGGGTGAAAAAGTTTTTTCTCACCTCAGTCTTAAATGGCCTCCCCTTTATTCTAAGACTGTGGCCCCTGTTTCTGTACACGCCCAACATTGGGAACATGGTTGGCACCAGGAGAATGAGCCTTAACACACACACAAACACACACACACACACACACACACACACACACACACACACACACACACACACACACACACACACACACACACACACACACACACACACACACACAGCGCATTCAGAAGATGCCTCGCATCCATGTTCCCCACTGTGACATGGCTTCAGCTCCAGATTGCAGATTACAGCAGGGTTTTTTTTCTTCCGTCTGAAGAAGGGTCCCGACCCAAAATGTCACCCATCCTTTTTCTCCACAGGTCTGCTGCCTGAACCGCTGAGTTAATCCAGCACTTTGTGTCCATCTTCAGCATAAACCAGCATCTCCAGTTCTTTGTTTCCGCTCTGTGCTTCTTTTTTTTAAGTGCTTTCTCTGTTCTCTCGTTTGTTCCAGTGTTTACAAGCCCTGGAGTTCCTGCACTCAAACCAGGTCATTCACAGGGACATCAAAAGTGACAACATTCTGCTGGGGATGGACGGATCTGTCAAGCTAAGTACGTGTGCAATTCTGCCCTGCTGTGCTTATCTAACCAAAGTAAGATTTGTGGCTCACCTTCTGTAGAGTAAAGGGTATGTCCCACAATACAAGTTTACCCAAGAGCTCATCCGAGTTAAAAAAAAATCGGGAAACTCGGGAGAACTCTTGAAACACAGAAACATAGAAACTAGTGCAGGAGTAGGCCATTCGGCCCTTCGAGCCTGCACCGCCATTCAATATGATCATGGCTGATCATCCAACTCGGTATCCCGTACCTGCCTTCTCTCCATACCCCCTGATCCCTTTAGCCACAAGGGCCACATCTAACTCCCTCTTAAATATAGCCAATGAACTGTGGCCTCAACTTCTGTGACAGAGAATTCCAGAGAATTCCAGTGGGACAGGCCCTTTAGGCCAATGTTTGACTGTGATTAACATTCTCGGAGAGCTTGACAAGGTGCATGCTTAAAGCCTAGAGCATGGTTGTCTGAAGATGGGTCCCGACCCAAATCGTTGCCAATCCATGTTCTCCAGAGATGCAACCTGACCCGCTGCATTGCTCCGGCAATTTGTCTTTTTTTCTGGGCGCTAAAGCCCTTCGCTAAAGAGTCCAGACCAAGAGCCAGTGTCTCGGAATAGGGAGTTGACCATTTTAGTTCTAAAAAGAAATGTTGATAAGTGCTAGGAGCGCAATTAGGCCATTCGGCCCATCAAGTCTACTCCGTCATTCAATCATGGCTGATCTATCTTTCCCTCTCAAACCCCATTCTCCTGCCTTCTCCCCATAACCCCTGACACCTGCACTAATCAAGAATCAGTACATTTATTCTCCCTAGGAATCGTATATTTTAAAATTAGTTTAGAGATATAGTATAGAAACAACCCCTTAAACCCCTGCCCCACGGTACGAGTTCATTCCAAGAGCTCTCCCGAGTTTGCCCTGATTCAAACTCGGAGATTTATGGTAATGGCCACTCGTCGGTACTCGGGGCTCTCGTGGACATTTTTCAACATGTTGAAAAATCTTCACCAGTCTTCCCGTGCTTACCTGCCGTTAGCGAATCTTCCCGAGTACCTGCCGTTAGCGTTACGAGTCGCTAAGAGACGTCCCCGAGCTCCGACGTACCCGCTACGTTCATTCTCCGTGCTTACCACGAGTTTGATTATTTTTTAAACTCGGGAGAGCTCTTGGAATGAACTCGTACCGTGGGACAGGGCTTTCAGCATGGAAACAGTTCAACAAGTCCATGCCGACCATCGATCACCCGTTCACCACACTAGTTCTATGCCCTCCGTAGCATCCACTCCCCTCACACCAGAGACAATTAATCTACAAACCCGCACGTTTTGGGGAGGTGGGAGCGGAACCAGAGCACATGGAGAACACCCTTGAGGAGAACATGCAAGCTCCACACAGACAGCGCTGGAGGTTAATATCTAGCCCAGGTGTCTGGCTCTGTGAGGCAGCAACTCTACCAGCTGCCCCCCACTGTGCCGGCCAAGTGTACATGTGAGGTAGAAGGATCAGAGAGGAGTCAATGGGAAATGGGATTGATCTGACAGCTCACAGAGAGTGGATGGGCTGAATGGCCTACATAAGTCATGAGAATCCAGAGCACTCTCAGCACTGTGGAACTCAGACATCATCATCATCTCATGTTTGCTCGGGCGTAGTCAAACGGTCATGTGAAGCTTAGAAAACAAAACATTTTATAAATATAGCGCCTGATTTATCGAATGCCAGTGACAAACCATTAATCCTCACCTATTTTGGGAGGTGGCAGACTTACTTTATGTTCTGTTTTATTTTTAGTACCTACGACTTATCCAATCAATTCAACAAATTCTGGATCAGCCTAAATGTTTTATACCAGAGTCCAGGATAGAGAGAGAAGGAAATAACACTAGTAAGCATGAGATGGACACTAAATGCTGCAGTAACTCAGCGGGTCAGACAGCACCTGTGGAGAAATAGGATGGGTGACCCTACTTCAGACTGGGTCTGGCACCCATACGCTTTCTCCAGATAGGCTGCCTGATCTGCTGAGTTACTCCAGCACTGTTGGTCATAAGGGATAGGAGCAGAATTAGGCCTTTCGGCCCATCAAGTCTACTCCACTATTCAACCATGGCTGATCTATTCTCCCCATAACCCTTGACACCCGTAATAATCAAGAATCTTATCTATCTCTGCCATAGAAATATCCATTGACGGCCTCCACAGCCCCGTCTATGGCAATGAATCCCACAGATTCACCACCCTCTGACTAAAGAAATTCCTCCTCATTTCCTTCCTAAAGAAACGTCCTTTAATTCTGAGGCTGTGCCCTCTGGTCCTGGACTCTCCCACAAGTGGAAACATCCTCTCCACATCCACTCTATCCAAGCCTTTTACTATTCAGTAAGTTTCAATGAGGTTCCCCCTCATCCTTCAAAACTCCAGCGAGTACAGGCCCAGTGCCGACAAACGCTCATCATATGTTAACCCACTCATTCCTGGGATCATTCTTGTAAACCTCCTCTGGACCCTCTCCAGAGGCGGCACATCCTTCCTCAGATATGGGGCCCAAAATTGCTCACAGTTGTCCAAATGCGGCCTTCTAGAGCCTTAGAATTACATCCCTGTTTTTCTATTCTAGCTAGCATTGCATTTTCCCTCCTTACTACCGATTCAACTTACAAATTCCTTGTATGCCCCCACATAAAACAAACCAGAGAACATTAACACATACTTTTAAAAATACACTAAAAATAACAAAAAAGACAAAAAGACAGACAGACTGTAGGCGAGGCTGCCATCGTTGACGGTGCCACCTGCTGCAACATGCAGGAGCAGCTTCTTCCCATCAACGGTCAGGCTATTAAACACTACCAACTCCCAACTCAAAGTTGAATGACAAACTACCTGGATTGCACCACAGACTTCGTGCTTTTTGTTTGTTTTGCACTATTTTTTTTTTTCTATAGAACTTATTGTTTCTGACGCCAACAAAGTTCTTAAAGGGCCAGTCCCACTTGGCAATTTTTTTCGGCGCCTGCTGGCATCATTGACTGACCTATCAGGTCACCGAAATGTTGCAGCGTGATGTGATGTGCCGTGACGCGCGCTGTTTTTTCGGGTATCGCAACGGTTTTTTTTGTCGCCGCTGGATTTTGAAATGTTTAAAATCTTTTGGCGACACTGTTATGGCGCCGAAAAAAATCGCCAAGTGGGACAGGCCCTTGAGAGTGCAGTCTTATCTTGGCCTTAAAGGCCCGCTGCCCACTCCCTCCGTCTGCCGCCATCTTGAACTTGGCCCTTTGTCCAGCGTCTGGCGCCGTGGTCGATCCCCCCTCCCCCCTCCTCCCGGGTCTTCGGGCCCGTGCGGGAGATGAGCCTCGGGTGACTCCTGGTGGGTTCATGGTCGTGCAGTGGGCGAGCCGGGCGTGCTGTCGGGGCACGGACGCAAGCCAGAATTTCATTGCCCCGTTTTGCCGCACGTGACTCTTGACCCATGCAACTTTTTCTTCCCCTCCAGCTGACTTTGGCTTCTGCGCTCAGATCACTCCCGAGCAGAGTAAACGAAGCACGATGGTGGGCACCCCCTACTGGATGGCCCCCGAGGTGGTCACGAGGAAAGCTTACGGACCCAAGGTGGACATTTGGTCGCTGGGAATCATGGCGATAGAAATGATCGAGGGCGAACCTCCCTACCTGAACGAGAATCCCCTGAGGGTAACATTCCTTCCCTTCTGCTTCTCTTTGATAGATTGAGCTATTGGCTCAGTTACCTTGCATCTCACACACCTGCAACCTCTCACCATTTGCATGGGTTTTTGTTACTTTAAATTAGTTTCAGGGTGGCATAGCAGTAGAGTTGCTGCCTTACATCGCCAGAGATCCGGGTTTAATCCTGCCTACTGTCCGTACGGAGTCAGTGGGGAGAAGGCAGGAACGGGGTACTGATTGGGGATGATCACCCATGATCACATTGAATGGCGGTGCTGGCTCGAAGGGCCGAATGGCCTACTCCTGCACCTATTGTCTATTGTTCTCCGTATGACCAGTTGGGTTTCTCCGGGTGCTCCGGTTTCCTCCCACATTCCAAAGACGTGCAGGTTTGCAGGTTAATTGGCTTTTGATAATTGCCCCCAGCGTGTACGGACTAGGTGGGCCGAAGGGTCTGTGTCCACACTGTATCTCTAAACTAATCTTTCGAGTTACACAATGCAAACAGGCCCTTCAAACTATCGGGTCCATGTCGATCAACGACCACAGTTTCACAACAGTTCCATGTTATCCCACTTTCTCATCCACTCCCTCTACACTCGGGGCGATTTACAGAAGCCAATTAACCTGCAAACCTGCACATCTTGGGAATGTGGGAGGAAGCTGCCCTGGAATCTTGCTGACACCAAAAAAACAACCAAATGGTAGAAATGGATATGAAAGGTTCAGAGGGACACGGGGCAAACGCGGGAAAACCTGGTCAGCTTGGATGAGTTGGGCCGAAGGGCCTGCATCTGTGCTCTAAAGTAAGTAAGTAAGTGAGTAGGTTTATTGGCCAAGTATTCACATACAAGGAATTTGCCTTGGTGCTCCGCCCACAAGTAACAACATGACACACGGTGACAGTTACCAATGACTCAGAAAACACTAATAATAAAACATTAATGATAAAACACCATTGATCAAGCATGTAAACCAACACAATACCAGATCAAAGGGAGCTACAGATTTTTGGCTATGACTCTATGACTCAGCAGGTCAGGCCACATCTGTGGGATGAGAACAAGAGCCGGCTTTTTAGGTGGGAGAGTCTTTACCTGTTCACTTGCTGTTTGGAATTTTAAATAGCAGTCGGGTCAGGTTTGTGGTGAGCAGGGAGTGACTAAGACCACATCTCATCCAGTCCAAACCCTCGCCCCCCCTCTCCCCCACAACCACACACACCCAGTCAATAGTTAATAGACAATAGGTGCAGGAGTAGGCCATTCGGCCCTTCCAGCCAGCACCGCCATTCAATGTGATCATGGCTGATCATCCCCAATCAATACCCTGTTCCTGCCTTCTCCCCATATCCCCTGACTCCGCTATCTTTAAGAGCCCTATCTAGCTCTCTCTTGAAAGTATCCAGAGAACCGGCCTCCACCCCCCTCTGAGGCAGAGAATATCACAGACTCACCACTCTCTGTGTGAAAAAGTGTTTCCTCGTCTCCGTTCTAAATGGCTCACTCTTTATTCTTAAACTGTGGCCCTGGTTCTGGACTCCCCCAACATCGGGAACATGATTCCGGCCTCTAGCACTTCCAAACCCTTAATAATCTTATATGTTTCAATAAGATTATCTGAATGGTGACCAATTAGGAAAAGGGGAGATACAACGAGACCTGGGTGTCATGGTCACCAGTCATTAAAAGTAGGCATGCAGGTGCAGCAGGCAGTGAAGAAAGCGAATGGTATGTTAGCGTTCATAGCAAAACGATTTGAGTATAGGAGCAGGGAGGTTCTACTACAGGGTCTTAGTGAGACCACACCTGGAGTATTGCGTACAGTTTTGGTCTCCTAATCTGAGGAAAGACATTCTTGGCATAGAGGGAGTACAGAGAAGGTTCACCAGACTGATTCCTGGGATGGCAGGACTTTCATATGAAGACAGACTGGATAGACTCGGCTTGTACGCGCTAGAATTTAGAAGATTGAGGGGGGATCTTATAGAAACTTACAATATTCTAAAGGGGTTGGACAGGCTAGATGCAGGAAGATTGTTCCCGATGTTGGGGAAGTCCAGAACAAGGGGTCACAGTTTAAGGATAAGGGGGAAATCCTTTAAAACCGAGATGAGAAGAACTTTTTTCACACCGAGAGTGGTGAATCTCTGGAATTCTCTGCCACAGAAGGTAGTCGAGGCCAGTTCATTGGCTATATTTAAGAGGGAGTTAGATGTGGCCCTTGTGGCTAAGGGGATCAGAGGGTATGGAGAGAAGGCAGGTACAGGATACTGAGTTTGATGATCAGCCATGATCATATTGAATGGCGGTGCAGGCTCGAAGGGCCGAATGGCCTACTCCTGCACCTATTTTCTATGTCTATGTTTCTATGTCTAAGATCCCCTCTCATCCCTCTAAACTCCAGACTGGTCTGCGTGGCCGCATCCACAACTCTGCAACGTCTTGTTGTCTTGTGCAGAGCTGTTCATTTCAATGTTTTCACCCTTTTTACCCGCTTGAATCCATTCAATTAATTGAATTGAATGAAATCTCATCTCTTCAGGCACTGTATTTAATAGCAACGAATGGCACTCCTGAGCTACAGAATCCTGAAAAACTGTCTTCTATATTTCGGGACTTTCTTAATCGCTGCCTGGAGATGGATGTGGAGAAGAGAGGTTCTGCCAAGGAGCTTCTCCAGGTGAGATGAGTCGTCACGTTTAATGTAGGTGCCCAAAATTATTCGGACTTAACAAGAAGCTTTTGGCATAATGGCCTTCATCAAGGCAGTCACGGTGGGGCAGCGGTAGAGTTGCTGCCTTACACCGAATGCAGCGCTGGAGACCCGGGTTCCATCCCGACTACGGCTGCTGTCTGTACGGAGTTTGTACGTTCTCCCCGTGACCTGCGTGGGGTTTTCCCAAGATCTTCGGTTTCCTCCCGCATTCCAAAGACCTACAGATTTGTAGGTTAATTGGCTTGGTAAAAGTTTTTAAATAATTGTCCCTAGTGGGTGTAGGATAGTGTTAATGTGCGGGGATCGCTGGTCGGTGTGGACCCGGTGGGCACAAGGGCCTGTTTCCATGCTGTATTTCTAAACTAAACTAAGATTATTTAGTATAGAAGTTGGGAGGTCATGTTACAGTTATATTAGATGTTAGTGAGGCTGCATTTAGAGTACCCATATCTGTTCTGTGCACCATGTTATAGGAAAGATTTAATAGGAATCTGTGGGGTAACTTTTTCACACAAAGGGTGGTGGGCATATGGAGCGAGCTGCCGGAGGAGGTAGCTGAGGCTGGGACTGTCCCAAGTGGAGTTGGAGTAAACAGTTGGACATTTCAAAGAGCTAGCAGCGGTAAAATGGGCTGAATGGTCTAGAGTAAGAAAATAGACCCTTCAGCCCATCGACCATGTCAAGCAGGTGAACAGCTTTATAACTGACCTAGTCCCAATTGCTTGTACTTATCCCTTAAGCATCTGAATCGAACCTACCCATGTACCGGTGTAAGTTTAAAGACCCAAGAAATCTACACCTTGCTATTGACCTGCCTGTTATTATGTTGTAAATGTATTACTTTCTATTAATATTCATTTCCTTTGTCTTTGTTTGTGGCGACAGCACCCGTTCCTGAAGGTGGCCAAGCCTCTGTCCAGTCTCACTCCCCTCATCCTTGCCGCCAAGGACGCAGCCAAGAACAACCGCTAACGGGACGGGTGACATCTGCAACCCCTGCGTCGGCGGCGCTCACATGCGCCCCCCCCACCCCACCCACGCGCAACGGGATTGCTGCTCACCCTAGCGACGGGCGGGCCCCTCCCACCCGGAGCTCCTCCAGTCTTCAATCCTTCCACAGCCAAGTTCCAGGGAAGGGGACGGAGTGGGGAAAGGGTGGGGGGAGGGGTAGACCATCGCGGGAGGCTGTCATTCCACGGGTGCCACGCAAAGGACAACGCGCTTTGTGCGGGACGGGACGGGACGGGACGGGAGGGGATTCTTCCCTTAAACTGCATTGGGTGTTAATAGTTCTTTATAGTACTGAGCAGTGTCCCAACTCTGTGGAATATCAGCCCCTGATGCTGGGTGTATCTAGTGGTTGTGGAAGGCTGCAGGGGGCTTGGCAATAGTCAGGAGATAAGCCTGTGCACTACACAGTCCACTGAGCCTGTCCTTTGACCCTCCCCAACCCTGGCAAGCTGCTGGGATTTCTCCCTCTTTCATATGTTCGTAAGTAGTATCTCTTCATTTTGGGTGGACGGGCCAGTGCTTTTACATTCTTTCCCCTTCTCCCTAACGTTCATAGGTCTATATATATATATATTTCCCCCCCTTCTTTGTTGAGTGATTCTCTCTCCGCTTCGAAGATCGATCACTCGGATTGATCCCGCGTTCCGATCGCCTGAGTCTTCGGCTGGAGGCTTCTCTCAAATCACTGAATGTAGCGGCAAGTTGCCGAATGGTCACATACGTGACGTAGTTATTAAGTCTGCGGTGATGCCAGTCTTAATACCCGCACTGCCGGGCATGTAGTATATTTTTTTGTGAGTGTTTCCCCCTCCCCCTCTCCCCCCCCCCCCCCCCCCCCCCCCCCCCTCCCCCCCCCCCTCCTCCCCCTCCCCCCCCCCCCCCCCCCTCCCCCAACAGATCGTTAGTTTTCCAAACACTATTGCCCAATGCAAGCGGCTCAAATCCCTTGCCTTGGGCAACTTACATGCTGCTAAATCGTTGAGAATGTCTATAGTGTACAGAACTATGGAATTTTAAAACTACGGGGTTAAAAAAATAAAATAAAAAGGGTGTTATGAAACTTGTGTGATGGTTTTTATGTCTTTGGGAAGAATAAACTGGACAAAAGTGATGGGCCTTGTGGAGGATTTGCACTGCACTACACTGATCGAATGGTTCTTTTCATTGTTCCGTCCTGAAGTGACAATGGTACTGAAGGTCAGTCTTTGATTGAAGAACTGACTTTTTGCCCTCTCTGGGTTTGTCATCCACTGCCCCAGTTGTAAAATCTTAGTTTAAAACAACAAATGTAGCAATATCTAAATGGAACAGGTTATAAAGTTTACAATGTGCATCCTTTGCTGCTTTCTACATTCACTTTTCCAAGTTTGCCAATTGTTTTTGATTGCCCTAATAGCTGGGGGGTTGTGCAGAGAAGGCAGGAGAATGGGATTCAGAGGCTAAGGTAAATAAATCAGCCATGATTTGAATGGCGGACTAGACTTGATTCTGCTCCTATCACATCTGAACGTATTACAAGAAGACTTTGGAGAGGGAGCAGGAGAGGTTTGCCAGGACGTGCCTGTATTAAAGGGTATTAGTTATAAGGAGAGTTTCATTGAGAGATACAGTGTGGAAATGGCCCCGTCAGCCCACCCACCCAACCGTTGATCAGCTGTGCACTAGTTCTATGTTAGATACAAGATACATTTATTTGTTACATGTGCCAATGTGGACAGTGAATGTGTGATCGCCATACAGCCATACGAATAATAATGAGCACACAACACGATAATCTTTAACACAGACACCCCCACACAGCGTTATCAAAGTTTCCCACTGTGAGGGAAGGCTCCAGAATTCACTCATCCTCCTCTGTTGTTCACCCGTGGTGGAGGGGCTCCCAAACCCCTCGCTGTCGCTGCTACAGGCGGCCCGATGTTCAGGCCCGCTCGCCGGGATGATGGAAGTCCGACGTCGGGACTGAGGGACTTGGACATCTGAATCAGCCACCTCCTACCGGAGTCCGCAGCTCCCGCGCTGGGCGGAGATTCAACGCTGGCGGCCCTCGGCTAAGGGCCCCAGGACTCCGCGATGTTGAAGTCAGCGCCGCCCGCGCTGGAAGCTCTACGAGCCACAGCTCAGATATTAAAGCAGCAGGCCCAACACTCCAGAGCTTCAACTACAGAGCGATCCAGGTAAGGCATCGCCCGCTCCGCGGTGTATCCAGCGCTGCGCCGCCGCTGCTGAAGCTCTAGTCCGGGTTCCTGGCAGGAAAGGCCACCCGCGCCAATCCAGGGGGTGGGCTGCGAGGGGGGGGGGGAGGACGCGACTCGGAGAATAGTCGCATCTTCGCCAGGAAGTGACTGGGAAACGGTTTCCCCCCTTACCCTGCCCCCCTCCCCCACATAGAAAAGTTAAAGAAACCTCCAACACAAACAGACAGACTGTAGGCAGAGGCTGCCTCCTAGTGGACAGGAATGTTATTCCCACATTCCCATCCAACACGTTATTCCCACATTCCCATCCATCCCACATTCCCATCCTGCACGTTTGTGGAACGTAGGTGGAAACTGGAGCACGTGGAGAAAACTCCATGGTCGCAAGGAGAACGTGCAAACTCCGTACAGGCAGCACTCGTGGTCAGGATCGAACCCTGGTCTGCGGTGCTGTGAGGCTGTAGTTTTACTACTGCGCCACCGTGCCGACTTAACTAATACCGTTTCACCTTTTACTTGGCATACAATATAGAGGGGAATAGATAGGGTGGATCCACAGAGTCTTTTTCCCCTGGGTAGGGACATCAGAAACAAGAGGATGTGTGTTTAAGGAGGGAGGGGCAAGATTTAATACAAAGCTGAGCAGCATCATTTCCACCCAGAGGGTAGTGGGGATATGGAACAAGCTGCCACAGGAGCTAGTCAAGACAAGCACTATAACAACATTTAAAAAAATACTTGCGTACATGGATAGAAAGGTCAGGACATGGGCAACTGGGGCTTGCTTAGATGGGGCATTTTGGTCATCATGAACAAGTGGGAGTCATACTGAGAGACATGGTCTTTGGCCCACAATGTCCCAGTCAGACATGATCCCTAGCTGACCTGATCTCCTCTACCTGTGAGTGATCCATATCCCTCCTTTCTCTGCAAATCCACGTGTTCTGTAAGAATTACATTCTTTGACTTCTCTAGCGCCTTTAACACAATTCAGCCTCGACTGCTAGGGGAGAAGATGGAGAAGATGAAGGTGGACCCATTAATGGTACTGTGGTGTTTGGATGACCTTTTCCACAGACCACAGTATGTGCGCCTACAGAACAATGTCTCAAGCACCATCATGAGCAGCACAGGGGCTCCACAAGGAACTGTGCTGGCTCCATTCCTGTTCACCATCTACACAGCGGATTGTCAATATAACACCAACAGCTGCTTTTTGCAGAAATTTTCAGATGACACAGCTGTTGTCGGCCTCATCAAAGGGGGCAATGAGGAGGAGTATAGAGACACAATTAACAACTTTGTGGAGTGGAGTGCACACAATAACCTCCATCTCAACACCACAAAAACGAAGGAGATAGTTGTGGATTTCAGGAGGGGGAGGAGGAGGACTCAACCAACACCAATCACCATCAGGGGCACTGAGGTGGAGGTGGTCGCCAACCACAGGTACCTTGGTGTGCAGCTTGACAGTGAGCTGGACTGGAAGAGTCATATGGAGGCGGTGTACAGGTAGGGACAAAGTCGACTGTATTTTTTAAGGAGGCTAAGGTCATTCAACATCTGCCAACCCCTACTGTGCAGTGTCTACCATTCAGTGGTGGCCAGTGCTCTGTTTTTTGCTGTGGCCTGTTGGGGAGAAGGCGCCCGCATAGCGGACAAAAACAGACTGGACAAGCTGATCAGGAAGGCCGGCTCAGTGGTCGGGGCTGAGCAACTAACGGTCCAGCAGGTGGCAGAGGCCAGAACTCTGAACAAACTGGGTTCAATAATGACCAACCCCACTCACCCACTCCACGCCCTGAAGGTGATCAAGAGCAGCATCTTCAGTCAGAGACTGATTGCACCAATGTGCAAAACGGAGAGATATAGGAAGTCTTGTATACCAGCTGCTATAAGGTTTTATAATGCACAAAAATAATTTTGGATTTTTTTAGTATTCATTCATTGTATTTTAACTTATTAAGTATGGAAGCTATCTGAGGAAATGTGTGGTGTTATGTCTGTCTTGAAGCTGTTGTGGCACTGTAATTTCCTGTAAAGGATTATTAAAGGTTATTCAATTCAATTCATTTAAACAAAAATCTTGACTTATGCATCTCCTTTAAACGTTGTCCCTCTCACCTTAACGCTTTGCCCCCAGGTCTATGTGCCAGACTATCGTGTCTCTCCACCACCACCCCTGGATGAATTGGGTCAGAGGAAAAGTTGAAGACAGACACAAAAAGCTGGAGTAACAGCGGTTCGGCACACCATGGTCATAAATGAGGCCATTCGGCCCATCAAGTATACTTCGCTATTCAATCATGGCTGATTCTGCTATCTAACCCCATTCTCCTGCCTTCTCCCCATTACCCCTGACACCCGCACTAATCAAGAATCTATCTCTGCCTTAAAAATAATATCCATTGACTCGGCCTCCACAGCCTTCTGTGGCAATCAATCCCACCACTCTGGGGAAAAGGAGCAGGTGAGGTTTTGGGTCGAGACCCTTCTTCAGACTGAGAGTCAGGGGAGAGGAACGAGAGATATAGACAGTACATAAGCCAAATTAGTGGCCGTTTTGCAAAAGGAAATGTGGGGCACACAATGAATAGGCCATTGTTGGCTGTGGGACAGATAACAAGGA
Source organism: Leucoraja erinaceus (assembly GCF_028641065.1). Lineage (NCBI taxonomy): Eukaryota > Metazoa > Chordata > Chondrichthyes > Rajiformes > Rajidae > Leucoraja > Leucoraja erinaceus. The sequence goes on from NC_073421.1 coordinate 770,551, forward strand.
GCTCACAGACAGAGGAACCTCCACAGGACGACTAGGCTGCGGATAAAAGTTCACGTTTTAGGCGTAGAATTGGGCCATTCGGCCCATCGAGCACTGCCATGCACTCATGGCTGATCTCTGCCTCCTAATCCCATTTTCCTGCCTTCTCCCCATAACCCTTGACTCCCGTTCTAATCAACAATTTGTCTATCTCTGCCTTAACAATATCCACTGACTTGGCCTCCACAGCCGTCTGTGGCAATGAGTTCCACAGATTCACCACCCTCTGACTAAAGAAGTTCCTCCTCACCTCCTTCTGAAAGAGCGCCCTTTAATTCTGGGGCTGTGACCTCTGGTCCGAGACTCTCCCACCAGTGGAAACATCCTCTCCACATCCACTCTATCCAGTCCTTTCATTATTCAGTAAGTTTCAATGAGGTCCCCCCTCAATCTTCTAAACCCCAGTGAATAGAGGCCCAGTGCCGTCAGATGCTCATCATACACTCCTGGGATCATTCTTGTTGATTTAAGGTTGAAAAGGGTTGATTGATTGAAAGAGACAGCATGAAAACATGAAGAAGGGTTTCGGCCCGAAACGTTGCCTATTTCCTTCGCTCCATAGATGCTGCTGCACCCGCTGAGTTTCTCCAGCTTTTTTGTGTAACCAGCATGAAAACATGACCATTCGGCCCATCGTGTCCATGCTGGCCATCAATCACCCGTTCACACTAGTTCTACCTCCTCTCTCATGCACTCCCTACACACCAGGAGCATAGAAACATAGTTGCAGGAGTAGGCCATTCAGCCCTTCGAGCCAGCACCGCCATTCATTGTGATCATGGCTGATCAGTTTCTAGAAGCCAATGGTCGTACAAACATAGAAACATAGAAACATAGAAATTAGGTGCAGGAGTAGAGGCCATTCGGCCCTTCGAGCCTGCACCGCCATTCAATATGATCATGGCTGATCATCCAACTCAGTATCCCGTACCTGCCTTCTCTCCATACCCCCTGATCCCCTTAGCCACAAGGGCCACATCTAACTCCCTCTTAAATATAGCACACCTGCACACCTTTGGGAAGCGTGGGGAAACCGCAACACCCCAGAAGAAACCAAAGTGACCACATGCAAACTCCACACAGACAGCACCCGAGGACGGGATTGAACCGGTGTGTCTGGTGCTGTGAGGCAGCAGCTGTGTCACCACACACCAAGTTGCAGACGAGATTTCTAAAGTAACGGCCTCTATTTTGATATGCATCGTGTTAAGTAAAAGTTCAATTTAATTTGCCAAATATATTTTCACACGTAACTTTATCCTTGGTCTCCATGGGATTAGTTGATGATTGATTGTTAAATATTAGTCATACTAATGTGAGCTTACCATGAATCTCAAATCAAAGAAACTTTGCATCAAATATTCATTCTTTGCAAACAAATGGATTTTTTTGACCCATCCTCCACACTGCATCATACGGCACGTCCTCCTCTGTTTCCCCCCAAGGTCTCCTGTTAGTGTCATTATCCAGTCTAAAATTAATATCCAGTCCTTCTCATTCCAGGAGCTTGCTGTGCCCAGATTGGCTGTGACATTTTCTCTCTCATGAGAGGGACTTCACTGATTTGTTTGTGAAGGTTGGGAGTGGCTGCAGGGAATGAGAGAGGTGCTACATAAATGCAAATCTCTGTGTTCTCCCATAGACCCTTCGGCCCACAAGGTCTGTGCCATGATGCCGGGACCATCTCCTATCTACCTCCAGTCTTGCAGCGTAGAGAAAGGCCCTTTGCCCACATCAGCCTGTCCACACTAGTCCCACCTGCCTGCGTTTGGTCCATATCCCTCTAAACCTGTCCTACCCATGTACCTGTTTAAATGTTTCATAAACATTGCAATAGTCCCTGCCTCAACTACCTCCTCCGGCAGCTCGTTCCATACTTTGTGTGAAAAAGTTACCACTCAGGTTCCTATTACATTTTTCTCCCCTCACCTTAAACCTATGTCCTCTCATTCTCGATTCCCCCTACTCTGGGCAAGAGACTCTGTGCATCTGCCCGATCTATTCCAGTCATTATTTTGTACACCTCTACAAGATCACCTCTCATCCTATCCAGTCAGATCAGATAATGCTATACATCATCAAACTCCAGAACAATAGGTGGAGCAAAGGGGAAGATACAGAGTGCAGAATCTAGTTCCCATCAGTTCCACAGACAAACTCCAATGTCCACAATGGGGTAGAGGTGAATCAGACACTACCCTAGCTTTAGTTTAGTTTAGAGGTGCAGTGTTGAAACAGGTCCACGCCGGCCAGCGATCCCCGCACATTAACACTATCCTATACACACTAGGGACAATCTACACTTATTTACACCAAGCCAATTAAGCCACAAACCTGTACGTTTTTGGAGTGTGGGAGGAAACCGAAGATCTCGGAGAAAACCCACGCAGGTCACGGGGAGAACGTAGTCGGGATCGAACATGGGTGTCTGGCGCTGCAAGGTTAATTCCCGGGGTGGCGGGACTGTCATATGGAGCGGCTGGGCTTGTACACTCTGGAGTTTAGAAGGATGAGAGGGAATCTTATTGAAACATAAAAGGTTGTTAAGGGTTTGGACACGCTAGAGGCAGGAAACATGTTCCCGATGTTGGGGGAGTCCAGAACCAGGGACCACAGTTTAAGAATAAGGGGTAAGCCATTTAGAACGGTGACGAGGAAACACTTTTTTCTCACACAGAGAGTTGTGAGTCTGTGGAATTCTCTGCCTCAGAGGGCGGTGGAGGCCGGTTCTCTGGATGCTTTCAAGAGAGAGCTAGATAGGGCTCTTAAAGATGGTGGAGTCAGGGGATATGGGGAGAAGGCAGGAACGGGGTACTGATTGGGGATGATCAGCCATGATCACGTTGAATGGCGGTGCTGGCTCGAAGGGCCGAATGGCCTACTCCTGCACCTATTGCCTATTGCATGGAATGGTGGGACAGGCTTAATGGGCCGAATGGCCTACTATTTCTCTTATAACAATTTTTACAATTGTCACCATATTTAAAAAATTCAAATGTAACCATTTTAAAGACAATGATAGCAAGTGCTATATATGTTTGCGTTGGCCATATGGTTTATCTGGTAACTCAGTTCCAAATGTGTTGGTGAAACTTTGCTTCATCGTCAAGAAAATGATTTGTTAGCAGTTGGATGAATATTTATTTTCTACTTATTTCAGTAGGTGAGTCATGCAGCATGAAATGTCGCTGTTACCTCAGAAACCAGAGGGAAGGACAGAACAATATAAACCACTCGCCCCTCTAGCTTGTTCCGATATTCACTGTGATTATAGGTAGACAAAAATGCTGGAGAAACTCAGCGGGTGAGGCAGCATCTATGGAGCGAAGGAATAGGCAACGTTTCGGGTCGAGACCCTTCTTCAGGCTGATGTGGGGAGGCAGGAAGAAGAAAGGAAGAGGCGGAGACAGTGGGCTGTGGGAGAGCTGGGAAGGGGAGGGGAAGGAGGGAGAAAGCAGGGACTACCTGAAATTGGAGAAGTCAATGTTCATACCACTGGGGTGTAAACTACCCAAGTGAAATATGAGTAAGGTTGATTCATTTTGGACTTTAGCCACCCGTGGTGTCATAACTTCCTTGAAACTTACCGAATAGTGAAAGGCCTGGATAGAGTGGATGCGGAGAGGAAGTTTCCACTAGTGGGAGAGTCAAGGACTAGAGGTCACAGCCTCAGCATTAAAGGATGTTCCTTTAGGAAGGAGATGAGGTGGGATGTCTTGAGTCAGAGGATGGTGAATCTGTGGAATTCTTTGCCACAGACGGCTGTGGAGGCCAAGTCAGTGGATATTTTTAAGGCAGAGATAGACAAAATTCTTGATTAGTGCGGGTGTCAGGGTTTATGGGGAGAAGGCAGGAGAATGGGGTTAAAAGGGAGAGTTTTAATCAGCCATGATTAAATGGCGGAGTAGACATGATGGGCCAAATGGTCTATCTTTCCCTCTCAACCCCATTCTCCTGCCCTCCCCAGAACCCCTGTCATCCGTACTAACCAGGAATCTGTCAATCTCCACCTTCAATAAACCCAATGACGGCCTCCACAGCTGCCTGTGGCAATGAATTCCACAGATTCACCATCCTCTGACTAAAGAAATTCCTCCTCATCTCCTTTCTAAAAGGGTGTCCTTTTATTCTGAGGTTGTGGCCTCTGGTCCTAGACTCGTCCCGACGTAGTGCAGCCCATGGAGTGCAGCAGCAGCAGCAGCAGCAGCAGCGCCTCGCCCGTGGCCCCGTCGGTCGGTCGGCAGCCCGGCCAGCTGTCCGACCTTCGGACCTTCGCTTACCGCCGACACCACCGCCACCCCTCCTTCTCACGGTCGATCATCGGTTCATGAGTTGGACGGGGCGCCGGACTTTGCGCGGACCGGGCCAAAACTCCTCAGCTGGCCCGCCGGCTGGGCTTTGTGTACAGTCCAGCACCCGGGGCCAACTCATCATTCACCCAGACACGGCCCAGTCGGTCAACGAATTGCCGTGGGGAATTTGTCCCGTAGTTTGAACTCTTGTCCCTTATTTGGGAGTGAGAAACATAGAAACATAGAAATTAGGTGCAGGAGTAGGCCATTCGGCCCTTCGAGTCTGCACCACCATTCAATATGATCATGGCTGATCATCCAACTCAGTATCCCGTACCTGCCTTCTCTCCATACCCTCTGATCCCTTTAGCCACAAGGGCCACATCTAACTCCCTCTTAAATATAGCCAATGAACTGTGGCCTCAACTACCTTCTGTTGTAGAGAATTCCACAGATTCACCACTCTCTGTGTGAAAAATGTTTTCCTCATCTCGGTTCTAAAGGATTTCCCCCTTATCCTTAAACTGTGACCCCTTGTTCTGGACTTCCCCAACATCGGGAACAATCTTCCTGCATCTAGCCTGTCCAACCCCTTAAGAATTTTGTAAGTTTCTATAAGATCCACCCTCAATCTTCTAAAATCTAGCGAGTACAAGCCGAGTCTATCCAGTCTTTCTTCATAAGACAGTCCTGACATCCCAGGAATCAGTCTGGTGAACCATCTCTGTACTCCCTCTATGGCAAGAATGTCTTTCCTCAGATTAGGAGACCAAAACTGTACACAATACTCCAGGTGTGGTCTCACCAAGACCCTGTACAACTGTAGACACAGGTCACGGGGAGGACGTACAAAACTCGGACAAGCACCGCAGTCAGGATCGAACCCAGGTCTGTGCCTCTGTAAGGCAGCAACTCTACCGCTGCGCCACCGTGCCGTGTCGACACAAGGATTGCCCCATGCTCCACATAAGTCTTAATGTAAACATAACGTTTGGCTCAATGCTTTCTCTATTCTGTATCGCAAAGCTCCTGACTCTCTGAGCCCTGTATTAAACCCCCTGCCTCTGCCCATCTGTTAGATCAGGCCAAGCAGTCTTCATTTGTTGGCTGTTAAAATTCAATGGAAGGCTCGCTGGCATTAATAATTCGTAAAGCTTCTGGGCCACAAGAGACTGTAGTGCATAACATGGTATGTGTTTGCAAATCAGGAGCTCAGTATCACTCCCAGCCACACAATCTCAAATTTACATGCCAACAGTGTGAGTATTGAATAGAAACAAGGAACTGAAGGTGTTGCTTTATACCAAAGATAGACACAAAGTGCTGGAGTAACTCAGCGGGACCAGCAGCATCTCTGGAGGAATAGGATGGGGGATGTTTGGAGTCAGGATCCACCTCCAGAGTCGAGGCAATGATGAGTATCTTCATGCTTGTGTCAATGTGTTGGGTCCAGGACAGATCCTCAGGGATCTGCACGCCCAGGAAGGTGAAGTTGTCGACTCTCTCCACCATCGACCCGTGGATGAAGACAGGTTTGTGGATCTGCATCTAACGTTGACAATCTGCTCCTTGGTCTGTTTCTGCAACGCCATCTACACACTGCACTGGCCACCGAATCAACACCGTACAAATGGACACTGAAGGGCCTGTCCCACTTGGCTGCCATTTGAGCGCCGTTTAAGCGATTCCAAAAATGTGGTTGTCGTGTTGTGCCGCAGGGGTAGCGTGTGGGTAGCGTGTGGGTAGCGGGGGACGGGCGCGTGGAGAAGCGTGGAGTTGCATGCGGTATCGTGCAGCGGTCCAGGATTTCGTGCTGCACAAAATCCTCGCGCGCCACCTGCGTGACGTATCACGTATGCACGTTGGCGCATTGGCATCGCACGCTGACGTCCCAACGTCTCACGTGTATCGTGTGGTGACGCATGGTTACGTTACCGTGCGTACCGTGTGCCGCGGGGTATTCTAATGACGTCACGCGCACCGGACAGCATGATGTTACGGCGTGTCGATCTATTTTACATATGACGCGTAAATGAGGCGCAAATGACGGCTAAGTGGGACTGGCCCTTTAAATTTGCTGCGCGGTGACGTATTGACGTGCGGTGTTTTTTCAAGTGTCGCAACATTTTTTTTGTCGCCGCTGGATTTTGAAATGTTCAAAATATTTTGGCGACTCTGGCTATGACGCTGGCAATCGCCAAGTGGGACAGGCCCTTACACCAATTAAATATAAACATGCATTCCTGACTGTAGTGCTGGAGTAACTCAGCAGGTTTAGTTTAGAGATACAGCACGGAAACAGGCCCTTCAGCCCACCGGGTCTGCACTGACCAGTGATCCCCGCACACTAACACTGCCCTACACACACTAGGGATAACTTTACATTTATACCAAGCCGATTAATCTACAAACCCTGTACGTCTTTGTAGTGTGGGAGGAAACCGAAGATCTCGGTATTCTCACGTTGACGGGGAGAACGTGCAAACTCCGTACAGGCAGCACCCGTAGTCAGGATCGAACCTTGGTCTCCGGCGCTGTGAGGCAGCAACTCTACCGCTGGTGACAGGCAGCATCTCTGGAGCAATAGGACAGGTGACGTTTCGGGTCAGGATCCTTTGTTGAAATGGGCCGGAGGATTAGGTTTATTCTAGTCCCGTGTGCCGAGGTACAGTGAACAGGTATTGCACGCTATCCAATCTGATCAGACAATACTATGGATAAATACAACCACAAGTACAAGCAGAGCAACAGTGACAATACAGAGGGCAGATACAGTTCTCAGCATTGTAACACATGTAGAAAAAGGCACAATGTGCTGGAGTAACTCCCCCACAATCAGTCTGAGGAGGGGTCCCAAGCTGAAATGTCACCCACCCAACCACCCGTGCAGCATCCTGGGGTTCAACTGGACCGGGCGCCGCTCCAAGGGTCCGAGCACGTGGACCGCATGCGGTGTGGAGCAGTGGCGGGAGGACAACACGGTACGCTTGACGAGGCCGACCCAGCAAACGCCGCCTGGACAACAGGTCAGGTCAAGATCCCTGCACTTACAACAACTGGGAAATGGCCCCAAACTGGCGACTGTATACTGTCCCAGCCCACAATTGTCCAGTCTCCGGCCACTGCCCAGTCCATCACCGGCTCTGACCTCCCCGCCATCGAGGGGATCTATCGTAGTCACCGCCTGAAAAGTGGCTGCCAACATCATCAAAGACCCACACCATCCTGGCCACACACTCACCTCACCACTGCCATCAGGTACAAGGTACAGGAAGCTGTAACCACCAGGTTCGGGAACAGCTTGGTCACCACAGCCATCAGGCTGTTATACACCACAACAAAACAAACTCTGAACTACAACAGACTATTATTAGTGCACTCTATGTGTTTATTTATTGAGTATGTGTGCATGTGTGTAAATACACACTGAACTTGTTTTATTCTCCCGTTATGTACCACTCACTCATCTCCCCGCTAACTTCAGGTAGAAGGTACAGGAGCCTGAAATCTGCAACGTCCAGGTTCAGGAATAGCTACTTCCCCACAGCCATCAGGCTATTAAACTCAACTAAATAAAACCTCTGAGCATTAATAGCCCATTGCACTTTATCTGTTTATTTATGTGTGGGTATATATATTCTATGGTATATGGACACACTGATCTGTTCTGTATTCATGCCTACTATGTTCTGTTGTGCTGCAGCAAGCAAGAATGTCATTGCCCTATCTGGGACACATGACAATAAACACACTTGCCTCTTGACTTGACAACTGCTGATGTAACACGTGTATCGAAGTGCTTACATGTGGTGATACTTGTACTGAACTGTGTACAAAAATGAAGTGTACATTTGACAAATAAAATACCCTCCCATATTGTCCGGAGATGCTGCCTGACCTGCTGAGTGGCTCCAGCACTTTGTGTCTATCTTTGGTGTAAACCACCATCTGTAGATCCTTGTTTCCCCCTCGTTGGAAAATGTTGGGTTCGCTGAAGAAGAGAAGTCATTAGACACTGTTTCATTGAATGTTGTGGACCCAGGGCAATTCTTTCACCATTCAATTTCCAGGGATGAAGCCATCTGATGGGTGAATCCCAATAATGCGTTCGCAGCAGGTTGCATTCCAACAGCTTATAGGTTTTATGTTGCTGTGTGAATTATTGATGACTCCCAGCACGGATATTCGAGACCGTTAATAATTCATTTAACGGTTGTATAATCTGCCAAGTGGGGACTTGTAACCCAATCTGAAACACTCAATGGTTGGAGCTGGTTAATTCTATTCATTGTTTTTAACCAAGGAGTGAACTAGAATATAGAACATTATACAGCACAAGAGCAGTCTCAGTGTTGTTTATTGTCACGTGTACCGAGGTACAGTGAAAAGCCTTTGTTGTGTGCTAAAGGCCCTGTCCCACTTTTCCAACCTAATTCACGACCTCTGCCGAGTTTGCCCTTGACTCATACTCGCAGCATGGTCGTCACGAGGTCGTCATGAGGTCGTAGGTAGGTCGTGATGCTAGTCGTAGGTACTCGTGGCATCAAGTAGGTCGGGGCGTTTTTCTAGCCCGATGAAAAATATCCACGAGTAAAAAAGGTTGTGAATTAGGTCGTGCAAGTGGGACAGGGCCTTAAACCCAACAGTGGAAAGACAACACATGATTACAATCGATCCATTTACAGTGTGTAGATACATGGTAATAAAACAACATTTAGTGCAAGGTAAAGCCAGCAAAGTCCGATCAAGGATAGTCCGAGGATCACCAATGAGGTGGATAGTAGTTCAGCACTGCTCTCTAGTTGTGGTGGGATGATTCAGTTGCTTGATAACAGCTGGGAAGAAACTGTTCCTGAATCTGGAGGTAGACAAAAATGCTGGAGAAACTCAGCGGGTGAGGCAGCATCTATGGAGCGAAGGAATAGGTGACATTTTGGGTCGAGTCCCTTCTTTGACCCGAAACGTCACCTATTCCTTCGCTCCATAGATGCTGCCTCACCCGCTGAGTTTCTCCAGCATTTTTGTCCACCTTCGATTTTTCCAGCATCTGCAGTTCTTTCTTAAACACTGAATCTGGAGGTGTGCGTTTTCACACTTCTGTGCCATTTGCCTGATAGAGGAGAGGGGAGAGGATGGAGTGGCCATGGTGCGACTCATCCTTGGATTAAGGCCCTTCATCCCACATCTGCCTCCATTCCCTACCTTTAATCGGACTTTACTGGACTTTACCTTGCACTAAACATTATTCCCTTTTATCCTGTATCTGTACACTGTGGACAGCTTGATTGTAATCATGTACAGTCTGTCCTCAACAAAAAAGCTTTTCATTGTACCATGGTACACGTGACATTAATAAACTGCATGTCCATGTGCTTATCCAATAGCCTCTTTAACACCACTATCGTATCAGTCTAAACCACCACCCCTGGCAGCGCGTTCCCGGGACTCACCACCCTCTGTGTAAAAAAAAACGACCCACATATCGCCTTTAAACATTGCCCCTCTCACCTTAAATTTATGTCCCTCGAGTTTTTGATTTTTCCATCCTGGGAAAAAGAATATGACTGTCTACCGCATCTATGCCAGGAGATGCTACACCTGTCGCTTTATCTCCTCCCCCCCCTCGCCTCCATTCAAGGATCCAAGCAGTCGTTCCAGGTGCGACAAAGATTCACCTGCACCTCCTCCAACCTCATCTATTGCATCCGCTGCTCTAGATGTCAGCTGATCTACATCGGTGAGACCAAGCGCAGGCTTGGCGATCGCTTCGCCCAACATCTCCGCTCGGTTTGCATTAACCAACCGGATCTCCCGGTGGCTCAGCACTTCAACTCCCCCTCCCATTCCCAATCCGACCTTTCTGTCCTGGGCCTCCTCCATGGCCAGAGTGAGTCCCACCACAAATTGGAGGAACAGCACCTCATATTCCGCTTGGGTAGTTTACACCCCAGCGGTATGAACATTGACTTCTCCAATTTCAGGTAGTCCCTGCTTTCTCCCTCCTTCCCCTCCCCTCCCCAGCTCTCCCACAGCCCACTGTCTCCGCCTTTTCCTTTCTTCACCTGCCCCTCCCCCTCCCCCACATCAGTCTGAAGAAGGGTCTCGACCCGAAACGTCACCTATTCCTTCGCTCCATAGATGCAGCCGCACCCGCTGAGTTGCCCCAGCATTTTTGTCTCCCTCTGATAATCTTATATCTTTCTATCAGGTCTCCCCACAACCCCTGGCACTACGGAGAGAACAATCCAAGTTTGTCCAATCTCTCCCTGTAGCTAATATCTCCTAATCCCTAATCATTCTGGCAAACCTCCGCTACCCCTCTCCAAAGCCTCCACATCCTTCCTGTAATGGGACAAACAGAACTGCACACAATACTACAAATAAACTGTGCAGCAAAGAACTGTGTGGGAGCCATTGGTGCTTAGGCTAGTTACTGTAGGCATATTATGTTATTTTGTCTAGATATTTCTAGCAGTATCATTTTGAACGTTAGGGGGTGGGTATTTAGACAATACACAATAGGTGCAGGAGTAGACCATTCGACCCTTCGAGCCAGCACCGCCATTCAACACCTGCATGCTTACTTTCAGTGGCCAGATCAGACGAGCCGCGGGAATTGGAGAGAACACAGCTCTCGACACATAGTAAGGATGGAAAGCTACGATTTGTATAAGAATAACGAGGATCTGGCATGTTGATCTTTTTGTACGTACAGCTGCTGCAATAAAGAACCAATATAGAACTGCTGGCTATGACAACTGGCCAATCCGTTCTTGTCATCGGCGTGAGATCACTCCCACTTACCCGTGTATTAATGGCAGCGGAAAGTTGGATATTGGAAATGAAAGAAATTGCCATTACAAACTGCAGATGCCGGTTTAAACCGAAGATACTTAGACACAAAAACCTGGAGTAACTCAGCGGGACAGACAGCATCTCTGGAGAAAAGGAATAGGTGACGTTTCGGGTCGAGACCCTTGCCGTCTGAGCCGCTGCAGTGTCTCTACTCCCGCATTTTAGTGTCTACTCCAAATGATCTACTCCCCCCCCCCCCCCCCCCCCCCCCCCCGTCCCAGCCCTTCAATGACTGTGGCCTTCAGGAGAGAGAATCTCATCATTTTTTAAACACTAATAACTCTTTTATTTTTCATCGATGGGAAATATCCTCTTGTCCTGCAAAGCGGACGGGGACTCTGAGTAAGATGGCGAAAAGTCACAGCCGTAAGTGGCAGCGTTTCTTCTAAAATCAATACAGGTGCACAACCTTTTATCCAAAGTTCCAAATAACGAAATGCTCCGAATAGCGGACATTTTTTCGGTCCTTGAAGAAAGGTCCTTGAAGACGTTCACCGAGGGCGGCCCGCAGAGGTGACAGCGGAACCTCTGGTCGGCCCTCGAAGAAAGGGGAACTAAATCCCCATTCATAAAAGAGAAGGTGAGGGTATATTGCGCGGGAGGGTTAATAATTGACAATATGCTGCTATCTGCCCGCTGAGTTAAAAAGTTCCCAATGTAGAGTCACGATACACAGTGTATCGTGAGTCCTGCGTGGGAACTTTTTAACTCAGCGTGTAGGCACCAGCAGATTGTCGCTCCCTTCAGTTTCACCCCACCTACACCCCTCTGCTTCCCGGCCATGTGTGTGACCCCTTCCCTCCCCTCCCCAGCTCCCCGCTCATTGCACCGGCGCGGGGGCTTTGCACTGTCTTCACGTCGGCGATGCCAGCAGCATAGTGCAGTCACCGGAGACGTCAGGACCAACAGGACACCGACCCCCAGGCCCACTGCAAGCACGGAGATCCCAGAGACCCACAGCCAGCAGCAGCCCAGCCCCGTTCCAACTCCAGAGGAAAACTGGAAACTGGCTGGAGACGTCAGGGCCACCAGAAGCCGCTCCCCGATGGGCCGCTACGGCGACAAGTGGCAGTTCGCTCACAGCCCGAGCTGTGCCCCTCATCGGGACACCGACCCCCAGGCCCACTGCAAGCACGGAGATCCCAGATCAGCAACTCTAGCCCAGCCCCGCTCCAACTCCAGAGGAACACGCTCCCCGTATGGGCAGAAGCTGATGGTGTGCAAGGTACGTCTTGTTCTTGGGTCGCGTAGCTCGGGCTGTGGGCGAACTGCCACTTGTCGCCGTAGCGGCCCATCGGGGAGCGGATTCCTCTGGAGTTGGAGGGGGAGGGGGGTATTGTGCTGTTTGATCGCCCTCTGCTATCCCAGGGACAGGGAGACACAGCGGCTTTTGAGACTGGTGGGCAATCACTTCCAAAGTTCTGCCCACACAGTCAGTACACCTCTCCTACACTGCATTTCATACAAACATTTATTCTGCAAGAAAAAACTACATCGAAGCCTCAAACTCGCGATCGAGTAACTGCCGGGATCGAGGCGCAAACTCGCGACCTTGCAGATATGAGGTAAAGATTGAGGGGGGCAGAATAACAGGTTGAAGACTTTATTATAATACCCAAGAATTTTCCAAGATATGCGTGCGTGTATAATGAAATTACAAATATGAAATTAAGAATGACTCAAAAATACATTTACATATGATTAGCCTATTTATCACTATTTCTCTTGGAAGCCCTAGTGACCTCTGGTGAACCCCAGTGTTGCGGGGCACCCCAGCTGAGAAACGCTGGTATAGACCGCACTGTTTATGCAGAGAGACTTTGGTATATCTGCAGTTTCTCTGTAACTGTGACACTATCACACTGCAACACTATGTTGGTGAGGCAGAGGTTCACCTGCATCTCCTCCAACCTCATCTATTGCATCCGCTGTTCCAGGTGTCAGTTGCTCTACACCGGTGAGACCAAGCGCAGGCTTGGCGATCGCTTCGCCCAACACCTCCGCTCGGTTTGCATTAACCAACCTGATCTCCCTGTGGCTCAGCACTTCAACTCCCCCTCCCATTCCCAATCTGACCTTTCTGTCCTGGGCCTCCTCCATGGCCAGAGTGAGGCCCAGCGCAAATTGGAGGAGCAGCACCTCATAGTTTGGGTAGTTTACACCTCAGCGGTATGAATAATTTCAGGTAGTCCCTGCTTTCTCCCTCTTTCCCCTCCCCTTCCCAGCTCTCCCACAGCCCACTGTCTCCGCCTCTTCCTTTCTTTATCCCCCCCTCCCCCCAACATCAGTCTGAAGAAGGATCTCGACCCGAAACGTCACCTATTCCTTCGCTCCATAGATGCTGCCTCACCCGCTGAGTTTCTCCAGCATTTTTGTCTATGTTCTACACTCTGGTACTTTTCTGTTTGCACAACCTGGTATGTATATGTCATGACCTCATTTATACACCATATACTCATGTACAATTTGACTGGACAGTACACAAAGAAATCTTTTCATTGTGTAAGAAAGAACTGCAGATGCTGGTTAAAATCTAGGACAGACACAAAAAGCTGGAGGAGCTCAGTGGGACAGGCAGCATCTCTGGAGTGAAGGAATGGGTGACCTTGCGGGTCGAGACCCTTCTTCAGACTGAACAGACTGAAGAAGGTCTGAAGAAGGATCTTGACCCAAAACAACTCCCATTCCTTCTCTCCAGAGATGCTGCCTGTCCCGCTGAGTTACTCCAGCATTTTGTGTCTGTCAGCAATGTAAACCAGCATCTGCAGTTCCTTCCTACACAGAACAATACAACACAACATCAGGCCATTCGGACCAGGTCTGCGCCCATCATGATGCCAACCATTTCTGCCTGTATATGATCCAATCCCTGCAATCCACGTGGCCATTCCAATTCCACTGTGGAATTCTTTGCCGCAGAGGCTGTGGAGGCCAAGTCAATGGCAGTGATCGTCAGGGGTAACAGGGCGAAGGCAGGAGATTGGGGTTGAGAGGGAAAGATAGGTCAGCCATGATTCAATGGCGGAGTGGACTTGATGGGCCGAATGGCCTGATGCCGGTCCTATCACTTGGCCGAAATATCAATACCAATGTACGATGAGGGAGTTAGATGTGGCCCTTGTGGCTAAGGGGATCAGGGGGTATGGAGAGAAGGCAGGTACGGGATACTGAGTTGGATGATCAGCCATGATCATATTGAATGGCGGTGCAGGCTCGAAGGGCCGAATGGCCTAGTCCTGCAGCTATTTTCTATGTTTCTATGTTTCTATGAACAAAGACACAGAGTGCTGGACCAATCCCCGCCACCTCCTCCCCCACCCTGAACAAGGGCCCCGACCCAAAACGTCACCTATCCATGTTCTCCACAGATGCTGCCTGACCCGCTGAGTTATGGTGCAGCAGCATCTATGGAGCTAAGGAAATAGGCAACTTTTCGGGCCGAAATCCTTCTGGAAATAGGCAACGTTTCGGGCCGAAACCCTTATGGGTTTCGGCCCGAAACGTTGCCTATTTCCTTAGCTCCATAGATGCTGCCTGACCCGCTGAGTTACTCCAGCACTCTGTGAAACGTCACCTATCCATGTTCACCACAGATGCTGCCTGACCCGCTGAGTTACTCCAGCACTATGTTCAGCTTCGTTGAGTTTAGAGATACAGTGTGAAAACAGACCCATCGGCACCGGCCAGCAATCCCCGCACAATATATCGGGCCTGTCCCACCTGGGTGTAATTTGCGTGTCATTTACGGGTCACGACACACAGCGTGCGCTTGGTGCGTGGTGAGGTAGGCAGTGGCGAGCGGCGCCCCAGGATCTGGGGATGTACAAAATCTTTGCGCAAATGACACCCAAGTGGGACAGCCCCCTAAACATTATCCCACACACACACACACACACAAGGGACCATTTACAATTTTACCAAAGCCAATTCACCTGCAAACCTGCACGTCTTTGTAGTGTGGGAGGAAACCGGAGACACACGAGGTCACGGGGAGAACGTGCAAACTCCATACAGACAGCGCCCGTAGTTGGGGTTGTCCCCGGGTCTCTGGCACCGTGAGGCAGCGACTCTACCGCTGCCCCACACGCGGTGGCAGGGAGATCGTGCAAACTCTACACAGACAGCACCCGAGCAGGATTGAAGCCGGGTCTCTCCTCTATCCTCTGTTTTCTTGATTCCCCGACTCTGGGGTAAAAGACCGAAGTGTTTCTTCACTTGTCACAGCTTCACGTTATAATTGGATGTATGCACAGAGCTTTTATTTAGCAGCTCGATGAGTGAGCGGTGACTCACGCCTGTTACAGGCAGCACCATCTGAAGGTTACATTAGCGAGGCGCTGGAAATATCGCTCAACTTCCTGCGCTAACGAGCAGGTAATTCATTGATCGCAAAATGCTCTCCTCACCTCCCAGCTCAGCTCCAGTGCAGACAAGCATGTTTCGATTGCGTTACCATGTATGTGTGGACTATCCTTTAGTTTAAGATAGACACAGTGCTGGAGGTGACAAAGTGTTTGAGTCTCATGAAGATGCTTCACGACACGAAATGTCAACCATCCTTTTTCTCCAGAGATGCTGCCCGACCCGCGGAGTTACTCCAGCACTCTGTGTTTGTTTAGTATATAGACAATAGACAATAGGTGCAGGAGTAGGCCATTCGGCCCTTCGAGCCAGCACCGCCATTCAATGTGATCATGGCTGATCATCCACAATCAGTGCCCTGTTCCTGCCTTCTCCCCATATCCCCTGACTCCACTATCTTCAAGAGCCCTATCTAGCTCTCTCTTGAAAGTATCCAGAGAACCTGCCTCCACCGCCCTCTGAGGCAGAGAATTCCACAGTCCCACCACTCTGTGTGTGAAAAGGTGTTTCCTCATCTCCGTTCTAAATGGCTAAAGGGCCGGTCCCACGAGCATGTGACCTGCAGCGGCGAGCGCGCGGAGGTCGAGTGAGTGACATGAAGTTCGAGCGAAGTCCGCGGGAAGTTCGTGCGTGACGTACGTTGTCGAGGCGGCTGCAGGCCGGCAGGCCGTTGCCGCGCGGAATTTTTGAACACGGTCAGTTTTTCGGAGCCCCGTGCGATGTCGGGACCAGCCCCGCGCAACTCCATATGGCTCCGGCGATCGAAGTGGGACCGGCCCCGCGAGGCCGTACAGCTCAAGCGACCACGTTAGGATGCACTTGCCGCATGGAGTCGCATGCTGGTGGGACAGGCCCTTAACACCTTTTAGCACCTTACAGGATGGACCCGGGTCTCCGGCCCTGCATTCGCTGTAAGGCAGCAACTACTGCTGTGTCAACGTGCCAAGCTTCGGTATTAAACCAGTCTTTGTCTTCGGTATAAACCAGCACCAGCATTTCCTTGTTTCCACATTCTATATTTTAGTTGAGTTTAGTTGAGAGATACAGTGGGGAAAACAGAGTGGCCCCCCAGCCCCCAGCCCACCCAGCCCCCAGCCCCCAGCCCCCATCCCCAGCCCCCAGCCCACCCAGCCCACCCACCCCCAGCCCCCAGCCCACCCAGCCCCCAGCCCCCCAGCGGTGTCCCAACCCCCAGCCCCCAGGCCCCACCCAGCCCACCCAGCCCACCCAGCCCCCAGCCCCCAGCCCCCAGCCCCCAGCCTCCAGCCCCCAGCCCCCAGCCCACCCAGCCCCCCAGCCCCCAGCCCCCAGCCCACCCAGCCCACCCAGCCCCCAGCGACCAGTGATCACTTGTTCACCCTGTTTCCATCCCACAAACTAGTGATCATTTACAGAAGCCAATGAACCTACAAACCTGCACGTCTTTCAAGATGTGGGGGGAAACCGGAGCACCCGGAGAAAGCCCACGCGGACACAGGGAGAACGTGCAAACTCTGTACAGACAGCACCCAGAGTTGGGATCAAACCCAGGACCCTGGTGCTGTAAGGCAGCGCGCGACTCTACCGCTGTGCCACTGTTTAAATCCCACTGTGGTGTCTACCCCCACTGCATAAACTATGTTGGCCCCAAACTGTGAACATGGACAATAAGTGCAGGAGTAGGCCATTCGGCCCTTCAAGCCAGCACCACCCTCCAATATGATCATGGCTGATCGTCCAAAATCAAGACCCCGTTCCTGATTTCTCCCCATATCCCCTGATTCTGTTTAGTCCGGAGAGAACATTTGATTCCTGATCTCAACTCAAGGAACTGCAGGTGCTGGTTTACAAGAAAATGATTGAAAGTGCTGGAGTAACTCAACGGGTCAGGCAGCAGCATTTCTGCAGCGGTAGAGACCCGGGTTGGATCCTGACTACAGGTGCTGTCCTTGCGGAGTTTGCATGTTCCCCCTGTGACCGTGTGGGTTTTCTCCGGGTGCTCAGGTTTCCTCCCACACTCTGAGCACGTGCGGGAACTTGGCTACTGTAAGTTGCCCCTCGTGGTGTAGGAAGTGGGATAACAAAGAACTAGCGTGAACGGGTGATCGATCGATGGTCGGTGTGGGCTCCGCGGGCTGAAGATAGACACTAAATGGTGGAGTAACTCAGCGGGACAGGCAGCGTCTCTGGAGAGAAGGAATCGGTGACGTTTCTGTTTAAGTCTGAAGAAATCTCGACCCGAAACATCACCCATCCCTTCTCTCCAGAGATGCTGCCTGTGTCGCTGAGTTACTCCAGCACTTTGTGTCTATCTTTGGTTTAAACCTGCACCTGCAGTTCCTTCCTGCACAGTGGACTGAAGGGCCCGTTTCCTTGCTGTGTCTCTGAGCTTAAAAAAACTGAACATGGATAGGTGACGTTTTGGTTCGCGATCCTTCGTCAGATTAATTGTGGGGGGGGGGGGGGGAGCTGGAAGTGGGGAGGGGCGGGACAAAGCTTGGCAGGCGATGGGTGGACACAGGGCAAGGGGATGGCTGATAGGCAGAGAGTTGGAACAAGGGCCAGAGATAAAATCAAGAGGTGTGAACCAGACGGTGGGAGAGTTTCAATTTGTGAAGCTGGAGGGAGGAATGGAGGAGTGGGAGGGAGGGGGAGGGGGAGTGGGAGTGGGGGTTCAAGATTCAAGATTCAAGTGAGTTTATTGTCATATGTCCCTGATAGGACAATGAAATTCTTGCTTTGCTTCAGCCCAACAGAACATAGTAGGCATTGACTACAAAACAGATCAGTGTGTCCATACACCATTATATAAATATATACAGAGATGGGGAGAGAGGAGGGGTCTGGGGTGAACGCTGGTCGGCGCCGACTCGGTCGGCCGAAGGACCTGTATCCACTCTGTATCTCTACAGTCTATAGTATAGTCTGTACAACATGTTACACTAATGAATAACTAAACCGTTCAACCATTGATTGGTTTTCTAAAATTGGAGAATCCGCACAGAATCTCTGGAGAATTCTTGATTAGTATGGATGTTAGGGGATATGGGGAGAAGGCAGGAGAATGGGGTTAGACAATAGACAATAGGTGCAGGAGTAGACCATTTGGCCCTTCGAGCCAGCACCGCCATTCAATGTGATCATGGCTGATCGTCCCCAATCAGTAGACTGAATGGGCCGAATGGCCTAATTCTGCTCCTAGACCTGAAGGCTGGATTTGCTGCCTGATCTTTAGGCTGATACTTTATTCCATTAAGATGTTGAAAATAGAGTGTACAAAGTTATAAAATGGACAGTACACTCAGTCCTAAGTTTGAGTTGAACTTCGACTATTTAAAAGATACAATCGGAACGTGGTGGCTGATTTCAAAGCCTTCAGAAATGAAAGAATGGTCCACTTCATCGTTGTGTTTGATGTGTTGGAACCAGTGGCGACTCTCTGGGCCGATCTGTTCAAGGATAAAGTCCTTATTGATGTCGTGGCTGACTGACGGGGATGTGGTCGACTCCACCAGTACAGACTCCAGCAATCATTCCACGTGTGAAATATGGCAACATGTTGCTCCAGTTACAGCAGGTAACTAACGGGTGAAGCATAAACACGCCGCAAAAATAGACAACAGACGATAGGTGCAGGAGTAGGCCATTCGGCCCTTCGAGCCAGCACCGCCATTCAATGTGATCATGGCTGATCATCCCCAATCAGTACCCCGTTCCTGCCTTCTCCCCATATCCCCTGACTCCGCTATCTTTAAGAGCCCTATCCAGCTCTCTCTTGAAAGTATCCAGAAAACCGGCCTCCACCGCCCTCTGAGGCAGAGAATTCCACAGACTCACAACTCTCTGTGAGAAAAAGTGTTTCCTCGTCTCCGTTCTAAATGGCTTATTCCTTATTCTTAAACTGTGGCCCCTGGTTCTGGACTCCCCCAACATCGGGAACATGTTTCCTGCCTCTAACATGTGTCCAAACCCTTAACAATCTTACATGTTTCAAATCAAATCCAAATCAAATCAAAGGGACAATACTCTGTGGCTTGGCCTGGCTTGGCCACAGAGTGATACACAGTGTGGAAATAGACCCTTCATCCCAATTTGCCCACACCCACCGACATGCCCCATCTACACTCGTCCCACCTGCCAGCATTTGGCCCAAATCACTCCCATGTACCTGTCCAACTGCCTGTAAAACATTGTGATGGCACCAGCCTCAACTCCCGCAGCTCGTCCCGTCCCGTACACCCATCACACTGTGTGTCCCCCCTCGGGGTTCAGTCTAAATCTCTCCCCCTTCACCTTAAACCCGTGTCCCCTTGTTCTTGGACCCCCTCCCATGTTTGTGTGTGACCTCTATAAGATCACCCCTCATCCTCCTGCGCTCCAAGGAATAGAGTCCCAGCCTGCTCAGCCTCTCCCTACAGCAGCTATATGCCCTCGAGTCCTGGCAACATTCTTGTCAAATCTTTTCTGCACCTTTTCCAGCTTAACAACGTCTTTCCTCTAACAGGGTGACCAAAACACTACACAATGTGGCCTCACCGACGTGTTATACACCTGCAACATGGCCTCCCAACTTCTAGACTCAATACTGACTAATGAAAGCCAATGTTGCAAATGCAAGAGACCATTTAGATCTTCGAGGGCCTTTCCTTCTTTAATTAAATCAACTCAATCAATATCTTAGTGACCGAACCGTTAGTTAGGTTTCTATCTCAATATGTGTTTGTCAAATCTACATTTTTGCTCATTCATTTCTTGCTGGGATTGAGTTCCCCAAAACCTCTCTGTTCCACAACGGGGGTGGAGGCTCTGGAGAGGGTGCAGAGAGGTTTACTGGATTGTTTAAGAAGGAACTGCAGATGCTGGAAAATCAAAGGTGGACAAAAATGCTGGCGTAACTCAGTGGGAAGAGGCAGTGTCTCTGGAGCGAAGGAATAGGTGGCGTTTCGGGTCGAGACCCTTCTTCAGACTGATGTGGAGGGGCTGAGGGAAGAGGAAAAGAAGAGGCGGAGACAGTGGGCTGTGGGAGAGCTGGGAAGGGGAGGGGAAGGAGGGAGAAAGCATTGACTACCTGAAATTGGAGAAGTCAATGTTCATACCGCTGGGGTGTAAACTACCCAAGCGAAATATGAGGCGCTGCTCCTCCAATTTGCGGTGGGACTCACTCTGGCCATGGAGGAGGCCCAGGACAGAAAGGTCAGAAGAAACTCCATAGATGCTGCCTGACCCGCTGAGTTTCTCCAGCATTTTTTGTTTACTAGAATGCCGCCTGGATTAAAGGACATCAGCTATAAGGAGACTTTACTTTAGGCTTTAGGGGTACGGCGTGGAAACAGGCCCTTCGGCCCATCGAGTCCATGCCGACCAGTCCACTAGTACTATCCCACACGCTGGGGACAATTTACAATTTGTTACTGAAGCCAATGAACCTACAAACCTGTTGGGCTTTGGAGTGTGGGAGGAACCCGGAGCCCCCGGAGAAAACCCACATGGTCACAAATCCACTCTGTACACACAGGAACAGTAGTCTGCCCGATCTCTTCCTCTCATGTTTGTGTGTGCACCTCTATATAATCACCCCTCATCCTCCTGCGCACCAGGGAATAGAGTCCCAGCCTGCTCAACCTCTCCCAAAATGCTGGAGTCACTCAGTGGGTGAGGCAGCATCTCTGGAGAGAAGGAATTGGTGATGTTTCGGGTCTATATAGCACATAGTCACCAGTTGCCCCAAACACTGGCCATCGAATGGTGAACGAGGTCTGAATGACCTGGACGATGACACGTTGGCCGGGCTCGCCTCTAAAAGACACACGACAGAAGAAGGGTCTACATGCTGCGTTTACACCCCAGCGGTATGAACATTGACTTCTCTAACTTCAGATAGCCCCTGCTTTCCCTCTCTCTCCATCCCCTCCCCCTTCCCAGTTCTCCCACCAGTCTCACTGTCTCCGACTACATTCTATCTCTGTCCCACCTACTCCCCTGACATCAGTCTGAAGAAGGGTCTCGACCAGAAACGTCGCCCATTCCTTCTCTCCAGAGATGCTGCCTGTCCCGCTGAGTTACTCCAGTATTTTGTGTCTACCTTCGGTTTTACCAGCATCTGCAGTTCTTTCCTGGACACCAGTGGTCAGGATTGAACCCGGGTCTCCCACACAGTGAGGCAGCAACTCTATCCACACGAGAGGTTGGACAAAAAAAAGACACAAAGTGCTGGAGGAACTCAGCAGGTCAGGCAGCATCTGTGAGGAACATGGATGGATGATGTTTCGGGTCAGGAACAATAGACAACAGGTGCAGGAGGAGGCCATTCGGCCCTTCGAGCCAGCACCGCCATTCAATGTGATCATGGCTGATCATCCACAATCAGTTCCCCGTTCCTGCCTTCTCCCCGTATCCCCTGACTCCGCTATCTTTAAGAGCCCTATCTAGCTCTCTCTTGAAAAGTCATGATGTGGCTTTATAGACTTTGGTTTGGCTGGATTTGGAGTATTGTGTGCAGTTCTGGTCGTCCCATTGAGGGAAGGGTGTGGGGGCTTTGTAGAGGTTTTAACGTGGGAGAGGGAAGTGAACTGTGCTGCCAGGGGTGGTGGTGGTGGAAGCAGATAGAACAGTGCCATTTAAGAGGCTTTTAGATAGGCGTGTCAACATGCAGGGCACAGAGGGATTATGGGGAGAAGGCAGGAGAATGGGGTTGAGAGGGAGAGATAGATCAGTCTGAAGAAGGGTTTCGGCCCGAAACGTTGCCTATTTCCTTCGCTCCATGCAAAGAGTTGAACCATCTCCACTATAGGAAATAGGCAACGTTTCGGGCCGAAACCCGGAAGGGTTTCGGCCCGAAACGTTGCCTATTTCCTTCGCTCCACAGATGCTGCTGCACCCGCTGAGTTTCTCCAGCTTTTTTGTCCACCTCCGATAGATCAGCCATGATTGAATGGTGGAGTAGACTTGATGGGCCGAATGGCCAAATACTTTTCACCTATTATACATTTGTAACTTACAGTAGCAGTTTATTACATACTATCTAGAGTCACAGAGTGATACAGTGTGGAAACAGGCCCTTCGGCCCAACTCGCCCAGAACAGCCAACAATGTCCCATCTACACTAGTCCCACCTGCCCGCGTTTGGCCCATATCCATCCAAACCTGTCCTATCCATGTACCTGTCTAACTGTTTCTTAAACGATGGGATAGTCCCAGCCTCAACTACCTCCTCTGGCAGCTTGTTCTCCCCACACCCAACACCCACTGTGTGAAAAAAGTCAACTTGAAAGAGTTAACTCGATGCTGTGTTGTTGTCTTCCTGCTTTTACCACCTGTGGCACCACGTTACTGAGGCGGCTGCTTGCTCATTGCGGTGGCCGGGGATGCCGCCACCATTATCTCAGGCGTCCGGAGTCTGAAATCATAAGGTCACAAGGGATAGGAGAAGAATTAGGCCATTCGGCCCATCTCCCCTTCTCCCCCCTCCATCCCTCTCTCTCTTACACTCTCTCTCTCCCCCTCTCCCTAAATTTTCACACTCTCTCTCCCTCCCTCCCTCTCTCCCTCCCTCTCTCCCTCCCTCTTCCCCTCTCTCCCTCCCTCCCTCCCTCCTCCTCTGTGCCGCTACAACACAGTCTGTGTGTCCACAGGTTATTGCCAGTGTGTGTGTAGTGTGTGTGTGCCCGGTGTGGATGCCACTGACTGATGCATCGGCGCTGTGTGGGATTAGCCTTGTGCACAGTTCCACTCCTAGCGCGGCCAGCTCTGAAACAGTGAGTATATTCAATGATATGTGTATATATATATATATTGTGGAGAGACGGGCGGCGGGTTACACACGGTTAATTTCTCTAGCAGACTAACATTCACGCCTTCACCTATTATACAAATTCAAAGATGCATTTTTTTTTTTAACATAAATTATTTCCTTATTAATATCCCAGGTGTTGGGAAAGCATTCGCTGCCGGTGTTGTTCCCCCCTCGTCTATAAATACCGTGTGGAGTACTAGTATTAAGTTTCAGCAAACATCTATATATATTCAATTCGCCTTTTGGAAACAGAAATGAAACGGCAACGTTTGTGTTTTGGACGCGGACAGAGACTTGGGCCGGAGTTTGCCTCGAAGTTTTTGTTGTTGGGGGGAAAAGTACGAGAGTGCTGGAGGAACTCAGGCAGCGTCTGTGGGGATAGGAGATGTTTCTGGTCGGGACCCTTCCTCTTGTTGGGGTCGGGGCTGGCAGGCTCTGAGTTCGGCAAAGACCCAAAGGACAAAATGTTGGAGGAGCTCGGAGGGTCAGGCAGCGTCTGTGGAGAGGAATTAATAGGCGTTTTGGGTTGACTCTTTTTCTCTCTCTACCCCACCCCCCCCCCTCGCACCCCCTCTTCCCCCTCCCCCCTCTTCCCTCTCTCCCCCCTCTCTCCCTCTCTCCCCCCCCTCTCCCTCCGCCCTCTCTCCCCCCCTCTATCCCCCCTCTCTCCTCCCTCTCTCCCTCTCTCCTCTCTCCCTCTCTGTCTCTCCGTCTCCCCTCCCCCCCTCTCCCCCCCCCCCCACCCCCCCCTCCTCCCCCCCCCCTCCCCCCCCCCCCCCCCCCCCCCCCTCTCCCCCCTCTCTCGCTACATCTTACCCTCTCTCTCTCTCCCCTCCTGTTATTTCCTGGATACGGGGCGGGCAACGTTCTCTCTCTTTCCCCCCCTCTCTCTTTCTCTCTCTCTCTCTTTCCCCCCCTCTCTCTCTTTCTCTCTCTCTCTCTCCCTCCCTCTCTTTTGTCCCCCTCTCTCTCCTTTGCTCCTCTTTCTCTCCCCTCTCTCCCTCTTCTCCCCCCCTCTTTCTGTCGGGACCCTCCTCCCCCCCCTCTCTCTCCCCCTCTCTCTTTCCCCCCCCTCTCCCCTCCTCTCTTTCCCCCCCCTCTCTTTCCCCCCCACCCCGCCCCCCTCTCCCC